>NC_092135.1:136704103-137011246 GCF_043159975.1 Macaca nemestrina | reverse complement strand
GATTTCCAGGGCTTTGAGTATCTTCTTTATCAAAATAAGAAAAGAGGCCGGGCGTGGTGGCTCAAGCCTGTAATCCCAGCACTTTGGGAGGCTGAGACGGGCAGATCACGAGGTCAGGAGATCAAGACCATCCTGGCTAACACGGTGAAACCCCGTCTCTACTTAAAAAATACAAAAAACTAGCCAGGCGAGGTGGCGGGCACCTGTAGTCCCAGCTACTCAGAAGGCTGAGGCAGGAGAATGGCATAAACCCGGGAGGCGGAGCTTGCAGTGAGCTGAGATCCGGCCACTGCACTCCAACCTGGGCAACAGAGCGAGACTCCATCTCAAAAAGAAAAGAAAAGAAAAGAAAAGGATCAAACTGAGTCTGCAATCTATGATCTTAAGGTCATAAGAAAATCTAAGAAAATTGGAGGGCAGCATAACAAGTAGAAATAGATGGATTTACATATGAGAAAAACTTAAATGAGTCACTAAAACAAAGAGCTTGTCCAAACAAAACAAATTAGAGGGGTATTTAGAATTAGCCCAGAGCAAGGTGTCTTGACCACGCACTGTGATGTTTCTAGCCGGCTCACATTTTGTGCTAGGGGCCGCCCTGCGCCCTGTGGGGTGCTCCACGCCTGCCCTGGCTCCTACCCACCAGCAGCCAGAAACGTTATTTCCCCCCAAGTCGTGACAACCAAAAATGTCTCCAGACTTTGCCAAATATCCCAAAGGAAAAAAAGTCATTCCTGGTCGGGAGCGACCGCCCTCAAATTTAAAAAAATGATCAGGAAACCCATTGTGTCTGGTAGGTTATCTGACTGATCTTATCCTTTTAAGGAACAAGTCATTTTTATGGCCTATCATTTGTTTCTAGGCATTCTTTGAGATACATGTCATGTGATTAGGACACTTGAAAAAGATTTAAGATGCAAAATTATTTTTCTGGGGGTTTGGCAGTGAGCAGGGGATGGAGGAAGAGCGGAGACCAGTGGGAGACGTGGCTTCCTTAAGCAGGGCTTGGAAAGAGGTACCCAGGAGGATTAGTACCTTGTTGTTGGGTAATGACAATAGAAGCTCTGATCACACAGCATCTTCTAGAATGATTACATTTTGGAGGAGAAGGACATAAAAATGTCACCCAACTATGGGCAGCTCATGGGCACCACCAGGGTCACCAATGCTGGGCCGTGCGAAGCTTCTCTGCTTCACCTGGCTTTGCAGGGGGAGCCGGCTCCTTTTAGGCATTGCCGAGGGGAGGCTCCCGGGCCACAGTACAGCCCGTCCATACAGGCGCCCTGGGGGCTGCCCTCCACCTTGGTTGTCTTCTGCTCTGGCCCATTTGCTGTGTTCACCTCCTTCCCAGTAGCCAGAAGGGCCTCCCGGTTGCTCTGCTGATGCTGTGCTAAGGAGAGTATCCATGCCTGTGTCCCAGGAGCTGCCTCCTGGGCTGCAAATCCCCAGGCCTCCGGATCAGAGCTGGGCCGTGTTCTAGGGGATCCTGTTCCTTGTCCGGCTTGAGTTGCTGCAAGCTCCTGGGCTTCCTGGCCCATGAACGTCCGCTGGGGAAGAAGGGCTCCTTTACCCAGCAACAGGAGTTCAGCCAAAAGCTTCTGCTTTCTGCATTTTGCTCTGGGGACCCAGCCTGTGTTGTGCCTGTAACAGAGCCCTTCCAGGACATACACGTCCACCCTTGCCCACTTCTGTGCAACTGCTCAAGCCAATGCCGGGGATTTGGTCTCACTTTTCAAAGTAAAGTTTGTATTCTCAACAGTCCGCAGAGTTACTCTAACTCCACAGTGAGCAGATCATCCATTTACTCAGCGTGACCAAAAGGTAGGGGACATGCTTTCAGCCCAGGCCCGTTGTCCCTGCATCATTGTTAATATCCTTTCATTTACAGAGGTGACCCAGGTTGGACGAAACCTCTGTGCTCACCCTGCAAATAGTGCAGGCACCCGGATGCTAGTGTGCTGGGGAATCCCTCTCAAGACACCTGGAAATCTAAATCCTTGCAAGCACTAAACCATACAGACGGTTGACGATTGTGGGTGGAAATCCTAGGGCCTCGGGGACTCTGTCTTCCTAAGGAGACTTCATGGCAGGGGCAGGTCCTTTCTTGATGACTCGGCACTCTCAGCCTTCCTCCGTTCTGCCCCGGCCCCTGGGACCCACCTGGGCCGCAGTCCGAATGCCTTTCTGCCTTCCAGTGCTCCATACCTTCCGCTTCTTTTGTCCAGTGATCTTTGCAGAGCAGTTGGCATCATGGCTGCAGCATTTTTCCTCGCTGGACGGGTCCCTCCCGGTATATCACTGTCTTCTGGGGCCTGCTGGGGCTGAGGATGCAGGGATGGGCCAATGCAGTCCATACCTGGAAGGGCTTCAGTCCAATGGGAGAAAAGCATTCCATAATGGGGTCCCTGTATAGATGAGCAGTACACGCGTGGGCTGTGGACAAATGAGAGCCCACAGAGACCTGCCTGAGCTCAAGGAGGGCTTCCTGGAACAGGAGTCTTGGAAGGTATAAGAAGTGACCACATGGGGGAAGCAGGAAAGTCATTCCAGTCACTGGGGCTGGGCTGAGCACAGGCACCGTAAAATCAAGATGTCTCGAGCACATCTAACGCAGGAAAGCTGGAGTGAGGCTGGAGGCCCGGCCACCGATGGTCAAGTGCACTGTCTGAGGGCATGGCTGGCACAAGCCACAGGAGGCCCTTGCTGCCCACTTTCTGGCCTCACGCCTCCATGTAAGGCCTTCTACGAAGCCGTCAATGGCCCTCAAAACAGTTAGAGCCGCGGATGGAGCCAGCCCATGCTGCATAGGAATGTCTACAGGGACTGGTGGGGGCCTCAGGGGACGGGGTTCAGAGCTTTTGATGAGCTTCGAGGAGAAGAAAGGAGAGCCTCCTGTGTCCCCGAGGAGTGCCAGGCATGCTGCATCTCAGAAGAAGCAGGACTTGTGTGGTGCAAAGTGTATGCAAATAAACAGATGACCCAGGT
The DNA here is from genome assembly GCF_043159975.1 of Macaca nemestrina. Classification (NCBI taxonomy): domain Eukaryota; kingdom Metazoa; phylum Chordata; class Mammalia; order Primates; family Cercopithecidae; genus Macaca; species Macaca nemestrina. The sequence continues at coordinate 137,008,261 of NC_092135.1, read as the reverse complement.
GAGAACCACAACCGTTTACTCAGAACCTGCCACCATCCTTTGTGTGTGGCGGAGACTGGGAGGGCAGGCAGTAGAGAGAGCAAGCTTCACAGGGGAAAACAGGAGGCTCAGGTGTGCCCTGCCTGGAGGCTGTTGGCTGGGGGAGTTGGAGGCAGCTCACTAGAAGCAGGGATCCTATGTGATTGATTAGGGGCATATTGGACTTTCTCTGATTGGTCCGAAGTTGGAAGTTGAGACAGAAATTAGGGAAGTGATCAGTTATTAATCAAGTCCTGGCCATCTGGTGCCAATTGTTACAGAGTGACTGCCTAGCTTTCCAGATTAGCCGCAGAACAAGCAGGCTGGCCTTGGGCTGGGGACTGTGGGTGGCGGGGGGGCTTCCGGGCTGGGGACTGTGGGTGGTGGGGGAGCTTCCGGGCTGGGGACTGTGGGTGATGGGGGGACTTCCGGGCTGGGGACTGTGGGTGGTGGGGGTGCTTCCGGGCTGGGGACTGTGGGTGGTGGGGGGGCTTCCGGGCTGGGGACTGTGGGTGGTGGGGGGGCTTCCGGGCTGGGGACTGTGGGTGGTGGGGGGGCTTCCGGGCTGGGGACTGTGGGTGGTGGGGGGGCTTCCGGGCTGGTGATTGTAGATGATGGGTGGGCTTCCCAGGCTAGTGAATGTAGATGTTGGGTGGGCTTCCCAGGCTGGTGACCGTGAGTGACACGTGGGCTTCCCAGGCTGGTGACCGTGAGTGACGGGTGGGCTTCCCAGGCTGGTGACCGTGAGTGACATGTGGGCTTCCCAGGCTGGTGACTGTAAGTGACACATGGGCTTCTCAGGCTGGTGACCGTGAGTGACAGGTGGGCTTCCCGGGCTGGTGACCCTGAGTGACGGGTGGGCTTCCCAGGCTGGTGACCGTGAGTGACACGTGGGCTTCCCGGGCTGGTGACCGTGAGTGACACGTGGGCTTCCCGGGCTGGTGACCGTGAGTGACGGGTGGGCTTCCCGGGCTGGTGACCCTGAGTGACGGGTGGGCTTCCCGGGCTGGTGACCCTGAGTGACGGGTGGGCTTCCCGGGCTGGTGACCGTGAGTGACACGTGGGCTTCCCGGGCTGGTGACCGTGAGTGACACGTGGGCTTCCCGGGCTGGTGACCGTGAGTGACACGTGGGCTTCCCGGGCTGGTGACCGTGAGTGACGGGTGGGCTTCCCGGGCTGGTGACCGTGAGTGACATGTGGGCTTCCCAGGCTGGTGACCGTGAGTGACGGGTGGGCTTCTCGGGCTTGTTTCTGCAAGTCATGGCTCAGGGTTCTGTTCTCAGTATGGCCTGGTCATTGTCCATTTGTCCATTCAGCCTCTTAAATGAAATGGGGGCTATCTGGGATGTGATGATCATCACACTAGAAACCCCTCCCCGAGTAGCCCCCGTCGAGGCTGGAACACGAGCTCCAGATCTGCAGAGGGCGGGGGTCTCAGTGAGTGGTGGGTGGAAACCTCTGCTCTGTATCTGGGGTGATCATGACCCAGGTGGCGCAGGGAGTGTGCAGACAGACAGTGCTGTGTCCCAGGAGAGGCCTTTGGCCAAGTCCTTCTGGGCCGCTGCGTTCCATGAGAACTGTTTTATTGAGAGGGATGGTATGTAGTGGATTGAGAAATTGCCATAGTTGGAAAAACAAGCATAAAAACTGCCAGAAAAACAATACTAAAGATGATAGTGCCAGATCCAGGGAGGAAGGCAAGTGTTAAGCATGTGGGAAATTGCAAATTAATTTAAAAAAAAAAAGTGAAAAAGAAGAGGAGGGAAGTCTCGAATTGTCCATGCGCCAGTGCTGGGGGATTTGGCCGGATGGTGGTTCTCACTGTGTTTCAAGTGTAAGATATACTTTGATTAATTTCTCTAGACTTCACCAGAGTTACACCAGCAACTCCCAGAACACTAATTAATGAGAAGAGGCGGACAGTGACTCATGCTGGACGGAACCCAACTGACGAAAGCCCTCCCAGCCCTCAGAAAGCATCCCGGTCCTCATGCAATGGGAATCGCCTCGACCAAGGCAGCCTTGGCGGGAGGTCAGGGGGATGATAGAGGCGAGCCCTGATTAATGGGTGTGTGCCTGCGTGTGTGTGGACACTGCTGCACAGGCTCTGGGTGTGTGTTCCCAGGAAGAGCTGGCAGGGACATCTGGCAGGCGTGCTTCCTCATGGGGTCACCCCACTGGAGGCTGACAGACCCGCTGGGCCCTGCAGGGTTTAGATTCCCAGGAAAACAGCGGAAGCCTGAGCAGAGGGAGCTGTCGGGCTCCCCAGCTCAGCCACCACCCGGGTGGGAAGTCACCTCTTCCAGCTGGCCCCGACCACGCAAGGCCGTTCTGGCTGGCCCAGTTCTGCCTGAGAGCTTGGGTGGTAGAGAAGGAGCACAGAGGATCATTCACTTCCGTAACGCACTGGGGAAAGCGGACAAAGCACAAACCATTTGCATCCTGACCTAGAAATGGCGCACGAGGATGGGAAGACACCCAGACGTACATTTTCTCTCCCCATGCTGAGTGGCTTTGGGTCCTCCTGCCATGTCTGGACACTGTGGCTGCAGAGCCGACTGCCACCTGGCTGGGGCCGCAAGGACCCACAGCTTGAGGCTCCTAGGGGAGTCGGGATTTGGGGGTGGAGCATCCCTTGTTCTCCATTTACAGTTAGAAGGAAGCACATTGCATTTCGTTGCAATGCATGTCCCACGTGCAGGCGTTCCAGCCAAGCTCCACAGAGGAAGCTTGTGGGTGTGCACAGGGACCCTCAGCCCTCCATTTGGGCCACAGAAGATGTATTAGCCTTGCACAAGGCAGCTTGTCTTCACCCAGGTTCCCCGTGGAATGGTTTGAGCATACAGAGCCAGCGTGCTGATCAGGAAGAAGTAGTATTCTCTTCCAAACCTGTGAACGACCAAATGGAAGCTGAATCTTTCAAAGCTGGGGGAGGTGAAAGTGCAACGAGCCAGGGGAAAATCAAGGTGGGAACATAGAGATCAAGAACAAGGACTTTCGGCCGGGCGCAGTGGCTCAAGCCTGTAATCCCAGCACTTTGGGAGGCCGAGACGGGTGCATCACGAGGTCAGGAGATGGAGACCATCCTGGCTAACACGGTGAAACCCCGTCTCTACTAAAAAATACAAAAAAAACAAAAAACAAAAAACAAAAAAAAACTAGCCGGGTGAGTTGGCGGGCGCTTGTAATCCCAGCTACTCGGGAGGCCGAGGCAGGAGAATGGCGTAAACCCGGGAGGCGGAGCTTGCAATGAGCTGAGATCCGGCCACTGCACTCCAGCGCGGGTGACAGAGCGAGACTCCGTCTCAAAAAAAAAAAAAAAAAAAAAAGAACAAGGACTTTTTCCGAGTCTCGCTTCTGCCAGTCATACAACTCCAGGCCAGGGAGCAGCCTGTGTGGGCCCCAGGTCTTCCACCCACAGACAATGCGGATGGTGACAGCACCAGCACAGAGGACTACGGAGTTAACACAGAACAAGGCACTCAACAAGGCATAGCCCGCAGCAAACACCCAGGCATCCTTCCACAGCGCCTTTTTAGGATGGATTTGGTGGGCAGCAGCGTGACTTCTGAGGGCTGCAAGTTTTACCCTGCAGAGGGCACAAAGAGCCCACAGCGTGGCATGTCCCAAATGCCATCACCAAGGCACTGACCCGGGAATGGTAGGCATGACCATGCACCGAGGCAGTCACAGAGACGTCGTAGACTCCTAACATGTAAGGAAATACTGTGGGAAATACAGGACTTTGTCTCAGAACAGGGAAGGTAACTTGATGGGAAGGGAGCGGGAAGGGTTGACCCTCAAATTACAGGGAGCAGGGGGAGTCTGGGGCACAGAGTGTGACATTCACTTCTGTGTGCCTCCGGGACTCACTGCGCTCACCTGTGCATGTGCACTTTGCATTCACAGAATGCTTGTATGACGGAAGAGGTGGATGGATCTCGTGGCACAGTGACATTACTGTGGTTTACCAATTGATGGTGGGCCCGATGTGGTAGAACAAGCTGTGTATGCTGGAAACATGGACCAAATGCACACCTGTGCTGCAAACACACAGGGAGGCCTCATCAGCGCTTGAGCCCTGGCCCAGGGAACGGCAGCACTCGCTGCTACACTGGACCAAGATGGACTTGTTGTGGGTCTATGGATTCAGCACTTGATTGGGCAGATGCAACATGCTAAGCGCCACACTAGGAACCAGGATCCAGCAGGGAACAAAAGAGATGGTGACCAGACCCTCAAGGGCTTGAGTTGCAGTGGGTAGAGACATGCAGTTAGGCAGGAAGGCAAATTCCAGCTCTGCCTCCTCGTCTCTTGGTGTCTCATGAAGAGCATAGTGAGGAGGCATGGCTATGACTTTAACAAGTCAGGCACCCAGATCGTGCCTGCAGCATGGAAGAAGAAAGCCGAGAGGGTCCTGGGTGCTCCTCTTCAAGTCTGGAGAGCTTTCATTTCTCACGTAGAAGGGGGATGCCAAGGACCAAGCAAAGGGCAGTGTCCAGCTAAAGGTTGTAGCTGCCACTAAACGTAGGACCCCACGCTGACCCTGGTAGGTCCCTGCTCTCACACAGTAACAAGCAGAGGTAACTTCTTCGCATACAAGAGTATTGTCTTTATAAAATTTTATTTTTATGTACTTTTGCTTGTTTTTAATCAACCTTTTTATCTTGTGATAATTGTAGATTCGCATGCAGCCCTAGGAAATCAGACAGGGGGATCCGCACACGCTTCACTCGGTTCCTACCAATAGTAACATCTTAGAAAAAGACAGTGCAGCCTCACAGCCAAACTGACATTGACATGGTCAGAATACGCCACCATTCCATTCTTCAGCTGTCCCTTATCGTGGGGGTCCCTCACATTGTCATCTTATAGCCATACCCACTTTCCATTCTCCACTCTAATTCTATTTTTTTTTTTTTTTTTTTGAGATAGAGTTTCACTCTGTCGCCCAGGCTGGAGTACAGTGGCTCAATCTTGGCTCCACTGCAACCTCTGCCTCCTGGGTTCAAACAATTCTCCTGCCTCAGCCTCCCGAGTAGCTGGGATTTCAGGCATGTGCCACCACACCCGGCTAACTTTATATATATATATATTTTTTTTAGTAGAGACGGGGTTTCTCCATGTTGGTCAGGCTGGTCTCAAAATCCCGACCTCAGGTGATCCTCTCGCCTGGGCCTCCTAAAGTGCTAGGATTACAGGCGTGAGCCACCACGCCTGGGCTCCCTCCCCACCCTTCTTTGCAACTGCTCATCTGTTCTCTATGTCTACAATTCTGCCATCTCAAGAACGTTACGTAAATGGAATGGTGTGGCATGCACTCTTTTGGATCTATTTTCACTCACCACAGTTCTCTGGAGGGTTGCCCTGGTTTCTGCATGTTCAATATATGCTACTTTTCATTGCCTCATAGTATTCCATGGCATGGATACAGCACACACACCTCATCTCACCATTCACCATTTGAAGAATATCTCTGTTGTTTCCAATTTTTGGCCACTATGAAAAAAACTGCTAGGAACATTTATGTACAGGTTTTTGTGTGAATATAAGTTCTCATTTCTCTCCGATAAATGCTGCCCAAGAGTAAAATTGCTGGATCATATAGTATTGAATGTTTAGTTTTTTTGTTTGTTTGTTTTTCAGATGGGAGTCTAGCTCTGTTGCCCAGACTGGAGTGTAGTGGTGTGATCTGAGCTCACTGAAACATCTGCCTCCCAGGTTCAAGCGATTCTCCTTCCTCAGCCTCCCATATAGCTGGGACTACAGGTGTGCACCACTACATCTGGCCAATGTTTTTTGTATCTTAGTAAAGATGGGATTTCACCATGTTTGTCAGGCTGGTCTCAAACTCCTGACCTCAAGTGATCTGCCCACCTCAGAATGTTTAGTATTTTAACAAACTTCCAAACTGTTTTTCAGAGTGGCTGCATCATTTTATAATCCCAAGACATGTACAAATGATCCAGTTTCTCCACATTCCCATTAGCATTTAGGGTTGTCACTATTTTTACTTAGCCATTCTGGTACGTGTGAAATGATATCTCATTGTGGCTTCAATTTGTATTTCCCCAGTGGCTAATAATGTTGACTATATTTTCACATACTTATTTGCAATCTGTAGATTCTTTTCTGTAAAATATCTGTGCTCCTTCTTTGCCCATTTTCTATTTGAATTGCTTGATTTTTTTTTTTTACTATCAAGTGGTGAGTTCTTTACATAGTCTCAATACTTGTCTTCTGTCAAATATGTGGTTTGCAAATATTTTCTCCAGGTATGTAATTTGTTCATTCATCCTCTTAACAGGATCTTTCACAGAGAAAAAGTATTAAAATTTTGATGAGGTCCAGTTTATTAATTTTTCCTTTTATAGCTTGGATTTTTGGTGTCAAGTCTAAGAAGGTTTTGCCTAGCCCTAGACTCAAAGATTTTCCCTTCAGGTCCCCCAACTTCCCACTAAAAGTTTATAGTTTTGGGTTTTACATTTAAATCCATGATCCATTTTCAGTTAATATTTCATGAGGAGTGAGACTTAGGCTGTGGTTCATGTTTTGCCTTTTGATGTCCAATTGCTCCAGCACCACATAGTGCAAGGCTATCTTTCCTTCCTAGAATTGCCTTTGCACCTCTTTAAAAAATCAGTAGGGCCTATTGGTGTGGGTCTACTTCCAGGTCCTCTGTTCTGTTCCATTGATCTATGTGTCTCTCCCTTTGCTAATGTCATACACTCTTTATTACTTTGGCTACACAATAAGTCTTGAAATTGGATGGACTGATTCCTTCCATTTTATTCTTTTGCAAATTGTTTTAGCTATTAATTTCTTTGCCTTTTCAGATAAATAGACAAGAATAATCTTGTCTATTCCTACAAAAAAATCTTGCTGAGGTTTTGACCAAAGTTTTGTTAAACCTGCACATCAGTTTCAGGAGAATCTACATCTTTACTATGCTGAGTCTTCTAATCCATGAACATGGTATGTCCCTCCATTTACATCAATCTCCTTTGTTTTCTGTCATCTGCACTGTGTGGTTTTAGCATACAAGTCCTGTACATGATTTATTAGAACCTAGGAATTTCCAGTTTTTGGGGCAATTGTAAATAGCATTGTATTTTTAATTTCAGTGTACACATGTTCGTTAGTAGTTTATATAAATACGATTGATTTTTGAATGCTTACCTGTGAACTTGCTGAACTCACTAGATCTAGAATTTTTTTTTTAATAGGCTCCCTGGGACTTTCCATGTAGACAACCATGCCATTTGCAAATAGGGAGTTCCATTATTTCCTTTCCATTATATATGCACTTTATTTGTTTCCTTTTCTTTCTGCACATCCAGCAATATATTAGGTAAGAGTGGTGAAAGTCCACATCCTTTCCAAATTCCCAGTCTTAGAGGGAAAGCATTCAGTCTTTTTCCATCAAGTAGTGTGTAGCTAAGGTTTTTTGCATATACTTTTTATCAAGTTGACTAAGTCCCCCTCTGTTCATATTTTTCTAAGAATCTTATTTTTTGTCATGAATGGGTATTGCCTATTTTAAAATACTTTTGTGCAATTAACAAATTAATTGATTTCTTATTTAGCCTGTTAATATAATGAATCATATTTAAGATTTTCAAATAATGCAAAAGCCTTGCATCTCTGGAATAGATCCTACTTGGTCTTAGTATATAATTATTTCCATATATTGGTGAATTTAATTTGCCAATATTTTGTTAAGAATTTTTGCACTGATATTTATGAGAGATATTGGTCTGTAGTATACTCTTTTATGTACTGTCTCTGTCTGGTTTTGGTATAAGGGTAATGTTAGCCTCAGAAAATAAATTGTTATCTCCTATTCTTTTTTTCCAGAAAAGATTGTGTAGAATTAATGTTAATTTCCATTTAAGTGTTTAGTAGAATTCTCAGTGAAATTATCTGGGCATAAAGATTTTTTTGTCTTAAAACTATGAATTTAATTTTTGTAATATATATATAGACTATTCAAATGATCTATTTCATATTGGGTAAATTGTGGGTTTGTGTTTATTTTAAATTAAGAAATTGGTTCATTTCATCTTAGATGAAAAATTTATGTTGAGTTGTTCATAGTATTCCCCTCTATCCTTTTGATATCTGCAGAGTTTGTGGCGATATCACCTGTTTCATTACTGATATTGGTAATTTCTGCCTTCTCTCATTTTCTTTGTCAGTATTGCTAGAGGTCTGTCAATTTTATTGATTTTTTCAAAGTGCCACTCCCTTTGTTTCACTAATTTTTCCTATTGCTTTTCTGTTTTCAATTTCAGTGATTTTCTTTCTTATCTTTATTATTTTCTTCTTTTTGTTGGCTCACACCTACAATCCCAGGACTTTGGGAGGCCAAGGTGGGCAGATCACCTTAGGTCAGGAGTTCGAGACCAGCCTGGCCAACATGGTGAAACCTTGTCTCTACTAAAAATACAAAAATTATCCAGGTGTGGTGGTGCACACCTGTAATGCCAGCTACTCGGGAGGCTGAGGCAGAAGAATCGCTTGAACCAGGAGGTGGAAGTTGCTGCAGTGAGCCGAGATCGCACAACCACACTCCAGCTTGGGTGACAGAGCAAGACTCCATTAAGAAAAAAAAATTTGTTGATTTGATAATTTTTATTTTGTAGTATATGCATTTGGTGTTATAAATTTCCCCCTTAGCACTGGTTTAGCTATGTCCTATGAATTTTAAGATGTTGTATATTCATTTTCCTTCAGTTCAATGTATTTTTAAAAATTTCCCTGAGATTTTCTCTTTGACCCATGTGTGGTTTTGGGGTTTTGTGAGGTTTTTTTGGTTTTCAGGTTTTTGGAGTTTTTCTGTTATTGATTGCTGTTTGATTACACTGTGGCTGGAGCACACATTCTGCATGATTTTCATTCTTTTGAATTTTTTGAGATTTGTCTTATGGCTCAGGATGTGGTCTGTTTTAATATATGTTCTACTGGGATTTACAAAAAAAAATGTATTCTGATGTTCTTGGGTGGACTGTTCTAATAATATTGATTAGATACTATTGGTTGATGGTATTTGGAGCTCTTCTATATCCTTGATGATCTTTTGTCTAGTTCTATCAATGGTTGATAAAGGGGTTTGAAGTCTTCAGCTGTAATCATGGATTTGTCTATTTCCCCTTTCAGTTCTATTAATTTTTGCTTCCCATATTTTGCAGTTCTGTTGTTTGCTGCATACACATTTAGGATTGCTATGTATTTTTGTTGGATTGATCATTATTACTATATAATGTCTCCTCTCCGATTCTGGTCATTTTACTTGCTCTGTAGTCTACTTTATCAGATATCAACATAGCCACTTCTACTTTCTTTTGATTAATGTTTGCATAAAGTATCTTTTAAAAATCTTTTTACTTTCAATCTGCTTATATCATTACATTTGAAGTGAGTCTCTTGTAGACAGTGTGTACTTGAGAAATGTTTTAAATCCAGTCTGTCAGTTTCTATTGTTTATTGGTGTTTTAAGACCTTGCATTTAATGTAATTATTGATGCATTAAGACTTAAGTCGGCCGGGCACGGTGGCTCAAGCCTGTAATCCCAGCACTTTGGGAGGCCGAGGCGGGCGGATCACAAGATCAGGAGATCGAGACCATCCTGGCTAACACGGTGAAACCCCGTCTCTACTAAAAAATACAAAAAACTAGCCGGGCGAGGTAGCGGGCGCCTGTAGTCCCAGCTACTCGGGAGGCTGAGGCAGGAGAATGGCGTGAACCCGGGAGGCGGAGGCTGCAGTGAGCTGAGATCCGGCCACTGCACTCCATCCAGCCTGGGTGACAGAGCAAGACTCTGTCTCAACAAAAAAAAAAAAAAAAAAAAAAAGACTTAAGTCTGTCATTTAATATTTTTTGTTGTTGATTCTGTTTCATTTTTTCCATCTTTCTGAGGGTTACCTTAACATTTTTTAGAATTCCATTTTTGTTTTGATTACCAAAGGGATCTAAATATAGGGTGCGAATACGTGTCACAAGTAGGTTTTCCTCTGTATTTTGCTCAGTGCCTTGAAGGTACCTCTCCTTCAAGTCTCCTGGGTGTTGTATGGAGAATGTGGTGGTCCAGTTAGGGGAGATCTCAGATCAATGTGAAGAGGGTCTCTCATTAGACTCCCCATCTTGAGAGGTCTCTGCACCATGTAGACTAGCAAAGCTACTGCAGTCCAATTTTGCCTCGATCTTCAAACGTCCTTGTAGTACTATCAGCTTACATTCTTCATTTTTATCTGGACTCCACTTTTAAAAAAATAGTTTAGCCTGTTTATTTCTTACTATCTTGTTTGCTCTTCATTGCTTTTAAGAATTAAAAACATTTTTCCAGCATTTTAATTTGTTTTCAGCAGGAATTTTATTTGAGTAACCTAGTTTGCTATGTTTCTGGAAGTAGAAGTTGCAAATGCTTTTTAAAAGACTCTCTAGATTGAGTTATTTTGGTTGCAAGTTCAAAATAAGAGCGATTTGTGGAAGTTCCCTCAACAACAGGGGTGCCATTGCTTGTCTTCCCCCTCAAAGAAGACTCTGAGGCCAAGTTTTTATATGGATCACTTACTTTTTAATTTCTCAGGGGAAAAGGGACTAGGGGGCCTGGGCAAATGAAGGAGGGAGGAGAGAAAGCTGACTCAAGGCTGTGTCACCAAGCTACTTGCCACTGCTGGCAACAGGGGCTCAGTTATGCAGAGGACCCTCTGAGCAGTCATGGACAATGGGGTCAGAATAGTCCCCTTCTCTACAACGTGGAAGAGGGATATTTATCTTCCAGCTTCTGTCCCATGGATGGAGAGTTTCTCCCGGGTCTGTGAACTCCCCTGTGCTGCCACTTATGGACCCCAGAAGAGATGAGTTCTGTCCCATGACAGGCATCCAGGAAGCCCTGGGCAGATGACAAGAAGCACCTGACGTCCTAGTGAAGCACCATCAGGACACGGGCAGGTCAAGAAGATGCGAGAGAGGCCCTAAAAGATGTCTGGACAAGGCTATGTACTATAAAACTAAAGGTCTGGAAGGAGAGAGGCAATCAGGCATCAGGGAGACTCCCTGCTCCACCTGCTCCAGGGGCAGTGTGGTCATCTTTGCTTCCTCCGTGGCTCCTCTGCCAGCCTGCTCCCTCTCCGTCCTCACGGGTCCTGGTCCCTCATCTCCCCAGTTTGCTCAAGGCTCACACACTGCAGCCTTCCCAGCCCCTGCTGCTGAATCCAGATAGGTATCCTCCTGGTCTCCGCTCTTGCAGCCAGTGAGCTCAGCCTCTGTGTTTCCCAATTCCCAGGAGGACTCCACTTGGCCGACTCATCTTTTTGATCCAGGCCACCCATGCCACGGCCCTTGGCAGCTTAGTGGTTGGCTGCCATCTGGTCCAGTGTTCACCCTGCTCCAATCAGCCAATGGGGAGGGACAGAGATTTGGCTGTTTACACAGAAGGGCTGTGGCAGGAAGACACTGTCAGCACAAAGGACATAAAAATGAAGGCAGGGAGCTTTGGCTTTGTTTTTTATTAAATCTTACAACTCCCAAGATTGGGCAGTGGGAGGAACTGGGCCTGTGGGGTCAGCAGGACCATCTGACGAAAAGAATGTGCAACGTTTTCCAACGTGATTCGTTTTGTCTTATTTTTTTTTTTTTTTAATCTGTGAATTGTTGGGTCAATTCCAACATGATAAAGAGCCACATTTGTTAATCTTGGCATTAAAATGATGTGTTTTCAAAATCCGAACAGAACTAAAGAAGTAACAAATTTTACAGAGGCAAGACTAAGAAGTAAAGAAGTCACATCCTGTGTGGAAAGTCTGTTTCCAAAGAAAAAAACACAGATGAGCAAAAACACTCTGCTGTGTGCTGAATAAAGACTTCCCCCAGCCTTGTGGGAAGCCGGAGCACTCTGCTCTGATGTGAGTGTTTGGGGATCCGGGTTCCGGACCAGGACCTCCTCTGGGGCTTCCGCACGCTGCTCATTGGGCGCGCCTTGTTTAGGGCTCTGTTGAGGGCATTGTGGTGGCAGTGGCACCCACAGAACAAGAAGGGCATGGGCAGAGGTCTCGAGGGCCTTATCTCTGGTGTGTCCGTCAGAAATGAGCGTCCTTCTACCTGCCAGTCCGGGCACCCTGACGTGCAGGAAGTAGGCCGAGACACTCCAGCTTGAGGAGCAGGGGCTGAGCTCAGCTTCCAGTACCTTTCGGGAACTTCTCATCTCTGGACATCGAAAACATGGAGCACCCACACAGCCCCCCGGCATGACAGCGAACACCTGGGTGGTCCTTTCTGCTCATTTATCAGCCCATTCCTTTCCCCAGTGGTGCTGCCGGTTCTACGTGGTTTCCACAGTTGCTTCCTTGCAGATGGAGACATGGAGGAAAACTCGGGCTATTTGCTGTTGTTTCTGTTGTTGTTTTGTTACGCTGTGTTTTCTCAAATCAGAAAACTCTGCGTTTGCTCTATTTCCAGCGGTGGGAATGGACTGTGCAGAGGCCACCCACACCTGGCAGGGGTCAAGATGAGCCCTAGGTCACCACGTTCGCTGGGACTCCTAGGATGGCACCTTTGCTGGGACTCCCAGGATGGCACGCCTGGCAGCAGTTCCTGTTTTCTTCGGTGTCATTGGAAACACTGCTCTTTAGATGTGGGTTGTTGGGATGCCAATATATCAAGAAAGGTTTCCTTATTCTCCCTCCTGAAATTCTGCACAGACAACTGTTTTTAGCAACAGTGATGTAATTTCTATTTTCAGTGGCAGTTTTGAGCACCCTGTCAGTTGGAACTTTTTGTGTTGTAAACACACAGGAGTTCCAGCCCAAATGGAGGTAAGCAGTAAGGACAGTACACTCACCTCGGTGGAGAGGCCAAAGGTTCAGGGACCTTCAGGAGAAGTCTGATCCAGCTGCTCAGTGATGCAGCGGGGACTGAGTGCCCTGCTCCCTCCACATCCCCAGGGGCTCCCCGTGCTGGCCCGGCAGCTCTGCAGAAGGCCACCCTAAAGAAAGGCAGCCGGTCCCAACTAGAGTCCCGGGGGTCACGCTGGCTGAGCCACCTTCTTGTTTCTTCCCCAACCCAGAGCAATTCTCACCTCCCTTGAAGGCCTTCCCAGGTGATGGGGGCCATGGAGACTGCACTGGACGCCTCTATGCACTGGCCGTGAAGCACTTGCTTCAGGAATCCCTTAGAAACCAGAGGCCCTAAACGCCATGGGACCCCAGGAGGAAGCACGTGTCCAGCTAGCAGTGCCCCTCTGTGGTGTGGAGATCGTTCTGCTCAGACATTCCCGAGTGGGGGCTTAGCAGCACAACTGGGTAACCTGTTGCTTCCAGCCCCTTGGGCCTGCAGACCCCCCACTAGAGATGGGCCCTCATGCCAGGCTTGTTACCTGGTGCAACATAGCCTCCTGCTGCACCCCATCCACCAGCTCTGCCAGCACGAGAGGTCATCCCACACCCTCCTGCTTCCAGACCACCGGCTGTCTCCCACGCCCCCCATCTGTACCCTCTGGGCTTTGCAGAGGCCCTGTGCTCTCCTTAGGGTTACAGAGCTCTGCATCCCTCTCCTCCCCTCCCCTGCAGCTGTCCCCCATCCTGCACCCCACACAGAGCCTGGGGCTCCACACTCCCTCACCACTGACCACACCTGCCGGGTGCTGCCTGCGTCTCAACTCAGGCCACCTGCTCCTGCCCTCCACGTTGGGGTCACGCAGTGAGTCTCCCAGGTCACTCTGCACCTACCTCTCCTTCGGTGTCCTGCCACCTAGGCGGCTGTGCCACTGCAGCCCTTGCTCCAGAATGCCTGCCTGGAAACTTCATCCCAGCTCCCCGAATGCACTCCCTTCCCACAGGACATCCACCCAAGACCACATCCAAACCTCCAAATGCCTCCTGGACACTTCACCTAGAGGCCTCACCTATCTTGTGGCTCACAGAGGCTGGCGCCACCTCCTCTCCCCGCCACAGCCAGGCTGGTCTGCTCCCCCTCCTCTTCACACCCCCTCTCGGTGATCACCTGCTCCCCCATTTCCCGCCTCAAGCAGTGCCCCTCTGTGGCGTGGAGATCGTTCTGCTCAGACATTCCCGAGTGGGAGCTCAGCAGCACAACTGGGTAACCTGTTGCTTCCAGCCCCTTGGGCCTGCAGAGCCCCCACTAGAGACCCCCATTTCCCACCTCAAGGGCACCCTCCTCTGTGCCCCGCCCCTGGCTCCTACCTACGCAAGGCAGCAGCCTCCGGCCACCCTCCATGCCCAGCCATGCAGAGCCTGGGAAACGACAGGACATGTGGCTGCCCTTTCACAGCCCCTGTCACCTCCCCCAAGTCCAGCCAGAGTCGAGACGCCCCACACTGTGGCCCCCTGGCACAAGGCCTTGATCCTTCTTGAGCTCAGGGTGGGGGCAGTTTTGTTCTGTGAAGTTCCTTGGCCTTGAGCTTAGCTGGACCCCACTCCTGGAAAGCCTGAGAGACAGACATTCCTCTATGCAAAGCCCCGTCTGAGTATCTGCAAGGAGCACTCTGCCATTCTCACTCCTGGTTCAGGCTGTCATCTGCGTGGAGGGCCTTGTCTTCTGAGAGTCCCTGCCTCAGCCTCACCTGACTCCCAGAAGGCTCTGCCAAGGTTTGCTGGGCTGTTCCCCAAACAAGGGGTCACAGGAAGCTGGGGACTGCTGAGGGCGCGGGAGGCAGGGGAGACTATGTGTGCCCTTTCTCTTCCCCACCTGGATCCTGACTTTCCCTCACTGGAGACCTGAGGATGGAGTGCAGTGGCTTAGCTAAGCTTCTGCTAACAGCATGTTCACTGTTTTGAAACAGCAATGAAAGAACATTTGGGAGTTGGGGTATGTGCAGAGAAAACATTTTCCTTGAATGTCTTTACTGAATGGGTGGGAATAGGTATGTGTGAAGGGGAAAAGTTCAGGGTACAGTGGTCAGGTCCTTGGGAGACGTCGGGGAGGGCTGTTTGGCCCTGCTCCTGAGGAGGGTGGGCCCAGGCTCATCCTATACGCACTAGTCCCGACGCCTCACAATTAATCGAACGGCTGAAAACAAACATACAAAAAACCCTCAGCGTTGTATTACTAGGGCAGCGGCGTGATGTCATCTGTTCATTCCAAGCTGTCACCCTGAGGCTGAGTGAAGCACATGGTGAGAACAGGCAGATGGTGCCTTATGTGCATCGTGCAAACAAGGTTTGTGTAGAGGATTTTGCTCATGGACTGGAATTCATTGGTTATTTTATTCACGGCACGTTCAGCTCTGCAAAGCATCTTCTGCCTGCTTCGGAGGAGCGCGGTGCCATTTCCCTTCCTCCTTCAGACTTTCTTCTATGTGGAGGGCCCTGTCCTACACAGGTCCCAGTCTCAGCTGACACCCAGGCCCCGGGAGGCTCTGCGGAGATTTGCTGGGCCGTTCCCTCGCACACGGGGCTACAACAAAGGTGGGCGCCCCTGAAGGGCCTGGGAAGTAGAGGCATAAGAATCTATGGCATAACCTGTTGCACATAGTCTGATTATTTGGCTCAAAATCAATAATCAGATCCTGTGCAAAATGTTTTCATGTAGATGATCTTATTCATTGTCACAAAAACCAACAAGAAAGGTAGAATGGAGGTTTCTCATCCCTATTTTATAGCTGAGGAAACCAAGACCCAAATTCCATTTCCAACAGTGGCTTTCTGCTTCTTCCAGGAACACAGCATGACACGTGCTGTGAACCTCGGCTGTGGGACAACCGAAGGAGAGACAACACTCAGCAAAAACAGAACCCGAACCACCCCCGTGTCTCTCAGCCCCTACTGCTCCACAGCCTGGGGTGCAGCAAACGTTTCCGCTGTGCTCAAAGGGAAGGCTTTGCTTTGGAGTCAGCGTGAGAGCGCGCCTCACCTCCCCTCCACCCCTCACCTGGTTGGGTTTGGATCTCAGCTCCCTGGCTCCTCACTCTAAGCCCTGGAATGCGACCCCCAAGGGCCAAACACCCCGAGGCTCTCAGGTCCCAGGCGTGGACACCTTCCTGGCCTTGGCTGTCACGGCCCAGATGGAAGCAAAGAGAGCTCCCCTCTCCACCGGTCAGCTGGTCCTGCTGCCCTGAGAGCAGGAACCCAGGCTCAGGCTCCGCACGGAGTTCCCCATCTACCGCTCCCTGGGCGGCAACGCAGAGGCTACCTGCCTCTCACTCTGTGGGTCCCACCTGCAGCCTGTCCCAGTGGATTCTGTAGGCTCCACAGTGATGCTGGGAAAAGACCAAACACCCAGACAAAGCATGTGGACGGCTGCCGATGCCAAAATTGCAGGAAGCAAGGGGAAGGCAGCTGACTGCGACACTTTGCCAACCATGTGCAACACTCCAGGTACCTAGAGGCAGCGAGGCGCTACTGAACTGGTTGGTGCCTGCAGAGGCTGCTGTCGCAGAGGCAGGGCAGGGGTGCGTGGCTCTGCCAAGTATCCTTCTGGGATGAGCCGATTCTCTTGTCCCAGGTTGGGCATGATGGAGAGGCCAGGTGTGTTTGAGTTGCAGGCATTGGGGGTTTGCAAAGGGCTGTGATTTCCTGGGCCTCCCATCTTACGCAGGCTCTGGGTTCTCCTTGGTTCCTCCCTTGGAGCGGGGACCTGGCTTTGGAAGGCCCTGGATCTTTGCTGGTTTCTGCTGTTATCTTGCAGTGTGACCAAGGTCAAGTCCACACCCTCTTCCCAGGTTGTTTCCTCTGCAGTAAAATTGCCTTTTGGAACTGAGCCCTTCAAGGGGAGGTGGCTGAAACAGTGGGGGTGATGCTGCGTGCTAAGCCCCACCCCCTTCTCCTAAATGTCTACTTCTCTCCTTTTTGTCCTTTTTTACGTATTGATGGGTTCAACAGCCAAAAACCCTCTCTGAAACAGTGTCTTGGCCCAAGCCCGTCGGGGGCACTGTTGTGAGCCTTGATTTCTATGGATCTACGCCTGGAAAGCTTTTAGCATAGAATTGTTTAGGTAGAAGACCAGGACCACAGAACAGGACCAAGACCATGAAATAGGAAGCAAGATACGTCCAGCACCCAGTTCAAAGAGAGGGCTGGGGACGCCGACACTTCACCTCCTTCCCAGCAAACTTGGAAGGCGCCAGGGCATCCCTGGAGCTGCTGCTGGCAGAGAAGAATCAGCGTCCACACGTGCAGCTCACGCTCGAGGAAGGGCAGGGGCGATGTCAGAGCCATGCTTTGCCCAGTACATGCTTCTGGAACGGCCAGGATTTTAACCTTTAAGGTCTCAACTCCTTCTTCCTCCTCAGATCTTGGGATTTTGAAAATGATTCCTAAATGCCTTTCGATCTCAATTTTGCTCAAGGAGATGGACCTACTTTACTGCATTCCAACTGGAAACATTTTTGAGAGTAAAAATACCTGAAGACGTATTGAGCCTGGAGGTAGCCGACTAGAAATTAAAGCAGGGACCCCTCCGTCCTCTCCCCCGACTGCATTAAGCACAGTATGTTGGGGATCAGTGAGTTTCCATTGCCCTGCAATCAGACCTTTTGCTCTCTGAAATTTAGCCTTGATTTTGAAGCCCTGAGCTTAGTATATGTAGATGAGCTGACAGGCCCAGGGAGTCACTCAGAGAGGCTGGAGGTCCTTCAGAGCTGCGTTAGATACAGCGGGAGGGGGTCAAATTGCTAATTTCATCTGCCCCCCAGCCCTGAAAATTCCCAAACAGCAGAGAACTTCTCAGAAGACTTGTGAAGTTGGGAGTCTGCAGGTGGGTGGGGGTGACGGCGTTCTACCCCAAGACAGCATTTTGAAGTTGAAGCTCAACTTAAAATATTTGTTCCTATTTTTGAGACAGGGTCTTGCTCTGTCACCCAGGCTGGAGTGCAATGGCACCACCTCAGCTCACTGCAGCCTCGACCTCCTAGACTTGAGCAATTCTCCCACCTCAGCCTCCTGGGTAGCTGGGACTACAGGCATGCACCACCACACTTGGCTGGTGTGTGTGTGTGTGTGTGTGTGTGTGTGTGTGTGTGTGTGTGTCTAGAAATGGGGTTTTGCCCTGTTGCCCAGGCTGGCCTCGAACTCCTGAGCTCAAGCCATCTTCTCTCCTTGGCCTCCCAAAGTGCTGGGATTACAGATGTGTGTCACCGCGCCCAGTCACCTTATGCTTTTTGGAGGGACATCACCAATCAGACAGTGGCCTGGGCTGGACACGGCATCCCTGGAAGATGGCCCCTCTCTAGGGTGTCATCTGCCGTTACCCAAGGACCCTCTTGTCTCTCTAACTCCAAGTCTCCACAGAGGACGTGCTCAAAGTGAGGGTGCGTGGCCTTGCCCCCCGCTTCTCCTGCAAGCAGGTGGGGAGGGAAGCAGGTGGCAGGAGGAGGTGGCTGTCCGGGGCTGCCCTCCTCTGTGCCTGTGCGTGATTTCACTCTATGCTGAGTGACAGCAGGGACGATGGGAAACATTTCTGTCTGGTATCAAATGGTCACCATCATTGGCCTCATGGCATCACCACTGTCTTCCTTGCTGGCACCTTCCCGTCCTCCCTCCAACCAGGGAGGTCTGACCCAGGCACAGGTGGGAGGAACCGTCACTCTGCCTTAGGGGTTTGCAATCTTGGGACATCAAACAGGTCCACGGTGCCTTGCACCTCTGCTCTCACATCTCTGCACCGTTTTCTGTACTGTTCATGTGACTCTCAGAGCAGGCGTGGCCAGGGAGCGTGACAGCTTTGTGTCCGTGTCCTGGAGCTGCCGCAACGAGGCACCGAGGGCAGCGGGCTCAGGCCTCAGATCCTGTCCAGGCGGTGGAGGCTGAAGCCCGAGATCACAGTGTGGGTGGGGCTGGGTCCTTCCCAGGCTGTTCAGGGGGGTCTCTGTCCCAGGCCTCTCTCCTGGGCATGCAGGTGCTAGCTCTGCCTGTGTCCTTCACCTCCCCTTCCCTCTACTTGTGTCTGCCTCTGTCCCCACATCTCCTCTTTATGAGGACATTGGCCCTGTTGGATCAGTGTCCTCTCTAATGACCTCATTTTAATTCAGTGACCTCCGTGGAGACCCTCTCTCCAGAGAAGGCCTCCTTCAGATAAAGCCTCCTTCAGATAAAGCCTAAAGCACTGGTGGTCAGGACTTCAACGTGTGAATTTTGGGGGGACACACTTCAGCCCATTACAGACCTGATGGCTTCTGCAGGACACCCATCCCATCCCATGGCTTATGGAGGAAGAAGCCAAGTGGAGAGGGGGAGGTGGTCGGGCCACCCCTTCCATGGCCAGCAGCAACTGCGCCCGTGTCTGGGCACTTCCTGGGTGCTGGACTCGTGCAGAGCGTATTCATGCCTTGCCCCAACTCGTCCTGGAGGAAGGTGCTGTGAGCCCCCATGCATCATCGAGACGGAGGCCGAGGCGAGGGCAGGCGGGAGCTGAGACCCATCTCAGGAGGTGGATATTTTTATCATTGGGTGTTTGTATTTTTCTTATTATAAGACCCTTCGTCTCTTTCATCTTGCACGTCATTTGTTGCTTGCTTTATTCTTATCTGGTTGTTTTCTGTGTGGGTTATGGATCCCCAAGCCGCGTTCCCTCGGTCCCAGCCCAGGTTGTGGCTCCCCTGTGTGCCTCCCAGGCCCCAGGATAGACGTCAGTCGTGTTCCCTTGTGGGTGCCTTCAGCTTAGCACCTGCCTGTCCTTCCAGGGGCCTCTAATACAGGACTTACGTCTTCATGA
Source organism: Macaca nemestrina (assembly GCF_043159975.1). Taxonomy (NCBI): domain Eukaryota; kingdom Metazoa; phylum Chordata; class Mammalia; order Primates; family Cercopithecidae; genus Macaca; species Macaca nemestrina. Next base: position 136,988,574 of record NC_092135.1, on the reverse strand, counting down.
AGACACGAACTGTGCTGGTTCGTGTTCTCCGAGGAGCAGAGCCGCTCAAGGTGTGCACATCAGAAGAGAGTGATTTTAAGGAACTGGCTCACACTGGCAAGTTCAAACTCTGCAGGGTGGGCCGGCAGGCTGGAAACCTGGGAAGGAGCTCATGTCGCAGTTCCAGGCCTAAGGCAGTCTGGGGGCGGAATTCCTTATTGCTCAGGGCAGGTCAATCTCTTGGTTCTAATCAGGCTTTCGACTGATTGGGTGAGGCCCACCCCCTTGGACGAGGGCCACCTGCTTTACTCGAATGCTAATGTCATCTAGAAACACCTTCACAGGAGCATCCAGAGTAATGTCTGACCAAATATCTTAGCACAGTGGCCCAGACAAGCTGACCATAAATTAATCATCACACTGTCTAATGCCAAAATAATTCAAGTCTTTTTTTAAGTGAGAACAAGTTTATTAAGAAAGTAAAGGAATAAAGAATAGCCATTCCACAGGCAGAGCAACCCCAGTAGTTCAAATCTTTACTGAAGTCCCAAGATGCTTGTGGGAGGAAGGTGTACTCTGAACGTATGCAAAAATCCTAACATTTCTCTCTCCCTGGCCACTCTCCGCATTGCTTGCTATGACTCCCCACAAACTGCTTCCCTCACTCTCAGCCCTGAACCCAGAGATACCCCAGCCCCCAGCACTCCTGCACTTCCTTCTGCCTCCTGCTTTGCTCCTGTCCCGTCCTTCCTTCTCCTCCACAGGTGACTCCCAGCCACTTCCAGTCCTCTCACTGTCCCGATTTCTCCACTTTTGTCTCTTCACCAGCCCTTGGGCCTTGCCGTGCAAGTCCAGGCACTGAGCCAGCACAGGCAGACTCCACCACCCCCAGGTGGGGAAGGGGAGCAGAGAGCACAGGGCACTCTTCCTTCTGCACATTTCCTGGGCATTTCCACCCCATTGCTCGTGAAGTTTGGGCAGCTGGTAGCTTACGGAGCCAAGACTCCTCCGAGCCCCTCAAGACTGCAGGCCCAGCCTTCCCAGCTCCCGTTCAGATCGAGGAGGAGAGAATCACAGTGTTTCCGCTTCTCCAGCACCACTGTCCAAGGTGGAGATGATGTCAACAAAGGGGATACTGAAGCAAATGGAGTGGTGCAGATGGTGGGTCACTAAAACGCAGGTGGAAGGTACATGCTGCCACAGGCTGAAACAAGAAGATGGGAAGGTGGGTCTCTCTGTTGGAATACCAATCCTTGGCCCCAGAATTCCTGGTGGAGAATCCTCCAGTAAGAATGCTTGCTGGGCACGCTCAGTTTGGGAGGAGTTAATCCAACAGGTCCTGTTTCTTTCATAAGGACCGAGGCCACTGTGGGAGCATGGGCTGCCTAATGCCGTACCAGTTGTTGCTAGATGAATGGTGGGACCTGCCATGTAAATGTCTATTTGGTGCCTTTTCTACGATGTGTGTCCTCCTGGAATGGGGCTTCTGGCTTCCTCAGTCCTGGAGGCCCAGAGGGATGTAGGTTGTGCCTTTGGGGAAATGCTTCCAGTGACCTACATGTTACGTGCCTCTGTCCATATTTTCAACAAGCTTTTCAGACCACAGTTTTAGTGTTCACTAAGGAACTATTTCATTTGGCCAAGGGAGGCATACACATGTGGGTACTCTAAGATAACACAATTTGAAGAGATTTGATATGAAACTGTCAGACTGGGGTATGATCATTCTCACTGCAAGAGAAATACTTGATTAAAATGCATTGAAGACATATTTTAAATGTGACCCTCTCTCAGTGCATTTAAGACAGATGCATTTTACTTTCCAGGCTTTTCACGTCAAGTCATGCCTGTGCCCACAGACAGGGGAGAAGGTGACATGAGGCTCCGAGCTCTGGAGCCCTGGAAGTCAGGCAGGCCCTGCTGTAATCATAGCCCCTTTACTCCCAGGCAAGTCAGCTCGCCTTACTAGACCTCTGTGTGCTTCTCTGTGAATTGGGGATAAGGGAGAGAGTCCCTGTTACTTGCGTTTTCATGGGCTTAGTCCTCTCTGTCCAACGAATGTGTGAAAAAAGGTGACTGTGGCATAGACACGGTCACCAATGGACCAGCCGCTTACTGCGTCGTCCCCACTCGGACATTCCTGCCCCCTGACTCCTTGTGGCTCCTCCCATCTTCTTGGGCATGCCTAAGAAGTGAGTCTCTCCTGACCGGTGGATGCAAGGACACAACTGAGACTGAGCCCCGAGGGGACGTGGCGCTGGGAGCTTGTCCCGGGAGAAGCGACTGAACCCAGAAGGGCCCTGTGGGAAAACTGATAAAGCCTGAAATGTGTGTGCAGACACGGACCTCTTTATTACACACAATGACCATTAAAATCTCTCCTGCTGTGGTGTGATTATTTTCCATAAATTATTGGGGTACTGGTGGTATCTGGTTACATGAGTAAGTTCTTTAGTAGTGATTTGTGGGATTTTGGTGCACCCATCACCTGAGCAGTATACACTGCACCCTGTTTGTGGTCTTTTAATCCCTTGCCCCTCCTCCACTCTTCCCCCAAAGTCCCCAAAGTCCATTGTGTCATTCTTTTTTTTTTTTTTTTTGAGACGGAGTTTCACTCTGTCACCCAGGCTGGAGTGCAGTGGCCAGATCTCAGCTCACCGCAAGCTCCGCCTCCCGGGTTTATGCCATTCTCCTGCCTCAGCCCCCAGAGTAGCTGGGACTACAGGTGCCCGCCACCTTGCCTGGCTAGTTTTTTTGTATTTTTTAGCAGAGATGGGGTTTCACCGGGTTAGCCGGGATGGTCTCGATCTCTTGACCTCATGATCCACTCATCTCGGTCTCCCAAAGTGCTGGGATTACAGGCTTGAGCCACCGTGCCCGGCCCATTGTGTCATTCTTATGCCTTTGAGTCCTCACAGCTTAGCCCCCACATATCAGTGAGAACATACGGTGTTTGGTTTTCCATTCCTGAGTTACTTCACTTAGAATAATAGTCTCCAGTCTCATCCAGGTCACTGCAAATGCTGTTGATTCATTCCTTTTTATTGCTGCATAGTATTCCGTCATATATATATATATATATATATATACACACACACACACACACACATATATATACACACACACACACACACACACACATATATATATACACACAGACACAGACACACACACACACACACACCAGAGTTTTTTATCTACTCGTTGATTGATGGGCATTTGTGTTGACTCCACGATTTTGCAATTGTGAATTGTGCTGCTATAAACATGCATGTGTAAGTATCTTTTGCGTATAATGACTTCTTTTCCTCTGGGTAGATACGGTAGTGGGATTGCTGGATCAAATGGTAATTCTACTTTTAGTTCTTTAAGGAGTCTCCACACTGCTCTCCATAGCAGCTGTGTGAGTTTACATTCCCACCAGCAGCGTAGAAGTGTTCCCTGTTCACTATGGTGTAATTTTTAAGTTTAAGCTTTTGATCTCAGATGAATCTATCTACCTACCTACCTACCTATCATCTGTCTACCTATTATCTATCTGTCCTAAAATATTAACAAGCTTACAATGGAAAAGAGCTCTTGTCTTCCTCCTTTCACATCCCAGAGCCCCAGCGTTGGGAGGGTTCTTTCAGTGTTTTTATCCATTTCTTCTGGTATTAATCTCCATATTTAAAAATGACATGCTTAGGCTGTGGAGTGCGGTGGCTCACACCTGCAATCCCAGCACTTTGGGAGGCCAAGGCGGGTGGATCACCTGAGACCAGGAGTTCAAGACCTGCCTGGCCAACATGGCGAAACCCCGCCATGTTTCTCTAAACTCTACTAAAAGGTACAAAAAATTAGCCAGACGTGGTGGCAGGTGCATGTAATCCCAGCTACTCTGGAGGCTGAGGTAGGAGAATCTCTTGAACCCGGGAGGCGGCGGCTACAGTAAGCCCAGATTGTGCCAGTGCACTCCAGCCTGGGTGACAAAGCGAGACTCCATCTCAAATAATAATAATATACTCTCAAATAATAAAATACTAACAAGCTATTATTAACAAGCTATTATTATTATCTCAAAGAATAATAATAATAATAATTATAGCATGCTTCGAATGTTCTTTATGAATTCTTCAGTTCTAGGCGTGATCTTCTGTCTTTCCACCCCGGGAGCCGAGGACTCAGCTCTTCAACATCCACCTTCCTGCCTGTTTCTGCTCCTCTTGCGCCTCTCTGAATTAAGTCTTAATTAATAGTTGAATCTGTTTTCCTGTTTCCATCGTTATAGCTGTGATACAATCACAGTTCGCAAAACGGAATCACATACTGCAATCCCACTTCTTTCCTTTTCAAACTTTTTGTTTTTCTTAAAGTTAATCATTGTTTGTTTCCTGTTTTCCCTTTTCTTTTTTTGGTGTGTGTGTGGCTTTTCATGAACTTTTCACTCGTTCAGCCCCAAACTTTGCTAAAAAAACCAAAACAAAACAAACAAACACACACACACACACAAAGCACCCAGGGTCTCTCAGCGCCATTGCTTTCCTTGCAGACATTGCTTTGGTGACACACCCAGCACTGGGCTGCTTTGCCCAAGGCCACACTGGAACCCTGCTTGCGATGTTGCTGTCCTCTAGGCGGAATCGTTTGCTTCCCAGATCTGCTGGTTTTCGCCCTAGTTTTGGGGGAGCTTGTTGAGCCAGGCCAGCAGGGAGGGGAGCTGACCTTTTCCCGTTTGCCCCAGAGATCCCTGCTCTGTGCCCTCTGGTTGGGGGTCAGTGGGGGCCTGTGGAAGGCAACCAGTGTGGGGAAAGAGAGCAGACCAGAGTTTCTTCCCTAGCTCTGTCCCTCCCAGTCGTGCGTGCACAGCCCTCAGGAGCCTCCACAGAGTGTCCTGGGCTCCAGTGAGCGCACCTCCCCACTGGCAGCTCACCGCCTGCTGCCACCCCAGCTGTGAGCGCCCCACATTCTGCCGCACCTCACACATAGCTCCAGCCAAACTTCCCTTAAACCACGGAATCTGGGCGTGGGCCTGGGGTCCTGCAAGGTCCTGGTGGGGAGGCCTGGGGCTGCTGCTGATGTCTTTACTCTGCACTCACAGCTGACAGGGCACCTGCGTCCACACGCCGGGGGTCGAAGACGTCACCCCACTGTCCCAGCACTGCTGTGGGGCTGTCCAATGTGGTTCCAATGGACAAGGCTTTGCTGAGGCCAGGGGGCCTGGCTTCTCCCCACTCCTGTTTCCACAATGGGGTCCCCCATAGCCTGTCTCCCGCCATGGCTCTCTCTGTTCCAGCGTGGAGCAGTGATGTCCCTGGAGATTCAGAAAGACTCACGGGGTTCCTGCAGCCCAGCCCACCTTCCTTCTAGTCCTAGAGCCTGGGTGGGTGGTCAAGGCAGTGGGCTTGGGTACCCCAGGCCAGGCCCACTGGGTTCCCACAGATGGTCTTGACCTTGGCTGAGCCTCCACTGATTGTAAAGGTGACACTTAGCCCTCTTCCGCCTCTCTGTTGTTTTATTTTTCCAAATTGCTCAGAACCTGGGCGGGGGAGAGGGACGATAACTACTAGCTCCCTCTATCATCCTAGCACTGGTGCTTTGACGTCAGCACTGTGTGCGGGGGTGGGCCGCGCTTCTTTCCCTCCCTCCTCCTTCTTTCCCTCCCTTCTTCTTCTTTCCTTCTCGGTGTAGGACATTCCCATGGCCCTTTCAACCTGGAAACGCCTCTAAGCTCTGAGTCCTGCTCCTCTCTGTTCTGTCTTTCTGGGACTCCTCATTGGACTTCCTGGATTCGTGCTCTGCTCAAATCTTGGTTTTTTTTTTTTTTCTCTTCTTCTCTTTGTCATTTTGCTCTGCTGCATGTGATTTCCCTCATTTCATCTTCCAAAACTGCTACTAAAGTTTCCATTCAAAAAAATGGTTTTCCTAATTCACAGGAGATCTCTGGAATTCTCAGTTTTCTTTTTTGCCGGTCGCTGTATCTCGGAGATACGGGAGCTTCTCTCCAGCAGCACCTCTGACGTGGTTCTCCCCCTTCCCCTGTGCTCTTTCTTCTGTGTGTTTGTTCTGGCCTGTCTGTCCCGGGTGTCCATTTATAATGGAAGCTGAGAGGGGTTCTCCTGCCTCCGGCCTGGGCTTCCAGCGGCTGGCGCTGAGCAGGGGAGAAGTGGGGAGCCTCCTAGAGTTACCCCAAATCCTCCATTCCCACCTGCTCCACACGGCTGTGCTGGGGTTCAGACCCTTCCTGGACTCCTCCAGCTGGCAGGAGTGGGGGAGAGTGGTCATCAACTCTGAGCTGGGAAGAGGGTCTCCCCATGCCTCTTGCAGACCATCAGCCAATCCTGCGGCTTTAGCCCCATGCTGTACCTCAGAATTAGAGGTTTTGTCACCTGCCAGTCCCCAGTCCTTCTGGGACCAGCCTGCTGGTCCAGCTTGCCAGACTCAGGCCTCCCTGCTGCATTTCCGCTTTCGAGGTTCAGCTGAGGAGCTGCCCACCCTTTCCCACTCATCTTCCATGAGCCTGCCAAGGTCTCCTGTCTGCAGGCTGCCCCCGTCCCTCTCTCCTGTGCATTCACAGGTCATTCCTTCTTTGATGTCACTTTCAGGGTCTGTATTCATTCCCTGTGGCTGCTGCACCAAGCAACCACAAACTGATGGCTTCAGAAGTGGATTCTCCCAGAGTTCTGGGGTCAGAAATTTGAATCGAGGTGTGGGTGGGGCTGGTTCCTTCTGGAGGCTCTGAGGGAGCACCGGCTCCAGGCTGCTCTCCAGCGTTCCTTACTTGTGGACACATCACTCCCATCTCTGGCTCTATCATCTCCCGGCGTTCTCTGAAATCTCCCACTGCCCTTCTGTTGTAAGGCTGGCCTTGGATTTAGGAGCCACCCCAAATCCATATGGTCTCATCTCCAGATCCTTCACTTAATTACATCTGCAAAGGCTGTTTCCAAGTAGGGTCCATTCACAGGTTCCATGGGTGCAAATGTAAACATATCTTCTGGAGGATTTCAGGGGGGAACACTGATAATCAGGCATGTGTAAACACACAAACACCTAAACACACATCCTGCGATGCAGAGCTGCCGGACAGCTTCTTGCCCTCCCAGCTCCCTCCCACGCTTCATCCCGAGACCCCAGGAACCCGGGCATAGCCTGGTCATCCTTCCTGGCCAATGCACCCCTGCATCGCTCCCATCCCTCTCCCCTCCTCCGGCTCCCACTCACGCCCTCCCCACTTTCTTTCAGCAGTCGGGTCTGTTTCCTGAATCACTGAGTCAGCGAGTGATGAGAGCTGCTGGAAGCATGTGGAGGATGGGCGATTCCGCTCAGCCTTGGATGGGGTGGTAGGAAAAAGGCAGCCCTAAGCCCAGCCCGGGTCAGGATGAGAGTCTTCATTCAGGAGGACAGAACTGGCAGGTGGCAGCGAGCAGGCCCAGGAGTAGATATAGATATTGGGGTCTTCATCTCAGGGAGACTGGGGCTTGGAGGGGGAAAGTCAAGTCCACTGGGGTGTAAACCAGTGTGGCCATGAGCAGGCAAAGGGCCTGGCTGTTTCTAAAGAGCCCTGACTCTCCCAGGCAGCTGTCAGCTTCCTTTAGGGAGAGGACACTTTGAGTCTTCCTGCGGGCTGGGAGTCAGAACAGACCTTTGCACTATCTTTCAGTTATGAGGTGCCCACATTCAATCCCATGAGGGCTGCCATCGCCGTGCTCTCTGGGCCTTCGCTTGCCCTGGCCGTTGCCGCTCAGGAGGCTCCCATCCTGTGTGGGCAGTGAGGCGGTGCTCCGTGGATGGAGGGTTAGACTTGTCTCGCCCCAAGCCAAAGGGCTTAAGCGGGAGACAGACTGTGGGTGATGCCGCCCACAGAGAAGCAGGACGCAGGGACGGTACAGATGGCCCCGGCCCCAGATGACATGGCATCTTAGTCTGTGGGTTGAAGGCATCTGTGGGGCAGATTGCCCCTTTACAGGTTGGCCCCTATGTGTGGCGGCCCGCAGGCATACCCATGCCACACACAGTGAGGTGTTTGAAGAGCCTCCGACGGCATCGTTTCTATGACTGATCGCCATTTTCATGGCCCTGCAGGCACAGGATAACGCAAGGCTGCACCTGGCCTCTGTAGCCACGTGGAGTATACTGCCCCTCCCCAGGAACCCCCCTGCCCACCCGGGCCACCCTCTTCCAGACAGTCTGTTCCCACTCAGCCTTACCCAGAGGCTTACCCAGAGGTCTCCTGTGAGGGCCCCCACCTCCTCTTCTGGGGTGCTCAGGGCTGCCAGCAACCCCTCAAACTAAGGTCACTCAGAGCCACACAGCATCCTGCAGACGGCACTGGGGCCACAGGGAGATGGCTGACCTCGGGCTGAGTTCCCGTTGCCTCTTGGCTGCCCCATGACTCCCGGCTCCCACTGGACCTGTGTACCTCTGTCTGCAGTTGCTTTCAAAAGCAAAGAGTGAGACTTTTCCATCGAGACGTGTTGGTCTTGGCCACTGCACAGGCCCAAGGCTGTGTTTCAGATCTGAGCCTGTGGACCTGCAGAGGAACCCCCGCCCCCCGCGTGTCTCGCCCTGCGGGGAAATTCAGACTCAAGGCCCCCACCTGCCTGGCCAGTGGTCCTCCCTCAAGGATGGTCTGCGATGCCAGGGCCTGGCTGGGTGCAGAGGTCCCAGCAGCACCGCTGCCCCCTCCAGGTTCCCTCACCCCACGTGTCTGCACCCAGGCCCCTCAGCTTGACCTGGTCGCCTGACAGCTGGGGCCTCCGTCGGGCTGCCCTTGAACACAGGTGGAAGTGAGGGGGATTTGGGGTATGTTTTCCTTTAGAGAGCCCCTGGGGCTCGGAACGCTCTCCTGTTCTGCGGACTCAGTCATCTGACCCTGAAAATACGTGCACACCAGCTCTCACAGGTCTGTTCTCAGGGCCATGACTGCAGGGGGCTCTGGTTAACGCCAGAGCAGTTGTGAGACCCTGGAGCAGGAGCCAGCACAGGGAAGTGGCCCCACAACACCTGGGGAGGAGGAGCCAGCAGCAGGTTACAGGACAGCATGTACCTGCGTCCACAGACATGCATCGCACACACGCAAATACATGCATGCCAGCGTGCGTATGGAGCCATAGATACACACATGCATGTTCCGGAAGCCAGCATCTTTCTGTACCTCTTCCAGGAGTGTGTGTGCAGGGGTGAAAACAGGAAGTGAGCCTGTATTCACGGCCACGTATTTCCACGCAGCCTATGGTGTTGGTGACCGGCTCCTAGGGCACCCAGAGTTGGAGACAAAGCCCCAGGAGAGACCCCAGGAGAGGCCAGGGCTGGGGGAGAAGGAGACCCTGATATGCCGACCAGAGTGTGGGACGGGTGGGCCGGGAACAGGCAGCCGCCAGTGATGCCCAGAGATGCAGCCGCCACAGGGAGGCCCTGGGATGACCCCCTTGGCTGGGTCACTGCTCTGAGGCCCCCACTGAACTCCATCCCTGACCTCCCACGTGGGGTCAGGTTGCCCCCTCATTTGCATGGGGCACTCTCATTCCTCACCTCCTCTGCCTTGGGCTTGGGTGTGGACACTCACAGGGCTGGGTCCCCCACAAAGGTGACAAGGGGCTGTTGCTCAGCAGGAAACCAGGCTCAGGGCACTGGGCAGAGGAAGAATGAAGTTTTTAACTTGGAAACCAAGAAAGAGACTCCTTCTGGCCCCGCCGTCCATCAGCTTTGCATTGTGTGATTTGGGATTATTTCTATTTGAATCACTTCAGGAAGGAGGGCATCGTGGCCTCCGCTGTCTTCGTGGCCCCTACGGGCCTCTGCAGAGCTTGCCAGACAGTACGGGGGAGGGCGGGGCCTCCTGCTGCTGGGACCACTGCTGCCCTATTCTCTCTCCCCAGAGTCTCGTGTGTGCACACGTGTGCATGTGTGTGCTGGTTGTATGTGCATACATTCATGTGGCATGGGTATGTGTGCGTCTGTTTGAAGTGTGCCAAGTGTGTGCACATGCATTGTGTGTGCCTGTGTGTGTGGTGTGTACATGCATGTGTGTGTGGTGTGTGTGTACATGCATGTGTGTGATGTGCATGTGCAGTGTGTGCATGTGTGTGTGGTGTGTGTGCATGTGTAGTGTGTGTGTGTACATGCATGTATGTGTGTGGTGTGTGCATGTGCAGTGTGAGCTTGGGCATGTGTGTGGTGTGTGTGCATTGCGGTGTGTGTGCATGTGTGTACACGCATGTGCGTGTGTGGTGTGTTCATGTGCAGTGTGGGCATGTTTGTATGTGTGGTGTATGTGCATGCATGTGTGTGTGGTGTGTGCATGCGCAGTGTGTGTGTGGTGTGTGTGCATGTGCGGTGTGTGCACGTGTGTGTACATGCATGTGTGTGGTGTGTGTACATGCGTGTGTGTGGTGTGCATGTGCAGTGTGTGCATTTATGTGTGTGGTGTGTGTGTACATGCGTATGTGTGCTGTGTGCATGTGCAGTGTGTGCATGTGTGTGTGTGGTGTGTGTGTACATGTATGTGTGTGTGGTTTGTGTGCATGTGCGGTGTGTGGTATGTGTACATGCATGTGTGTGTGGTGTGTGCATGTGCAGTGTGTGCATTTGTGGAAGCCAGTGCTGTACCAAGGTCACCACCAGGAGCCAGATGGAAGCTGAGGTCATGCTGGTGTTTCCAGAGCTCGTGTCCTTGCCATGGTGGACCTGGGGGCAGGGTGGGAGTGGGAAATGAGGCTTACAGGCCACTGCCATCTTGCCAGAGATCCCTACTTCCAGAACCCCTGTCTGGGAGCTGGGTGGGCTCTGTGTGCCCACTGCTTGGTGAGCAGCTCCACCCAGCAGACCCCAGTACCAGGCGTCCCCCAGGAGACATGCCTTTGGTGTCTCAGGGTAGTGACCTGGTGGCTCACAGTCCCCAGAGCTGGAAGCCTCCACCCTGGGGTCCACAAGCACCACCCACCCCCACAGTGCTCATGGGTGCTGACACGGTAAGGAGGCAGCGGGCAGGTCATGGACCCTTGCCCTCATGCAGAGGTGCCCACCTGCACCAGACCTGGGCTGACTCTCCTTGGTGGCAGATCATGGTCCTTGTGGGATTTCTGGGCAGGATTCCAACCTAACCTGCACATCCGGGTGCTCCATCCTTAGCCAGCTGCCTGGTGAGCTCACAGTCAACATGGCACGGATGCACGTGGAGCAGACAGTGACTCGTTCGGACAGGCAGGCAGGTGATGGCACAAATGAATGCCATGCTTGGGAGAGCAGGGAATACCACCCAGGGTGAGCAGCAGGGAAGGCTGGCCCTGACTTTGGACAGCAGGGACGGTGCACAGGATGGGCACACTGCTGTATCAAGAGTGGGGCAGTGGCCGGGCGCGGTGGCTCAAGCCTGTAATCCCAGCACTTTGGGAGGCCGAGACGGGCGGATCACGAGGTCAGGAGATCGAGACCATCCTGGCTAACACGGTGAAACCCCGTCTCTACTAAAAAAATACAAAAAACTAGCCGGGCGAGGTGGCGGGCGCCTGTAGTCCCAGCTACTTGGGAGGCTGAGGCAGGAGAATGGCGTAAACCCGGGAGGTGGAGCTTGCAGTGAGCTGAGATCCGGCCACTGCACTCCAGCCCGGGCGACAGAGAGAGACTCCGTCTCAAAAAAAAAAAAAAAAAAAAAAAGAGTGGGGCATAGGTGTGACAGCAATGGTCTCTCGTGCTGAGGCTGCTGGGGAGCAGCAGAGGACTAGGCACTGGGAAAGGGCTGAGGCCCCCTCTGCTCTCCCAGGCCCGGGTCTGTTCACACTGGCAACCATGCTAGAGTTGGTAGTTTCTAGAAATTTCTGCAATTATGCACCGCATGAAACGTCTCACCTCCTCTCTCGTGCCTTTTAAAGTGAAGCAATACTGATTCCTGGGACCTGTTCTGACTCTCTCAGGCCATGCCCGGAGCTGCGAAGTGGAGATGAGAACAGAGATGGGGAGACCATGGCTGCGCGGAAGGTCTTTATTTTTCCTGGGTGGGGAGCAGGATACACAGCCACGCTGCAGTCACTTAGCTCGTAAAAATATCTCAATAAATAAAACAAACAAGCAACATATACACTGAACAGAGAATATTTTTTTTTTAAATGGCTAGCCGAGCAAATCATGGAGAAAGAAAAAGAATAGCGGCATGAAAATAAGAATTCCAGGCTGACTTGAAACAATCATGCAGAGGCTCGGGGGAGGGGAAGGAACTCGGGGGTCCTCTTCTGAGAGCCTTGGTCCAGTTTCAACAGAATTGTACAAGAATGCATTTCTGTTTTATTAAAAAAATAGACATTAAAAAAGGCACTTAGAGGGAAATACAAATTCAAAATCCAAATCCTCGTAAATGTGTTCCTGAATCTAGACATTTTCAGAAAGAATAAGCCTCCCCCAAAACATAAGACCCAAAAGAAAAATCCCAACAGAGACAAGATGACCATGACAACATCACCAGCAAGAGGGCTGGGAGTGCCCTTCCTATGTGGGGACCGTCCTGGGGGAGGACGGGAGCCCGGGTCTTCTGTCCGATGTCACTGCTGTCCCCTCTCTCGACGCTGGTGGAGGGCAGAGGTGAGGGCCTCCTGAGGTTGTTCAGGTTTCAGAAGTTACAGACTCGAATGCATCCCAATTCCACTTGCGCTGCCGACGCGACGGACAGCCTGGAAGATAAGGAAGGGAGACGGTGAGATAAGGCCGCCTCGCTCGGCATCCTGCAGGATCGTCCTGAGACCGTCCGTCCCAAGGCTGGGTGGGACGGGACACGGGGCAGGCCCTGAGAGAGCTGGCTCTGTTCTACTCAACGCTCCTCCCAAAAGACACGGGACAGGTGACTGCTACGGGGCCAGCCCAAGCTTCTGCAACCCCTGCCCCCAGGGCCAGGCCAAGCCCAGAGCACCCTTTCCCACCCCCCAGGGCCCTTTCCTGCCCCCGAGTGCACTCTCTCTCACACTCACCGCCCCTAGGCCTCTCCCTGGCCAGTGCTCGGCATGGCCGTGAATGCTGTCTGGCTGTGGGTGAGCCCCTCAGAACAGGCTGCCTGGGGACAAGATGTGCACACTGGCCCTATCCAGGCCTGAGGGAGCTGTGGGGTTTTGGGCAGCAGAGGGCTGTGTTTCAGGAGGACGACGCAGAGAAATGGGTCAGCCGCTGGGGGGAGCTCTCTACGGTGGATTCTTGCTTTAAAATTTGTGCTTTTGACACAGATTCACAGGAAGTTGCAAAAACAACATAGAGATGTCCCATGTGCCTTTCATGCAGCTTCCACACATACCACACCCACAAACACACCCCACTCCCACATACACACACACACACACCACACAAACATACCACACACTACACACACCACACAAACATACCACACACTACCATACACCCCACACTGCACATACACACCACATACACATACCACACACACAAACACACCACACTGCCACGTATACACACAAACACACTACACAACCACACACACTATACACACCATGCAAACATACCACACACTACCATACACCCCACACTGCACATACACACCACATACACATACCACACACACAAACACACCCCATCCCCACATACACACACACACACACCCCACACAAACATACCACACACTACACACACCACGCAAACATACCACACACTACCATACACCCCACACTGCACATACACACCACATACACATACCACACACACAAACACACCACACTGCCACGTACACACACACTACACACACGACACACCACACTAGGCACACCACACACCACACAAACACACCACACCCGCACATACAAACACACACCACATACACCACACATCACACAAACATACCGCATACTACACACACACCCCACACTGTACATACACATCACATACACATACCACACACACAAACACACCACACTGCCACGTACACACACACACTACACACACCACACACACTATACATACCATGCAAACATACCACACACTACCATACACCCCACACTGTACATACCCACCACATACACATACCACACACACAAACACACCACACAACCACGTACACACACAAACACACTACACACACCACACTACACACACCACACACCACACAAACACACCACACCCCCACATACACACACACACCACACACACCCCGCACTGTACATACACACCACATACACACACACAAACACACCACACCCCGACATACACACAAACACATCACATACACCACACACCACACAAACATATCGCACACTACACACCCACCCTACACTGTACATACACACCACATACACACGCAAACACATACCACACACACAAACACACCACACTCCCACATGCACACACAAACACATACCACACACCACAAACACACCGCATACTACACACACCCCACACACTGCACAAACATATTACATACATATCCACACAGACGATATACCACGTTATATACCACACATACAATGGTGTCACCACGTCACACCCAAGCATCTTACACCAGTAGACACCAACAGCTTATTCATATATCACTCGTGTGGGTGCGTGTGGTGTGTGTTTGTGTGTGGGGGGTTGTTGAGGGTGCGTGTGGTGTGGAGTATGTATATGTGGTATATAGTGTGCAGTGTACATGGTACATGTGTATGCATGTGGTATGTTTGTGTAGTGTGTGTAATGTGTGGTATGTTTGTGTGGTGTGTGGGGTATGTGGTTTGTGTGTGTATGTGGGGGTGTGGTGTGTTTGTGTGTGTGGTATGTGTTTGTGTGTATATGTGGCGTCTATGTACAGTGTGAAGTGTGTGTGTAGGGTGTGATATGTGTGGTGTATGTGGTGTGTGTTTGTGTGGGGGGTTATGTGTGGTGTGGGATATGTATATGTGGTATATAGTGGGCAGTGTGTATGGTATGTTATCTATGTGTATGTGGTATGTCTGTGTGTGTGTTGTATGTTTTTATGGTGTGTGGTGTATGTGGCGTGAGTTTGTGTGTGTATATGGGAGTGTGGTGTGCTTGTGTGTGTATGTAGTGTGTGGTATGTTTGTATGGTGTGTGGTGTATGTGGTGTGTGTTTGTGTGTGTGTATGTGGGGGTGTGGTGTGTTTGTGTGGTATGTGTGTGTCTATGTGGTGTGTATGTGCAATGTGGGATGTGTGTGTAGTGTGTGGTTTGTGTGCCGCGTGATGTGTGTTTGTGTGTGGTGGTGTATGTGGTGTGTGTTTGCATGTGGGGGTGTGGTGTGTTTGTGTGTGGTATGGGTGTGTATGTGGTGTGTATGTACAGTGTGGGGAGTGTGTGTAGTATGTGGTATATTTGTGTGGTGCATGGTGTGTGTTTATGTGTGTACGTGGGTATGTGGAGTGTGTGTGTTTTTGTGTGTGTATTGTGTGTTTGCGTGTGAGTGGCATATGTGTACTTCCTGCAGTTTCATCATGCGTGTTGTTTCCTGCACCCCCCACTGTGATCAAGACACACAATTCTTCCAGCCCCACAAGGTCCCCTCCTGCCACACAAAAGACTTCCAAGCGCACTTGTGGGCCAATCCAACTGTGGGTGTGCCAGGCTCGGTGCAGCTCCGGGCTGCAACCTGCTGTCCCAAGCGCCTTGGAGGAAGAACCCACTCAGGCGCTACCCAGAGCCTTGTTCCCACCTGCAGGGGAAGGAGACCCAGGCAGGAGGAAAGTCCAGGTCCTCCAGGAAGCCGGGGTGGAGACCCCGATGCCGCACCGCCCTCTGTGCCCGCCAAGCTCAAAGAGAAGGTGCTGGGAGGTGGCCGGGGCCAGCGTCTGAGACCCAGGGTGCACAGGGATGTGGTGTCATAAGCCCAAGGTCTTGGGGCACTGCAGTGGGGCCCACAGGGCAGGGGACATACCACTGGCATCAGCCCTTGGTCGGGGGTGTGGCGAACACAGGTGGGCCCCGCACCGCGCCCCAGGGCTGCTTCTGCCACACACCCAGGCCAGCCTGCAGCAGCCCCCAAGCTGTGTTGCTGTCCTGCCGGGTGACCTGAGCTCTAGCAAGGATCTCTGAAGATTTGCCCTGAGCCCCGGGACCTTTGCTGCCCACCACAGGGCCTGGCCCATGTTAGGACTCACTCCCATGCCCGTGGCACAAACATGAGAATAGCCAATTGACCGGCAGAGCTCGTGGGAGGCCAGTGTTCAGCGAGAATGTGTTCAGCGAGAATTATTAGAGAGCTCCCCTCAGCTAAGGGGCAAACCAGCACGACAAGACCCTCCTCCCCGAGAGGGGCTGAGCGTGGTGGGAGGGGTGGGTGTCGGCCCAGAGGCAGGCATGGGCTCCCCAAGGCAGCCGCCAGGAGAGGGGCCACCATGAGGATTCTGCTGCAGGGAAGGAGGTCCAGGGAGGCCCCAGGCACTGGGGACAGGATGTGGAAGCCACATGTGGAAGCTGGAGGAACGTGTGATGTGGTGCTCGGTGACATTGTGTGTCTGCGTCTGTGAGTGTGCCCACTAATGTGAGAGTGTGTGAGTAGGAAAGAATGTCCAGAAGTGTCAGTGTGTGTCCATGTGCAAGTTGTGTAAATTGCATGTATGAGTGTGTGCATCATGTAAGGTGGTCTGTGTGTGTGTCAGTGTGCGTGTGTGTGTCTCTGTGAGCATGTGCATCCATGAAGTCTGTGTGTCCCTGTGGGAGTGTCAGTGTGCACGTGTGTGTGTGTGTGCATCCGTGTGTGTGTGTTTCCCATGGAAGTGATAGTGTGTATGTTTGTGAGTGTGTACATCCATGTGAGTGGGTCCGTGTATGTGTCTGTGTGTGTGTGTGTAAGCATGTCCATCCTCATGAGTGGGTCTGTGTGTGTCCCTGTGGGAGTGTCAGTGTGTAGGTGTGTCTCTGTGTGAGTGTATGCATCCGTGTGTGTGTTTTCCCATGGAAGTGCTAATGTGCATGTTTGTTTGTGTGTACATCCACGTGAGTGGGTCCGTTTGTCAGTGTGTGTGTGTATTTAAGCATGTACCTCCTCGTGAGTAGGTCTGTGTGTGTTCCCATGGGAGTGTCAGTGTGCATGTTTTTGTGTAGGTGTGTGCATCTGTGTGCGTGGGTCCGTGTGTGTCCCTGTGGGCGTGGGTGTCTGATGCTACACAGCAGTGTGTAAGGGGGATGTGTGGTTCTGCTCCTTCACCCCCAGCCCTCTCCCAACCCCAAGCCCCAGGCTTCACCCCAGCAGCCTATATCCTCAGAGAACTCCAGGAACATTTACTGAACCAAGGCAAGGGTCTGAAAAGGCCAAGACATATTTCCCCCGAAACCCATGCATACCACACACACACACACACACACACACACACACTACTTTTCAAAGTTCAGAGCACTCCAAATATTTAAGCCTTTTTTAAGTGGTCCTGGGCAGAAAGTCAAAGGCTGCTCTCTCTTGGAGAATGTGGTTGTAATTAGATAATTAATAAGGGGGGGGGTAGAGAAAGCTAAATGGAAGCCTTCCTCAGTGGGAGGAAATAATTACCACAGCTTTTGATATATGAGCTGAACCAACCCTCCAAGGGGAAATACCGTATCATCCATGAAAAGCCAAAAATGACAGGGGCCGTCCCCTGGCCAGTGGTGGGTTTCAGGGTTTGCTTCACATGCCCGAGGGGACCCAGGCTCAGGCAGAAACGGGTGGCAGGTTCATTAGTCTTCTTGACCGAGAGCCTCCGGGCCTGGCCCCCTTGATGTCACCCTGACCCCAGCCATGTCTGCTGACATGGGCCGCGTTCTCTGCAACAAATGTAAAACATCTGGGGCTGGGGAGTGCCTCCTGCATACACAGGCCACCTGGAACTGTGTGCATGCGTCCTGCGTGCAGTTACCTCCCTGTATCTGCCTGCCTGGGCCAGGAGTGGGGGGGTGGGTGGAGCTGCAGAGCTGTGGCTGGACCAAGAGGGTGCCTTAGTTGTCTCTTCCACACCAGACCGGGCCCTAATGGGCAGGTGAAAGGCCCCATTCAACTCTATATCCCCAAGGTCTAACAAAGGGACAGAAGCATTAAGGAAAAAGCTAGGAGAGGCAGGGTGGGCCAAGGGAGACAGGTTTTACTCTAAGGCCATTTATCCATCTCCTCACCTGCTCACCCGTGCAGCCACCCAGCTACCTACTTCTTCCTTCCTTCCTTCCTTCGTTCTTTCCTTCCCGCCTTCCTTCCTTCTTTCTCTTTCTTTTCTTTCTTTTCTCTTCTTTTTCTTTCTTTCTTTCTCTTTCTTTCTTTCTCTTTCTTTTTCTTTCTTTCCTTCTCTTTCTTTCTTTCCTTTTCCTTCCTTCCTTCCATCTTTCCATCCATCCATTTATTCACTGATCCATTCACTGATCTACCATCCACCCTTCATTCCCTCCACCCATCCATTCATCTATCCATCCTTCCTTCCTTTTATCCATTTATCCTTTCACCAACTCATTCATTTTTCCCTTCCTTCCTTCCTTCTTCTTCCTTCCTTCTTCCTCCCTTCTGTCTTTCCTCCCTTTCTTCCTTCCATTCCTGCAACATATTTGAGCATCTATCATTGCCAGGAATGCTGCTAGTTGTTGAAAAAGCTGAGATGAATCAGAGAAATCTAGCAGGGCAGAAGCATGTTTGTAAGCAACTAGAACACAGAGAAGACACGAATCAGTTTGTAAAGTGCAGGTAGACTCTACAGCAGAAAGGGAAGGGCAAAGTACCGTAGACACTGTTGGATGGTCAGAACCAGCATGGCAGGGAAGAAGGCTGAGGGGTGAGCACACATGTGAAATCTCCTCTAATCAGACACACACACACGAACACGCACACAGACACACGCACATACACCCAGCACACACATACCCCACATCACACACACCTCACATTAGACACACCTCACATTAGACACACACTACCTCAAACACACCTCACGTCACACACACTACATCACACATCCCACATCACACACACACCTCACATTAGACACACCCCACATCACACACACACTGTATCACACACACACCTCACATCACACACTACCTCAAGCATACCTCACCTCACACACACTACATCACACATCCCACATCACACACCTCACATTAGACACACACCACATCACACACACCTCACATCACACACACTACATCACACATCCCACTTCACACACACACCTCACATTAGACACACCTCACATTAGACACACCCCACATCACACACACACTGTATCACACACACACCTCACATCACACACTACCTCAAACATACCTCACCTCACACACACTACATCACACATCCCACATCATACACACATCATACACACACACCCCACATCACACACATCTCACATCACACACACACATCACACCTGCCCCACATCACACACACACACCACACACCTCACATCAAGCACATACCCCACATCACACATACACCCCACATCACACACACACCTCACAGCACACACACCTCACATCATGCACACCTCACATCACACACACCCCCATCACACACCCCACACACTACATCACGCTCATACTCCACATCACACACCCACATCACACACTCTACATCACACACACACCCCACATCACACAGACATCACACATCTCACATCACACATGAACCCCACATCACACACACAGGCACACACCACACACACCCCACACTACATCCATACCTACATCACACCCCCCCACACCACACACACTCCACATCACATACAAACCCCACACCACACACATACATCACACACACTCCAATTCAAACAACCCCAACACCACACAACCCCTACACCACACAAGCTACACCACACACACTACATCACACACACACCCCACATCACACACACTACATCACGCACAACTCACATTACACATGAACCCCACATCGCACACACACTCACACACCACACACACACACCCCACACGACATCCACACCTACATCACACACACCCCCCACACACTCCACATCACACACACACCTCACACCACACACATACATACCCCAATTCACATACATCCCATATCACACACATATCACACACACATACACCCTGATTAACACAAACCCCACACCACACACACCACACCACACACACCACATCACACACACATACTCCACATCACACATACCCCATCTCTCTCTCACACATACATTACATACACACACCATTACACACCCGAGGTTCCACCAGGGGACCCTGGAGGGGCAAAAGTGAGGATCAGGGCTCAGAATCTGGCCACAGAAACATGGGCTGTGACCACTGTCCACATCACGGAGCGGATGTCCAGGACATTCACTACCCTGAGCTTTCCCTGCCTTTCCTCAGCCCCTGGCATCACAGCAGAGGAGACTTTGCCTCCACAGGATCCTGGCATTGCCCAGTTCACGTGAAAGGGACTGCCACCTGGCAGTCTGCTCTCATCCCCACCTTCTCTCCCTCCCCCACCACACCCTCAACCCTGAGCTTCCAGATGCTCAGGGCTAGGGAACGTGCCAGGGTGAGATCACAGCAGAGTTCACAGACGTGGAGAAGTCCCAGCTGCCAGCCGCCCCCATGGGTCTCAATGGGTCCTGGCCACCCCACAAGGCCAGTCCTCTCTTCTCCTGAGTGCCTGGTGGGCACAGTCCTTCAGTGGGGGCTCTCAGTCCCCTGCCGAGTCTGGACACAGCCTCCTGACCCCTCAGACACCCACCTCAGCCACCCCGAGTCGACCAGAGGTATGGAACCGCTCAGTGTGATCAGTGAGACCTGCCATCGGCGTGAGCGCACAACAGATAAGGAGACACCTCAGGGACCCGAGGGCCACTCAGGGGCACCTGCAGGCTGAACACCTAGCAGAGGCCTCTGAACAGGGAGGCAGCCTCAGAGCAGCAGAATTCACCCTCCAAGGAGGGACCTGGATAAAACCAGAATTGTCTGCTTTAAAAAAAGAACCATTAGGAAACAAAACAAGGACTGCTGGAAACGACAAAACAAATACAAGGAGAAGTTTTAAAAATTTTAAAAATGAAAAAAAACTAATAAATCAGAGACCACTCCTAGAAGTCTCCCAGCATGCTGAGCAAAAGGCAAAGAAAGCCGGGCACGGTGGCTCATGCCTGTAATCCCAGCACCTTGGGAGACCAAGGCGGGCGGATCACTTGAGGTCAGGAGTTTGAGACCAGCCTGGCCAACATGGTGAAACACTGTCTCTACTAAAAATACAAAAATTAGCCAGCATGGTTGGCATGCACCTGTAATCCCAGCTACTCCAGAGGCTGAGGCATGAGAACACTTGAACCCAGGAGGCAGAGGTTGCAGTGAGCCAAGATTGTGCCACTGTACTCCAGCCTGGGCAATGGAGCGAGACTCCAAAAAAAAAAAAAAAAAGTGAAGGAGAACGGATGGGGCAGAGGAACGTGTCTCTGCGTTCAGGATTATCTTCAGATTATCAGGATAATCTTCAGATTAAAAGAGAACACCAAGTTCCAGGAAGGAAAACAAGAGGAGGGGCAACCCAGCTGAATCACGAAGAAATCTCTAGACTCTAAGACTAGGGCAACCTCCTACGGCTTCCAGACCTAGACAGCCAGCAGACGTGTGCTGGCTTCCCACGAGCTCACCACCCCCACTCAGTGACACTCCCAGGATGTCCAGAGTGTTGGTGGAAAGAGCAGGGCAGCCCGGAAAGTCCATACCCAGTGAGTCCAGGGACCATGCGGGAGAGCGAGAGAAGCAGTACAGCCACAGAATGTGCACCGCTCAGCGGCTGCTTCTGGGAAATTCCCCTAGAAATGCCTTCCGTCCAAAGGAAAGGTATTCCTGGGGCTACTTTGTCTGCAAGTATGACAACAAATGACGGGCTAATCCCCCAGTGCAAAACAAACAAATAAGAATGTTGGGGAGAAGGAAACAGGCTGTAAGGAAAATCTTGAGAGACTCACGGTCAACTTGAGGCAGGAGTCCGGGGGGTGTACAACACCTAGAGCTGCCGGTCACACCGGGCACATCTGTAGGTCCCTGGTCACCCCAAGCTTCCGTTTGCCCAGTCACACAACGAATAAGGACAGCAGGAGCCAGACGGACACCAGGCAGTTGGATTCGTGAACTCACACTCTTAATTCTTATGCTGTCGGAGTTACCAAACTCACCCAAGGAAAGTAGGAAACCCAAATGTATCGATAACCATCAGGCACGTGGACCAGGTTACCAAAGGTCTGTATCTACGCCACAAAGAATAACAAACCCGCTTGTTTTATAAGAGAATTAAATAGAACTTTCTATGAACAGACAATTCCCATCTATATTAAACTATTCCAGAACCTAAAGATGAAGGACCACTTCCCATTTTATTATTTATTTATATCTCTTTCTTTCTTTCTTTTTAAATACTTTATTTTCTTAGAGTACTTCAGGTTCACAGCAAAATTAAGAGGATGGTCCAGAGATTTCCCATATACCCTCTGCTCCCACACATATCCAGCATCCTCCATAAAAAGACGACACAGTTTGGACACCTGACAGCATCAGAACCAAAGGCTAGAACGTTGCCGCCTGTGAATCTAAATACAAAAAAATCCTAAGACATTAGCAAATCAAGTCAAATCAGGTATTTAAAGAATCAATTCCGGATGACTAAGAAGGGTTTATTTCAGGAATACAGAACGTTTACCATTCGGAAATCTGTGAAAGGAGGGACGGTGAGGGCATGCCGGGATGGGCACGGAGAGGGATGTTTGCAATTCCAAGGCTGGGTTTCCTGAGCCATCCCTGAGACGGTCCCTGGAGCCTGGCCCCAGTCTGAAGCCCAGCTACCACTCTCTGTGGCGCAGCCTTGGGAAAGTGGCTTCACCTGTCTAGCTCTCAGTTTCCACCTCTGCAAAACACCTAAGGGGGGTCACAATAGGACGTGCTGCATTGGTGCTGTGAGGGCTCAATGAGCTACTTCACTGGAAAGGCTTGGCCTTGCCTGGTCTGTGGTCAACATGCGTGTCACCAAAAGAACAGGAGCCCAAGAGGGCAAGGAGCTGTTTTCTTCCCCAACTGGGTCTAGAACAGCTCCTGGCACTTCATAGGTGCTCACTAAATATTTGTTGAAAGAGGGACTACAACGAAGAGACCAGAGAGAAACCAGCAGCCGAAGCCTTAGGGATACCGGGACCGTGCAGATCAAGCAGGTGGCTCCCGTGGCCGGTGGGCACATGGCTTGGCAGGCCAAGGCCAGGACCGGATAGATGATGGACAGGGCTGTAAATACCAACAGCAAAGAGGCCAGTAACACTGGGCCGCACCAGGTTGGACACCGGAGGGCAGCAGGGCACAGATGGCAGCCTCTGCCCACCTTCTAACCCAGGCACATACTATGTAGGGGAGCAGTCATCGGTCACATTGCCCAACCACCACACAGTGCCAAGGGGCCCACCAGAAGCCAGCGCTGGAGCTGCCTGACCACAGGCTTCCAAATAACAAAGCTGCGGCCGAGTGAGCCTGGGCAGACAGAAAGACCACAAGACACAAGGACCAGGACCCTCTGCCAACTTCTCCCTGGGCCTCCCCTCCAGGGCTTTGCCCAGCCAGCCCCCACCCCAACGGAAGCCTCAAAGCCCTTAGCACAAGGGCACGATCTGGAAGGCTGGGCCGACATGGGTGCCTTCTCTCTACAGTGTCAGAGCACTCACCCCCCACTCAGGGGAGAGGAAGGAGAAAGTAAGGCCAGCCCCCCAGGGCAGCTGTGCCCAAGGAGCTCTCGCCCACACTGCGCCCACCCTGAACTGTGTTTCAGGAGGGGCTGGCGGGAACCTCCCTTTTGTACCAATCCAACAGACCCAAGCGACCTCTGCATCCACAACAGCCTCACGGGCATTCTAAGTTCTTGCTACCCAGAAGTTGGTCCCCCGACCAGCAACAGCACCATTCCCCGGGAGCTTTCAGAGACGTGGTCTTGGGCCTTGGAGCCTCAAAGTCAACATCTGCACTTTGGCAAAATCTCCAGTTCTTCTAAGACGTTTTTTGGGCAGAAAGACGAGGCTCAACCTATCCGGCCTTGTCATTCACCTCCCGTGACAATTCAGCCCTGCTGAGAGGGATCAGCTGAGGCTGCGCCATACTGTCACACAGCTGGTTAGAGGCAGGATGCTCCCTGCTCGGGGCTGACCCCACCCCCAGCACCCAGGCCCCGAGATTGCGTTCACCAGCTGCAGTTCCTCCGAAGGGCCCTGACACACCCTCCAGCCCTCTTGAGACAGTCTCAGGCAGGCAGGAGGGCCTGGGGGCAGGCCGGACACTCAGTGGACACAGCTGTGCACCCAGGCCGAGTCCAGCCCTGTGGACCATGCCTCAGTGATCACCCACCCAATGGGCAGGCATCAGGGTGCCAGCAGCAGGCCCCGTGGGGACTCTCGGGAGAGTCCCTCCTGCTCTGCCGAACGGTTTCCTTGTTCCATCTGGGTAAGGGTTCAAAGAGACCATTGGCCACCGAGGGCTGGACGGCTCCGGGGAGGCTCCCAGCTTGCTGCCAGTCCGGGCTGGGATGGGCAGTGCCAGCATGAAGCTGGCCACCTCCACTCCAGAGCCTCCTCCCCACTGCACTGTCTTTTTGACAAATGCCTTGTCCAGAGGCGGGGGAGGAAATGCAGAGTGCTGCTTTCATGGTAGAGAGTGTGACGCCTCCTTCCAGGCCACATCTGCACAGTGAGCGCTAAGCAGGGCAGGGGACCTCGGAGGCTGAGCAGCTGAGCACAAGGCTGGCCCTGAGCAGGAGAAGCCACCCGTCACTAGGGAGCCAGGCATCAGGGTGGCCTGGGTTGGTGGGGCCTGGCATGCCAGGAAGCCAGCTGCCCTGCCACCCTTGCTGGGTGCTGTAGGGGAAAGGTGGCAAGGGGGGCCCACTTAGTAAAAAGGCAGGTGTCTTTGGGGGCCAGGCTCCCCTCCTCCTGGCCAATCTCTGTGGCTCCTCCAGCTGTGAGCAAGTCCTGGAAGCTTGGGGCACACGGGGGCAGAGGGGTGTGCAGAGGACAGAAAATCACAAGGGAAACAGCAAAAGCTTGCCATCCCCCCTTAGCCCCACCACAGGACCGTCTAAGAATCAGTGTCTGCACCCAAGGCAGAAGTGTGGCAGGAGGAATGCAGGGACACCATGGCTGACGGCGACTTTCGAAGGGGGCGTTAGAGGATTTGGTGAATATTTCTATGGGATGATGTTGAGCCTTAGAGGAAAGGGATGGAAAGCAGGCTCTATTCTCTCTTAGAAGCAAATGGGAATCAGGAAACAATCAGAATTCTGAGATTAATTTGTTTTTTACAACGTTCCCCTGAATGGCTCTGCCAGGGTGCCAGTCACTCCTTCACCCGGGTGCCTCCCTCCCCTTAGGGGTGTGCCTACCTTTCTCCAAACTGAAGCAGTGACTATTACAGGCAGGACCCTCTGGTCTCTGTTTGCGGGCTCCGAATGGAAGCCTCTGCCATGTGATTTTCAGCAGACCAGTGAGTGACAGGGAGGCCACCACGTGCCCACGGTACTCCAAGAAATGGGCCAGAGCTAAAATCCCAGAGCATGTGTGTGTGTGGCAGGGGCTGGCCCCATTCCCCTCTGGAAAGTCAGGCCTTCCCAGGAAAGACTGCATGGGTGAGATACCCTCACTCACACCCCAAAGTTCCTAGGGTGTCTGCTGGTCACAGAGAAATGTACTAGGCGCTGCCTGCTCTGAGCTCTTACGGGGCCTTGATGATTTTTGCGACAAGTGGCTCAGGACGTGGTCAGGTGGCAGCCTGATACTAGGGAACCAGCTGGTGACTTGGGATAAGTCACATCCCACCCCACGTTTCTGTGACCCAGGTTCCTCCATCTGCTCAGGACACTGAGCAGGCCAGTGCTCAGCTGGCCTCTGAAAGGACACTGCTCAGCCAGGTGGCCTCCAGAGGGACTTCCAGCACCACTAGCTTGAAATGGGGTCCTGCAGGGTGCCTGTTATTCCAGCACAGCCTAGTGGCCCTGGGGATAGTGGCCTGTTTGCTCCCCATGCTATGGATGTCTCCCTCCCATGCTCTCTGCATCCCTCTCTGCTTTGATGGCACCCCAGGCATGCTTTCAGATGTCCCACACACGGGGCATTCGCCGTCAGGATGTGGAGGGCCAGTAGACAGGGTGAAGTCAGGCGAGGACTGCCGAGCCCGTCTTCCGGATCCCTCCCCTCTCTCCCGCCTTCATGACTCATGCCTCTGACCCCGGCTTGCCTGCTGCGCCTGAGAAGGAGAAATCCTGCTGGGAATGTGGGAATGACCGTATTTACGACGCCGGGGCTCCCGGTGGCTATTGGCCTGGCCTGGCCCCTCCAGGGGAGCAAGGACTTCACGCCAGCTGGAAGCCAGGCTGTCTCTCTCCCTCAGCTTGGGCTTGGCTTCAGGGACTCAGGCTGACTGTGCTTGGAATGGCCTATCTGACAAGGAGGAGTCAGCCCAAGGAAACCAGGGGAGAGGGCAAGCTTGTCTGCAGCGGACCAGGCCGGCTCCCTCCTGCTTGGAGCCCCCAGCACCACTGCGGGAGGGGCCACCCTGTAGAGCTGCTCCCTGTCCACCTGGCAACCCCCAGGCTCTCCAGGGCGGGCTCTGCCGGGGCTGAGGCTGCAGGGTCCGACCCATCCCTCAGGATCCGCCCCACCCTCTTCCTCTCTGCGAGACCTTCCCGTTTCCCCACGATGAGCATCCTGGGAGCACTGCCAAGGGACCCCTCCCAACTTTCAGAGATAGCGAGGGCTGGCCGGCCACGAGAAGCCAGACGGCAGGAGAGCATTCCACCTCTCCCAGTACCTGGGGCCTCCAAGTCCCGGAGCCCCTTAACTTCTCCAGATGCCACCAAATTCAGTCGCTAAATAAAACCCAAGAGTGGAAGACGGTGGAACACAAATTGCCCTGTGGTCCCCGTCCAGCTGGTGGTGCTGGACGCCCCTCTGGAGGCCATCTGGCCAAGCAGTGCCTTTGCAGACACAGAGAGACTGGGGCCACAGGAAGGTGAGGAAGGGCCTGACATACTCACCAAGCAGGTGCAGAATCTCCCCCAGAATATGCAGGTCAACTAAGCCCTGGGCTGGAAATACCTTTTGTATCCACAGCACTTATACACGGGTCCAAACCCGGGGCATGAACTTTACAAATGTCTTTTCACAGAGCACAGGAATTTCTGAAGACACAGCCCTCCCAGCGACAGCAGCAGCAGCAGCTAACAAAAGTATGGACAGAAGGGCTGCCGGTGTAGGGCGCTCTGCCCAACGCAGGCACGTGAAGACGAGTAGGATGAGGCCCCTTCCTTAGCCAGCTCACAGTTCATTTGGGGAGACAAGCAGCGGAACAAATCACTATCACAAAACTGTACTAGCAAAGGTATAATAAAAGTACATTCAGGTCTGCAACAGTCTTGTTCTAAAATATAAATATATTATAAATATAGGTGATGACTGCAAAAGTTTTATTACGATAAAGAGATTACAAGGTCCACAATAAACATACAGGGAAGGTGACAGTTATGTTTCTGAGGGTTTGGAGAGCTCGTCACAGAATTCGGGATTGCAGCCAGGTCTTCAAGGAGGTCAGTTCCGGTTGAGAGGGATGGAAGGGCCTTGTGGGCACAGGCAGAGATGGGAGGCACAGCCAGGAGGGTGGGGAGAGGGAGTTGGGGATAAAGAGAGCATTGACTCTGGGGAGGGGGCAGGAATTGGCAGGACTCCCCAAGATGACAGGGAGGCTGGGAAAGGTTCGGGGGTCCACAGACACCATCAGATCTGCCTGTCAGAGACAGCTCTGGCTGGCAAGGGACCGACCCCAAAGTGGGGCCTGGGCAGGGCGGCTCCCCCAGTGGCCCAGAAGGAGGCCAGGACCACACGGAGACAGCAGCTGTGCAGGCAGGGCGGCAAGGGGCCACCCACCAGACACAGTGACCCACTGAGTGTGGGGGTGGCAAGGGGCGGCTGAGGGGTCCCGCTTGGGTGGCTGGGTGCATCCTGACCCAGAAGCTAGACTCAGATCTAGAGAGGAGGAGTTATCTCGGGAGCAACAAGACCTGTGTCAGCCACGTGGAGCTGCTGGAGTCCTCAGGACACCGTGAAGGGCAAGTCCATTCAGCAAAGGGACATGCCGGGAACCCCAGAAGAGGGTGGGGGCTTCGGAGGCCGATTCTCTAGACTGAGGCCAACTTTATTCTCCCCTGGGAGAGAGGAGGAATCGGCATAGAGGTTGAGATACTTGCTTTGCTAGGATTTGAACCCAGGCCTCTGGATTCCAAAGATGGGCTCAGATTCCTGATCTACACTTCCATCCATGGCAGAACTGGAGGAGGCAGATACTTAGGGGCAAGCGGAGGGGGAGGCTGGGAAGAAGGTATCTCACAGGAGAGGCAGGGCCGGGGAGAACTGACACCAGGGGGTATCAAGGGAGGGCTCATGAGCACCACCCCCTGCTAGCAGGAGGACCAGGCGTCAGAAAGGTCACCAGGGTCCAGGACTTCAGAAGGGCAGGCTCAGCCGGGTGCAGGCTGCTGCAGAGGCCGGGGGTCGGCACTTCCACACTTTCGATGGGACAGCGAATGTGCCAGAAGCTGCGAACAATGGCTGTCGGTGCTCGACGCTTCCTGAGTGCTGGGCCCCACACTGTATGTCTGGGATTCGGCTGAAGGCTCTCATCCATCTCACGCAATCAGTGCTCCCCTGTTCCATGTTCTGAGCCTGAGCACACGGAGGCTTTGAGAGGCAGGAAGCCACTCTGCCCAGAGAGCGGAGGAACAAAGCCCTGGGAATTAAACCCAGGTGTCCAGGCTCCGGGGCCTGTTTTCAGAGTGGCGAGGCACAGGCTGTGCTTCTGGGGAGTGCAGAGCCTGGAAAGTATGGCAGAATGATTCTGGGACTGTCTCCCTTGAACACATTTTAAATGGGGGATATAAAACTGTTCTGAATAATTAAACAACACTGACCATAAGCCATAGCTGTAACTAAGGCCAGTTTTTAGTTCTTCAAATTAATCCTGAAAAATAGGCTGTTTTTAAAATGCGAAACTGTTTACAAGAGTAATTCTACTTAAATCTATTTCAGTGGGCAGTCTTTTTTTCAAATGCCTCTGATAAAATAAGCTACTTTTGAAATTTTTTGCATCTATTCACCTATATTCAGAAGAATGCAAAAACCTAAGGAATGGCAGGAATCCTACTATAGTTCAATGCCGGGTCCCACAAATCCCTGGGAACCCCGATTTCAGCTGAAGGTGTGGCAGAGGTGCTTTTAGGCCTGCAGAGTTGGAGTTTCTGGCAGAGCAGCTGGGAGCGTGGTTAACCAGGCCTTTCTGCAACAGGGACAGGCCTTTTGCTCCCCAGGCTCTGGACTCAGTTACTTTTAGCCTATTTCAGATTCTCAAACTTCCGCACCACATGAATAAAACAAAGCTCTGTTGAGAAACACATCATATTAAGAAACCAACTAGCACACACTAAGTGTTGACGACTTTGCCTCAGTTAAGGTAAAATCAGCTAGTGGAGGCCTGTAGTGGTGACTGAAAAAAACATATTAGAAGGCCGAGTGCGGCGGCTCACCCCTGTAATCCTAGCACTTTGGGAGGCTGAGGCAGGCGGATTCCTTGATTTCAGGAGTTCAAGACCAGCCTGGGCAACACAGTGAAACCCCGTCTCTACTAAAATACAAAAAACTAGCTGGGTGAGGTGGCGGCGCCTGTAGATCTAGCTACTCGGAGGCTGAGGCAGGAGAATTGCTTGAATCTGGGAGGCGGAGGTTGTAGTGAGCCGAGAACATGCCACTGCACTGCACTGCAGCCTGGGTGACAGAGCAAGACTCCATTAAAAAAAAAAAAAACACACACACACACAAAACAAAACAGATGAACAAACAAAAAGGCATATTAGAGGGAAAAAGTAAATTTCAGGGGCAGGACAGGGTGAGTGAACAGCCCAGGCTGGACAGGTGACTGGGGAAGGTCCTGTGTGTCTTCTCCTCACGTGTAACACGTGGCACAGCGCACATGCACCCGGGCCATGGCCCCCTCCTCATGCCGCTCTGCATTTCCACCTGGACCTCTGTTTCTCTCTGTCCTGAGGTGTGCGGGCTCTCAGGTGTCTGTGTTCCACCGTGGGGTTAGCCGGAGTCTCATCGACTGAGTCCTGGGGGAGGACTCACCTGGTTGCCCGGCTCAGCCCATGTAGAGTCAGGGACTCAACGGCAGGTGGGAGTGGCTGCTGCAGGCGGGTCCAGTCCACACACCCGCACATAACAGAACACAGAACCCGCATGGCTCAGCAGCAAGCGCGAGCTGAAGAGGAAGGGATGAGTGGTCAGCGGCTCCACGAACGAGCTCCAGGGCTAAATTTCAGTGGTCCCGCCTTAGGTCCTGTCTTGGGCAGGTGCATAAATACAGCTTGTCCTGCAGAGCCCAATATCCTCCCACACTCAGTGGCTGCTCATTCACACAGAAAGACATCCCCGCGGACTCCGCAGACCCAGCGCTTGGGTCTCTAGGGGCAAACAGAGGAAGGCAGTGAGGCAGCAGAGACACGGAGAACAGCAGGGCTTTTGGACTCAAGCCTGGAAAATGTGCAGGCCTCTGTCTTCCCAGCTTCCAGCTCCCAGAGTGAGGGTGCTGTCAGCCAGCCGAGGCTGACCCCTGACCCTCGAACCTCCATGCTTTCTTGTCGTGAGGCCCCCACCTGCCTTTCAGGACCTCAGCCTCCTCCTGGGGGAAGCCGTTCCCCTGTTCACATGCCTCCTAGATCTGCCAGGGGAAGGATGTTTGCCAGACTCTCCTCTCACCCTCCAGCTCCCCCTACACTGAAACACAGACACCTGGGAGCCTGCAGGCCTCAGGACAGCAGAGAGACACACAAGTCCAGGCCGAAATGCAGACCAGCACAAGGAAAGGTCCACGCCAGCCAATCCCCAGGTTCCTGTTGAGGAGACACACAGGCGCTTGGCCAATCATCAGCCATGACCAGTGATATCTCCACCGGGTGCAGTGAGGGCACAGGGCCCAGAGGCCGTTGACAAGCACAGCTCTGCCCTCCACTGAGAGAGGTTTACCAGGAGTCCGACTGCTCCCGATAGGGTCAAGGTGGCCTCGACGATCCTAAGAGCACCTGGAGCTGGGGACGGCTCTGGAAAACGTGTTGGAGATGTCCTGCATCAGACTCGAACAAAAGGCTGCAATTCCTGACATTTCATTTTTGAGATCAGACTGTGAATGTCATGATCCACAAATCTAATCAGCGTCCTCCTTCTAAAAGTGGCGTGAACTGTAGAACTGACAGCCGGGCCGCGCCGAACCTCAGGGGATCCGAGAACAGCAGTGAAAGTGCACGGATTCTTATCAGCCCACGAAGAGCCGGCAAGGTCCCGGGGTGCAGGTGAGAACACACCGTGGCATCTGAGAACTTGAAGGAGTCAAGTGTCTCAGTGCTGTTTGTGATGACGGTGGGTGGAACAACTTCAGTCCGGGAAGGGCAGACCCTGGGAGAACAGATCCCCCACAGCCTTCTCAGGCTGTCTTTGATGTGAGAGCTTAGAGACTAATCCCCCTGCCCCAGAAGACTCACAGCCTCAAGGATCAAGTAAAGAGATACAGAAATATACTCATGATTACTCAATTTTTAAAAATTCGACACTCCTGCAATAAAACCCCATGTTTATAAACTGTAGCATGTTCCAACAAGTCTTATGGCATTTGTTTTTATTTTCAACGTGTTTTTGAATATTCTGTATTTTCCTAAACAGTGCATTTTTTCTCCAGAACTAGCAAATGACATGAATGAGAGTTAGCCACACACGTGCACACACATTTCTGGTCATGCTTCTGGAACAAAAATCCTAAGTGGGGAAGGTTCACCTGGATTGTGGCTACAGAATGCATTCCCTCTTTTTTACAAGCCTGGTGCAATCGCGAGCTCTCAGTGGCCATCTCCTAAGCTGAGGACGCCTTCATACCTGATGGGGAGGTGCTGGACTTTCGCCCAGGCTCTGGAGGGTGCCTGCCCTGCCCAGACCGGGGTGAGCTCTTGCTGTGCCGGTCCTGCACAGAGCGGCGGTCAGCGTCTGTGGGGATACAGCCTGGAGTGGCCACAAGCATGGCAGGTGGCCTGGCTGACCCCAGCCCAACGGGCTCCTGACATCCCTGGTGCTGTCACCTCCCTGGCCGTGTGCAGAGGCCAGTGCAGGACTTCGCTCTGGATGTTCCACTGCCCCAGGTGAATCTCACTTTCCAGGGATGTCTTTAAGAATGTATCCTCCATGCAGCTCTCCTTGAAAACTAAGCACTGGGAGCAGGCTCCCCTTGGCGCATTTGCCCTCCCTGGGACTTCTGTGAAAGCACAGGCCCGGCTGGGCAGCCTCCACCCAGGCAGCACTTCCCTCCAGCAAGCCAGGCGCCCTCGCCGACAGGTGGGTTCTTGCACGTACATATATATCATCCTTGGCAATCCATTTCTCATCTACAAAATGGGCTGGTACTACCTGCCCTGCAAGGGGGAGAACACGGAGCAGGTGCTCACTTCATGTTAAGAAATCTGTAATGAACGCACTGAGTATCAGAGCATCAGAGCAGTCATTTACAAATGCGGCCACCAGTCTGTGAGGGGTGGAATCCCACTCCATGGACGACTGCATTGGGGCTGTAGAGGACTATTCACTGCAGCTTAGATAACTCAGGTAACTACGAAGGAATATACACAAATATAATTTTCTTTGAGATGAGACAACTCAACAACAAATACCTATCATGCACAGAGTGCGCACGGAGCTCTGCTCCGGACCCAAGAAACACAGGGATGGCCTGGAGAGAGTGTGGGCTCTGGAAGTGCAGGCTGGCAATGACTTTAGGGTCTTTGGTATTTATACACCTGGTGTACACATATTTGTACACACCCACCATTCACAGTCTATGTATATATGGTACACATATATGTGTGTGTGTGTATATATGTATGTACCATATATACATGCAGATACTCATATACACACACTGCTTCTCTAAGAAGGGCCACCCTTGTCCCAAGTTTGCCTGAGTCATGATTTACTGAGTTCATGGTTTGAGGGTGGAGACTTTATACTCACATTGTTCCTAACCAGTCCACGATTCACAAGTCAGTGTAATTTGGGGAACTGAATGACAGTCCTATCAAACCTGGCTCTTCTTTTGGGCTGGACTTCTAAGACTGGCTCCAGGAGTCCTCTGTGGGATCCAGGGCTCCAGGGATGACCACTTCCTACCCTATGATGCCTGCTGCCACTCTGGGAATGTGTGGCTAGGACATGCCCAAGGATGACACTGCAATTTTTTTAAGAGAACATTTACAACCACTTGCGTGTCAAAGAACATTTCCAGTCTCCTCCTCTCTGCTGGAATCAGCCTGGGCAGTCATTTGTGGGAATCTTATATGCACGTGTGACATGCATAGCTGTGTATTTTTCCAAATATTCCCATTTACTTCTTCATGAGTTGCCACAATATTCCTGAGTTTGAAAGCCAGAAATGACTAATTTTAGGTGAAATACAGCAGAGCTAAGATCTAGGGAGCCTGAACAGGACTTTGCCATTATTATGCAAGCTGAGTAGCGAACTGAAGTCTCCAAATGCTTCCTACAATATTTCTGACTAAACCAGGGGCTACGACTCCTTACACAGGACTCATCCTTTCCTTAAATGGCCATTTTTAATGCATGTAATTACCATTTAAACTTCATCTCCACATCCTAGGGTAATTTCTTTTGCTAACACTGACCCCACGAATATACAGAGTGGTGTGTCAAAGTCGATGTTTATAAGGGAATCCAGCCATCTACTTTCAATCCTTGATCCAGAAATCCACCTCCCTCCTAGGTTGTCTTTAATCAAGCTTTGTCAATAAATAGATGTGATGCAGATGTTCTGTGCGGTTTTAAAGAATTCAGGTTGAATCCGCTTTAAAACAAAGCACTGCCCTGCAATCAAACAAGAAGGATGAAAGTGAGTAGAGGCAAGAATACTTCAACAAAGCCTGAAATGGAGACAAGACTCTAAAAACAGGGCAGTAGACCCTGAGCCAAAGATAAGAATTCAAATAGCGCTTAGGCAAAGTGCAAAATGGTTACATCTCTCAACATCCTAACATTTGAGTTACTGGAAAGAAATCTGGGAAATAGAGCCACACTTAGTAAATAACACATGAAGCTATGGTTACAGCTTGGGAACATTTTGTGATTTGTAAAAAACTTGAGTGAAAAGTGCCTTTCGGAACTGAGCTCCTCTCACATGAATTTTAAATGGCCCGCCCATTTCACAGGCAAAGTCCACCTGCGTAAGGTTTTCAGGACAACACGAGAGGCGGCTGTGGGTTATGAGATGGTTTTCCTGCTCATGTCGGTGCTGTATCAGGCAGAACAAGTTAGGCTTCACACTGCAACACAGAAGGCCCTGAATCTCAGGAGGTTCATGTAGCAGTCATTTGCTTCTTGCTCATCCAGGTTGGCAGGGACTCTGCTCCACTCAGTCATGAAGGGACTCAGGCTGGTAGAGCCTCCACAGTCTTGAGAACCTGTGGCCTCTTCAGGCAGCAGAAGAGACCTGGCATCCTGCACACAGCTTCTTCCGTACGTTAGCCTGGAAGCTCTGCCGAGGCTTCCTCCCAAAGCTCATTGGCTGGAACTAGTCCTGTGGTCCTGCCTAACCACAGGGGCTCTGAGGAGCGTGAAGGGAGAGAGTCAGCTTTCCAGGGGACCACCGAGTCTGCCTCCAGGGCCAAAGCAAGAGTTTGAAAACAAAGGATTGTCTAAAACAAACAAAAAGTCATTTATAGACGGCATTTGAGGAACTGATAACTTAATTGCACTAATTTCAGCCAAATGCCAGGATTTGATTCCGAAAAATGCCCAGAGCACCAGAATCTGGCCGGAGGAGTGTAAGTCTCATGTGGAAAGAGATGGAGAGAGCGAGATGCTGAATGAGCCCATGAAAAAGCTTAACTGCCCAACATCAACAGAGACAGAGGATTCAATTGGTAATGAGGGAGTCATACTCATTCAGTTACCTTCATGGTCTATTGAGATGATGTGGCAGGGTGGAAGGGAGGAAAGGAGGGTTATTACCGGGCGCCCCTCTGTGTCCTCTTCCTCCTCTAAGAGGAAAGACACCAAGATAGTGTTGGTGGTGTCACTGGTGTGCAGGCTCCAATGGGCATGAGTACCCCTAGGAGCTCAAATGATAAGAGTCAGCACCGGAGTCTCTGCTTCATGGTCCAAGACATTGGTGAAGGTTCCTTTTCTGAACTTGAAAAAAAAAACTCCAAGATGCATGAGTGGATTTGCCCTTCCCCAAAGCCCTCTTGTGGCATCTCTGTCCTGGGTTGCTGCAAATGATTCAAGTGTATTCTTAGCCATTACTAATGTGCTCACTCCTGCCAGCGTTTCGAGGGCTGTCTTGGCCACACGCTGCCTCCTCTTCCTCTTCGCTCCCTTTGGTAGCAGAAGGTTTGGCAATGGCAGCATCATTCAGAATCTCCTCTGGTGGGAAGAGTCTCTTGTTACTGGAAATCTGTGGTGTGAACAGAGCCCCCACTGCCCAAACACATGGCCCTTCCAACGCTGCACTCCCACCTGCCCTCCCTCTCCACCCTTCGCTCCACTCAACTCGTAAGAATCAATCACTCACCAAGGTGAAGCCTGGAGCCTCAAACCTCCCATGTCCCCGGGACTCCGGACAACAGTCCAGAAGTGTACTTCCTTAGATTTGGGGTGAGGTGAGCTCGCTTTGGGGAAGGGAATACCATGTACACATGTGCTCATCTTTAAGGCACTAGCAACCCTTATGGCATCTTCTGAGAGGAATTCGAATTCTCCCTCATACTGTGTATGAGGGACCAGAGAAGTTTCATAAATGAAACTTTTAGCAAACCAAAATTTTGGAAGCAGAAAGAAGCCACTTTTCCCCGAAATAGTCTACCCTCGGTTGCAGGTATTTGAACTGCTGAGTTGCAAACATAATTAACGCTAAGAAGAGCTCTGCCTGGGGGTTTTTGGTGCTTCAGAAGATAATGTTCTCTCCCTGCAGCCTGGGACTCAGAGCCCAGTAGACGATCAGGCAGTCATCGTGGGAGCTGTTCTGTTGTTTGTAGAACAAAGTTCACGATGCATTTTATATCTTAGTGAGTAAATCATCAGTAATGTGTTTTTTGTTTTTTGGGTTTTTTTTTGAGATGGAGTCTTGCTCTGTCACCCAGGCTGGAGTGCAATGGCACAATCTCGACTCACTGCAACCTCCACCTCCCAGGTTCAAGCGATTCTCCTGCCTTAGTCTCCTGAGTAGCTGGGATTACAGGCGCCTGCCACCACGCCCAGCTAATTTTTGTATTTTTAGTAGAGACAGGTTTTCACCATGTTGTCCAGGCCTCAGTACAGCCCCTGGGCCTTCTCTGGGGGGTACAGACTGGAGCTGGTGAGCTCCATGCTTCAAACATCTCAAAGTGCTGGGATTACAGGTGTGAGCCACCACGCCTGGCCAGTAACATGATTTTAAAGCTAAGATTACAAATATACCTTAAAATGTATAAAACCCATTGGTTCCCTTTAAGATGTGATCCCGATGAGCCTTCCAGTAATACTCCCTTAATCTCCCCAGGGCTAGTCAAAGTGTTTATAATGTGGCTTACAGGACTCTTGGGGCTGCTGATGGTGAATTTGTACCATCACTCTCAGTAGCACCCAGAACCTCTCCGCTAACAGGCACCAAACACCCACAAGACACTGGTAAGGTGCAGTGTCTAGGACATAAGGTGCAGTGTCTAGGACATCTTCTGTGTGCTATGGCTGATGCAATAGACATCAAGGACAATAGATAGCCAGCAAGAAATAGCAGACTCATCAATGTACATTTCTGGGCTGATTCTTCCGTTGGTCAAATGTGCACTGTAAAGCCACAAAAGGCCAGTTTTTCTTTTTCCACCACTTTGCCTGGACTAAGTAAAGCAAGCTGAGTCAGGCAGCGTGACGGCTTTGGCCAGGTACCGTGTGGCACTAGAGGAGAGAGGGAAGACTGACCACCATCTAGGGAAGCCAAGCCCTCCAGCCCACAAGCGAGGCGGGGCGGGAATCAGGGTTCCGCTGGGAAGACTCGGCCACGGGGACCCTGAGAGGGAGGGGGCACTGCATGTCCATAGTGGTGCAGCCTCCCCGCGTCTGCACAACCTGGGAGGGCACTGAGGGCTGAGAGGTATGAGAAGGTGAAGAAGCTCCTAACGGACCAGGGCTGACCCCCACCCGCTCCAGGCTTCTCAGGAGAAACATGTCTCCACGAGCACGTGGACATTCTCTTCCATGGGGGGGACGCTCCACTGATGCCCCCTGGCCTCCTCTGCCCCTTACCCACACCACTCAGGGGAGCTGGAGTGACCTGCGGACTGGTGGGTTTGGGAACAGTCAACTGGGTGAGCGCAGCTCAGCCCTGGAATCTTCCTCTGGAGCAGTGAGCCGGCCCCAGGGAGCAGGCACTTCCTGGCCACGCTTCCGGAAGGCTCCCTGTGCTCCTGACCTGGGGGAGGCCTGTGAGGTACATTTTTGCCAGCACTGGGGGCTGGGTCTGCTGGACCGTGGGACGGCAGCAGCCGGACCCCTCATCTGAGCCGTTCTCCATGATACAGCGATGTTCCGTGGGTCTCGCCTCTGCTGCCTGCCCCAGCCCCCCGGCAGGTGTGAAGGTGCCGTTCTCACCTCGCCTGCCCAGTCCGGTGGCCTGCGGGC
Organism: Macaca nemestrina; assembly: GCF_043159975.1. Lineage (NCBI taxonomy): Eukaryota > Metazoa > Chordata > Mammalia > Primates > Cercopithecidae > Macaca > Macaca nemestrina. The sequence continues at coordinate 136,950,952 of NC_092135.1, read as the reverse complement.
GGCAACCACACCCTTGAATGTGCCCATGAATCAGACCATGCCTAGACTCTTGTTCTGGGGCTTAAACCTGGACATCTGCGACATGGCCAGAGAGGGGAGGGGGAGAAGCCCTACATAGAGAAGAGCCCCAGATTGAGAACATGCCCGTGGCATGAGGCCACTCACATGGGAAGCGGCCCAGGCCCAGTGAGGCCTTCAGCCTCACCTGTGCCACTTGCTGTCTGGGGAACTTGGCCTGGTCTTGGCCTTGCTGGGCCCTCAATTCTCCAGGTGAAGGTGGGGAGCGCTGACTCAGAGTCTTGCGATCCCACGCCCAGGAGCCTTGGGATCCCTGGGGCAGACTTGGCAGCCTACTGGCACTTGAGCCCAGGCACAGTCGGCAGCCAATGACCCTGTCTCAAAGAACTGGCTTGTAGGTGCTGGCCCTGTTATTCCCAGAAGATGTTCAGCTGTGTGGGCACTCGCGGCGCCTTCTGTGGAGGGGCTGAACTTCGTGGATGGATTTCCGAACGGAGGAAGGCTGGAATAATTCGGATTAACCCTGGGGGAATTTGGATTAACCCCAGGGAAAAGGCCAATCACATTTAATGCAGAGGAGAGCGAAGGACGGAAACCACAACGCTGCTCACGGCTCTGGCTTCGCACAGCGACTCTGATCGGCCATCAATTACTGAAGCCTTGCAGATGCAGAAGGAGAGAAAAGCCACAGTTATGTGCATCTTACAGCTGGGAAACCAGCAACAACATAACCCTGTCAGCTTTTCATTCCTGAAAACCGCCTCCCTCTCCACAAGGCACGGAATCAACATGGTCTTCCCCAGGGTGCTCTCAGGATCCTTGGAGCTGGGAATTCTTCTTACTCAACTCCCTCCGTGTGCTCAGAGCCCCTTCCTGGCCAGGCTTCTAGAAAATTCTTCTGCTCAAATGCTAAATGTTTTCCCTGATCTGTCTTCAAAATCCCCATCCTTCTCCTTCTATTGGAATTAAAGGATAGGGAGTGATAAGGCTGGGCTTGGGCCATCTCCATCTCACTCTGCAGCTCTGGCGTCTCCTGTCACTTCTCCCCTCGCTTTCTGTTTTTTTCTCTCCTTATTTTTCCTGTTTAATGTCAAGCGAGCCAGCTCAGCTCCTCAGAGACGACCAGCTACAGCGGCAAGCGCGAGTGGATTTTAAATCAGCAGAGAATTTTTTAAATGAGCAGTGTGGTGAACGGAGCCCATCTGCAGCCCTGTGGGGCCCTGGCCGGCTCCCACGATGTTCGTGGATCCCGCACGTCTCCACGAGGATAAACAGTCCACGTGGGGCGACTGCCTGGGAGGAGGAACTGTCGCCAGCCCAATCCCGGTAATAAAACAAGAGTCACATAAACACCGCGGCTGTCCTCCAAGGAACTTCAAGCACTACCCAAGTAAATAAAAAAGCAGAAAATGGAGGTTCAGAAACGCAAAGGCCCTGCTCAGGTTTCTAGAAGAATTCACAGAAAAACAGAACCTAGAGGAGAAAGAATCATAGAAGAAACATTCGTGTCCATCTGTCCCCTAAACTGGAGGGAATGATGTCAACAGCTGCCCTCAAATTGGGAGGGGCTCAGACATCTGCACCCTGGACCACATCTCCCTGACTTGCATCCATCCTGGGGGGCACACCTGGACCACGTTCACCTGCCCGTCAGCTCTGACTGCCCCAGCTTCCAGGGGAGCAACCCAGAAGCATCCTTTGATTTTGTTAAAGGAAGCTTTGATCGTGGAGGACTTTTAAAATTGAGATATCACTTCCCAGGATTCCAAGCAGATAGGCTCCCAGGAAGTTCCCTCATTATGGGACAAAAGGAATCTGTAAGTTACAAACACATTTGCTCCTTTCAAGAAGGAGTTTTCCCCATGAATTTAAGTGTTTTTACAGATCATTAACTACTGGTCTGGAAGGCACGGCACTAAGGCAATCTAAGCTGGAGTGTGAGTCGGTGCTGCCTCGGAGGCCAATCGGAGTTGAGGTGAAGAGGCTCAAATGATCCTAACATGAGTCAGTGTTACCCCAAATTAAATTTACACATGCTTCTCCAGAGCTGTCTGTTTTGTAAGGCAGGGCACCCTGGCACAGCACGGGACACAAGGCGTTTGCATTTCTGTCCAGGCTGCAGTCTAAAAGTGGAAAAAAGTACTGATCTGTTTTCCAGCCACCACCCTATTGAATGGTCTCAGAGGTTTTGGGTCCAGTTAACACAGGTAGGCACTGGATGGGCTGGAAAGAGGCCGGGGACTCCCACGCTCTCAGGAAGCACAGGGCAGTGCACCGTGCAGACAGCAGACTTCAGGCTCAGGAGACCTAGGCTGCCGCTGGGAGAGGAGGGAAAAGAGCCCCCCAGGGAAGAGGAGGCGAGTGGGGCTTGATGTATGAACAGGGACCTGGGAGCCAGAGGCCCAGGGTTAAATCTGACTTGCCTTGTGCCCCTAAACAAGACAATGAGAGAGATACAGAGACAGAGAGAGAGAGAGAGAAACAGAGTCAGGCAGACAGACAGGGACACAGAGACAGACACACAGAGAGACACAGACAGAGGAAGAGAGACAGATGGAGAGACAGACAGGAAGAGGAAAACCACGCAGTCCCTTCATGGAGTGGCTGTGATGCCCACGGGCTCTCATGGATGGAAAACCCAGGCACACAGCAGGTGGCACCTTCTCCTCCCTAAAGCCCTCATCATGTCCAGTGTTCCCATCTGAAGGCCAAGTGGCTCCTCCGGATGACATTTCCTTATGTAGGGATTTATAGATGCAGCATTCCCGCTGGGACTTGGGCTGTGCAGGACTGCAGATGTGAGAGATGCTCAAGAGGGGCCGAGATGGGGATGCAGACAGCTCAGACCCAGGACACCAGCCCAGCCCAGCCAGAACTAATGCTGGCACTAATACCAACACTAATGCTAATAAATACTAACTAATACTAATAAATCCTAACACCAACACTAATACTAACACTAATATTAACAAATACTAACACCAACATTAATACCAACACTAACACTAATAGATACTAACACTAATACTCACGCTAACACTAATACTAATAAATACTGACACTAACACTAATACTAACACTGACACTAATAAATAGTAACTAATACTAATAAATACTAACACTAACATTGACGCTAATGCTAATAAATATTAACACCAACACTAACACTAATACTAATAAATACTGACACTAATACTAATACTAACAGTAACACTAATACTAATAAATACTAACACTAACAGTAACACTAATACTAATAAATACTAACACCAACACTAATATCAATAAATACCAACACTAACACTAATACTGACAAATACTAACACTAACACTAATACTAACAGTAACACTAATATAAATACTAACACTAATGCTAATACCAACAGATACTAACACTAACACTAATACTAATAAATACCAACACTAACACTAATACTAATACTAACACACTAATACTAATACTAACACTAATACTAATACTAACACGAATACAAATAATAAATACTAACACTAATATCAAAACTAACACCAACACTAGTACTAACACTAACACTCACACTAAATAATGCCCTACAATGTTGGCAGCCCAGAGCCCTGTGGAGGCCCCTGTCTGTCTGCAGGGCAAGCACTCTCCATAGGGAATTCATTCCCCTTGGGTTTTGAACCATGCCCTAGCTGGCAGTCATAGCAGGTCCTCTACATAAACTATCTCTGCCTCTCCCTCTGAGCAGAATGTTCTCTGCACCTCTGAGTGCTGGTCAGTGCTACCTCCTCTAGGAAGCCCTCCCTGACCACATCACACCAGGACAGCCAATCGTGCCCTTCTGCAGGTCCAGGGAACTTCCCACAGGTACTGCCTGGATGGAGCAAGGTCTGGCAGGGCTGTCCATGTCCACAACCCAACAGCTGGTGCTTGACCCAGGACGGCCAGGGGATCCTGCTAACCACTAACTTGACACTAGATCCCTGGTTTCCGAGCAAGTGATTTGCAACACAGGCCTTCCTAGCTGGGCATGTCAGAATAGGGGGTGGGTAGCCAAGCAGAGCAGGGAAGGGGCATTTTAGGAAACTCCACGAGTGACCCTAGGAGTGGTGGGTGTGGCCTAATGGCCAGGTAGTCCCGGCTGGAGGGAGGTGTGCATTTGCTGGACAGAATGACCACATGACCCAACAGGTAGAATGAGAAGCTTTGGGAGTGAAAGGGGCTCTATTAATAATCATGATTGGAGAACAAGAGGAAAACGGAACAGTCGTGGGCTGATGAGGAGGAACTGTCACCTTTTCAAGAGGTCATCCACTTCTGATGTTCTACTCCCCCCCCCCCCACTCAGCCCAGCAGAGCCCTGATTATTGGTCTCATCAAGAAGGTACTGACTCCAAGCCTCTCTAAGACACATGAGTCTAGGTAAGGTAAGGTCAGGGCCCCACCAGGAGGGGCTCACAGTCTCAGAGGGGACAGAGTCAGGAAGGCTGTGTGTCCACCCAGGACAGCCGAGACAACCTCAGTCAGCGTGCCTTTTGTGCTTGCTGGATTATGATCTGCATAAAGCATACATGCGACGTGATATCATACAATTAGAATTTTTTAAAACTATGGTCTCACTTTTTATCCTTGGGTGTTTGAGCCTTCTGCACAATTACATGCCCTCACTTGGTATGTTTAATTATCTGAGTTCTTACCGCAGGCTCCAACATTAACACTTAAAGAAATATTAGAGCAAAGTCAACTCCTGAAGGTGGAGGGCTATCAAGAGAGAACACACTGAGGTTCCAGCTGAGAGCACGGACCCCCCACTGCTGGGACAGCCTCCTCTCCTCTTCACTGAATTTGTCCCCATCGTCGCAGACGGCTATTAGAGCCTGTGTTTCACAATTAAATCTGTGCATTGCTACTGTTTTCAGAGAAAGGTTTGCGTTCTGCGTCACCTCCTGGAGGAATAAACTCCAGGTTAACATGAGGAGCACAACTTCACCGGGGAAAAAGATCAACGGGGGCTGCTATCTGCACCATACGGGAGTCCTACAGCGAGCGGTGAGAGGTGACCCGCATCCCCGCAGGCTGGCCTCCGACAGTCACCAGGGCCCAGGATGCCGAACAGGTCTGCAGATTCCCATGGCCTTAATAAGCTCTGGAGGTCCCGCTGCGCTAGGGTGAGGAGCCGACTTCTTCTTTTTCTCATGACGCTCTGGCGTTTACACTCTCTGGTGGCCATTTAACTCTAGATTAGAAAACTGTAGGAAAAAGTAAAGTGTAACAATAACTCTAAAAGGCAAGAGTGGGTTGCCTGCAAGCCAGACCCAGATAAGTGAGCCTTGGGGTGGCTGATGTCCTGGGTCCCCACTGGTGGCACAGAGATCCAGGGGTTAACTATTGAATTGCTGGTGCGTGGACGGGGAGGGGTACAACAGGGGAGAGGGCCACCATGGGAGCGGTTTACCAACTAATAGAGAACATCAGCCTTTAACAACTTCCTGGGCTGTTCTTGGGTAGACCTGCACAAAACCAGTCTCCAGGTAATTCCTTTTGGGAATTATGCTCTGCATAATCCACCATCTTCATGGCCATTGTCTCCTTTACCCTGTACCTGAATAGGACAAGCATCATGGTCGTTTCTGAGCTCTCCACGGTTCCATTTCATTCCATTTTCTGCCTGGCCCCCAGTGTACCCAGTAACTTGAGTATTAAAATTCTGGATTACAGTCCCTGGCAGTGCAAAACCTCTCTCCTCATTTTTCTTTTTCATAAGTTTCTTGGGCGTGTTTGCTGTCTTAGTCTTCCAGGTGCACCTGAGAATAATTTTGTTAAATTAAACATGTCATTAAATATATAAATTAAATTGTAAAAGAAATGATATGTTCACAGTAATAATATGTATTTCCAAACAGAGTCCAAATAAATAAAACTTCTCATTCAAAAAATATTCTATTGGACTCTCTAGCTAAGAGATTTTTCTTCATAAAAGTCCTCCATATTTCTCACTAAACATATATAAGGTATCTCATAAGCATAAATATTTTTGTTTGTGTGAATGACATCTTTTTGTTTCATTATGTGATTGAAATGCTTATTGCTAGTGTGTGTGAGTGCTTGCGAAAAATTATCTTCACTTAGCAATTGCCTTCAGTCTAAATTGTTTCATTTGTTCTAAAGATTTTCAAATGATTTCTTTTTTTTTTTTTTCTTTTTTTTATGGGGTAGAGACTGTATCATTTGTAACATTTGTAGATGTCTAACATTTGTAGATGTCCTGGTAGACAATTGTATCATCTGAAAATGTTAATATTTTTATCTTCTACTTGCAAATAACCCTATCTCTACTTCTTTTCTTTTTTCGTGATCCATATAGAATCATTGTTTTTAGTTTGAGACAATGTTACAAAAGAGTATACTGGCGGGAGTCCTGCTGACTTTTATACAAAAGACTTGAGCACTGCATAGGCTTTTTGTGGCTGTTCTTTTGAGACGGAGTCTCGCTCTGTCTCCCAGGCTGGAGTGCAGTGGCACGATCTCAGCTCACTGCAACCTCCACCTCCTGGGCTCAAGCAATTCTCCTGCGTCAGCCTCCTGAGTAGCTGGGACCACAGGTGAGTGCCACAGTGCCCAGCTAATTTTTTGTATTTTTAGTAGAGACGGGGTCTCAGCATGTTGGCCAGGCTAGTCTCGAACTCCTGACCTCAGGTGATCCACTGAAGATAAGGAAGAATCTCTTTATGATAGCTTATTGAGATTTTAAACATCAGAAAGGGAGGTTTTAATAACAGAAATATGTTAAATTTTTCTCAGATGCATTTTAGTATCTCTTGAATCGATTCCCTTTATTTCCCTTTTTTGACTATAGATGTGCTTAATTGCATAAATGAATTCAAGAATCTGAACAATTTGAATGCTTTTGACACATACTGCCAAAGCGTGTCAAAAACCTTTCATAGGCATCTGAATGCCCTGATATTCCACAAATACACCCACCTTCTTCACAGCATCCTATTCTTTTGGCATATTGCTAAGTGTACTTTTCTTATAATTTACCTAGAATTTAATCTAAGCTCCTACTGAGAGACAATTTCTCCTACCCCTGACAGGTTTTGGTAGATACCACGACAGATGCTCTGAGAGGCTTCCTCATCTTTATTTTTTCTAATCTGGCTGCTGCCATGCTGGGGACTGTCCCCAAAGGCAGGATTTTGTCTCTGCCATCACTGCCCCCTCGGCCTGACACAGCAGTGGGCGTAATAACTGAGTGGACAGCCCTAGAAAGCAGAAGGCATTTACCCAGACAGGGAGCACCTGGAGCCTGCAGTCTCTTGTGGGGCCAGTTCAGGAGACACTTTGTAGTCATCTTTCCCCCTAGGTTTTACTCTTCCTAATTTCAAACTCCTTAGGAGTAAAGACAGTTCTGAGCTGCTGAGAGTCCCCTAGTGCCCACTGCAGAGGCTGCCTGGGTGCCTGACATGATTTCACTCTAGTGGGGTTCAGCTGTCCCCAAACTTCCCGAGTGGCTGTGTGGCCATCCGCCCTCCGCCCACACCCACCCAACAGGGCAGTGACCGGTGCACTAGGAGGATTTCTGACAAGCACAGCTCACTGCAACACAGATCTCCTTTCTACCAGGGTCCTCCACATCCACCGCTAGTGGGGTGAGGATGTGAACCCTGGCCGGGGCCTCGGGGTCCCCCACCCTCCCTGCACCCTGGCGCCTCCTCCAGCCCTGCTGGATAGTGGAGCCCCACGAGCCGCAGGCTCCCTCACCCGATTTATTTTTTCTCTATTGCATCAGAATCTTCTGAAGTAAACTTTCACTCGGGACAGAGCTGTGCTATTCCAGGGGTCTTTGCCAAGGATCTGTGAGGTAACCTTTCCATCTATTTATTTGTCTTTTTGGAACTTGGGGACAGGGGAGAAATGCGAAGAGACCCATGACCCCCAGAAACTCGGCCGAGTGACTGACATCATGGGAATTTGTCTGGCCTGATTTACGGCATTCCCGTGACCCCGGTCAGGGAGCTGAAGTTCACGGCACTTTCTTGGCTCCCATCTGTTCGTAAATGTCCAGCCCACTGGAAGCCAACCTCTGTTACAAGGTGATGTGCAAGTCTGCATAGCTTCCCAACAAAGCAAACCGATGCCAGTACGTGAAAAACAAAGTCACAGAGGATACACCCTTTATTGGTACGCTTGACCAGTGTCACATGGACTTCTAAATTTCCTTTTCTTTGATCTTTTGGCTGAATCCATTTTCTGCCAGAGAGGAAGCTGCTGGAAGCTCAGTGACAAGTCTGACCCAGCGGGCAGCACTGTTGGAGGAGTCTCGGAAGAGGCCGTTTTCTTCTCGGAGAAGACCCACAGCTGCACCTTCTGTCTCATCTGTGGTCAGGGCTCCTTAAAGGGCTGAGTGTCCACCATGTATCACCCCAGAGAAAAGAAGGCAGCTGGGTCCACCGCGGCCTCAGACAGTGATGGACTCCAGATGTCCAATCTCTTCCGCCAGGGCTTGCCCAGTTGGGTCAAACCATTTAAGAGATGGGAAAGCTAATGAATGAATGTATTTCGTATTTTCTGCATTGTGTCCTGAGTCTTCTGGTAGCAGGAGAAAAATAAATCCTTCCAGCTGTGCCTGCTCTGCTGTCCTTCCAAACTCTGCAACCAGCTTCCTCCTTGGTCAACTTCATTGTTTTTGTTCCTTTGTGCACTCTGTATGAAGTCATCAACAGAGTCTGGAAGAGGACACATGTTCCACAAGGAAGGGGCCAGTGAGGCAGAGAGAGAGGCACCAAAACATAGAACCTCACCCCTGAGAACTCACTTGCACGTGAAGGACAAATCAGGTACCCTGGGGAGCCCAGGCCCCTCTCCTACCTGAATCACAGGTGCGCACCCAGGTGCTGTGGGGAGCCCAGGCCCCTCTCCTACCTGAATCACAGGTGCGCACCCAGGTGCTGTGGGGAGCCCAGGGCAGACAACTCTTCTACCTGAATCCTGGGTCAGCATCCAAGGCAGAGAACCTCTGTAGATTCTCCAAGAAACAAGCAAAGTACCAAGATCTGCATCTTTAGAGAAACTCCTTCAGGCCATTTTCAATGTGCTATGTCCAGTGAACGAATATATGCACTACGTAATATTAAAGATTTTCAGTGGCCAGGAGGTGGGGCTGGTGCAGACTGGCATTCACTAGGGAGAGAGTCGTCCAACCAGGATACAAATCGTTTCAAAAGCTTGCTTTTTTATTGTGGAAGTCCTGGGATAACACAACGTCTCCTGCCTGGGCCTGCGTCCTTAACTTTTTTTTCCTACTCCTTTGCAAAAGAAGAGCCTTAAGTAACTAAATTGGACATTTTAAGACCCAATAACATGGAACTAAAGAGAAATGCCGCATGTGAAATTAAGATACCCACAGCAGGAAAGTTGAGTTTTTAAACAAATTAGATTTTTATGTCCTGGATTCTGTAAAGCATGAGGATTGAATAAAAGCATCTGGGCAGCTGTGTTCCCAAGTTGTGTTTCCCTTGAACAGTGATAGCTGCACTTCCCTGAGTCACCAGCCCTGGTCCCCAAATTCTCAGGAGGGTGTGGTCCTCTTCGCACATGGAATCCCATCCCTCATCATTGACAAAGATAATCGCCATCCCCTCCGTCAACATCCTGCCTGGGACACAGCTCAGGCCCCTTGTCTTCCAAACAGGCTGCTAACTCCTCTAACACATGAACCCCGTCTCAGAGGTACAGAGCTGCAGGTGACGCTTTTCCTTGATGGAACATGGATCAGCAAGTTTAGGGCAGGCCACCAACCCAGTTTCAAGCTGACGCACAATGACGTCCCCATTCCTAGTCTGGATTTGGAGGCAGGGACGGCAAAGGAGAAGAATCACAGGCCTCCAGCTTCTCCTGAGTGAGACACAAACAAAGGCTTTTTATTATTTTGTTTCTGGTATCGAGATGTTCTGGAAAGTCCCCTCAGCCCCACTCATCAAGCCTCTCCAAGACCAGCGTGACTTTCGGCCCAGCTTTGCTTCTGTCCTCCCCTGGCACCGTGCATTGGGCGCAGGGAGGGTGCTCAGAGCCACCTGCCCATTGTGTATTCCTTGTGCACGGTGTGCACCTTCCTGAGAACGTCTCACTCAGCAGGACCCCGTAGCGTCGTGCGTGCTCACGCGTGCACATCTCTGCAGCTCCCTTCTACTCCAAAGCCATCCCCCTGTCCACTCCCAACCCCCAGAGCATACCCCAGGCTCTGCACACCTAATCCTCAATCTGGGCAGGACTCCTCACTCCATTCATTCTCTGCTCAAGCATCATTTCTTCAGATGTCCTTCCCCATCCTCTTGCTTCCTTCTCAGCACCTGTGGTCAGCAACCCCACATCTGCTGTCTTGTGTGTTTCCTGCCTGCCCTCCCTTTCCCTCCCATGGCAAGCTTCATGGTGACAGGAACTGTCTTGACTTCTTCCCCGCCATATCCCAGTCTCTAAGGTGGAGCCCAGCACATCAGAGGTGCTCAACAAGTATTTGCTGACTGAACGACAAATCCACCGAAGTGCCAGCCCTTGGTCTGGCCTCCCTACTGTGTCCAGGAGAAGGCATCCTTGTCTTCTTTGTTTGCTAACCATTGTTGTACAACAGCTATATGCAGTGTTATGAATGGCGGTCAGTACACCTGTCTCCTTGGCTGGAAGTGGATGATGAGTCCTCCATTGTCTCTTTGGCTGGATGTGGATGGTGACTCTTCCACAGGAGAGACAGATTCTAGTCATCCTTATGTCTCCAGCACCCAGCAGAAGGACTGCAAACAGCCAGGGCTCAGTAAATGTGAGGGCAACACGAAGGACCCTGCAGCTGCCCCAAATGATACCAGCTGTGCGAAACCATCTGTGGAGTGTGTGTCTCTGGGCTGTATGCCCGTGACCTCCGGACTTTCCATCTGCAGAATGGGAACCACACTGGTCACCTGTCCAGCAAATCGTCCTGGTGCCAGAGGTTTACTGGCACCTGTGTCTGCTCCCTGGCTAGGCCTGTGCCCTACTTCCCCCCATGAGTAGATGCTATGTATTTAATAATTCACAGTTTCAAAAATGTCTGAAAGCTTTTGTGTGAATGACCCTGAAGACTCATATTTGTATCCTATTCAGGGACAATTAACTCCAATTCTTGGAAAAGAAAGAGCATTGCCCTTCCCTGCACAGGACTGGCCAAAATGTTACTAGATCTAAATGCAGACAAACAAAAAGACACTCACAGGACCCAATTTTTGCAAGGTTTGGACTCAACCTTCTTGAGAATCTGTAAGCATCACTTCCAAGTAGAATGTGCTGGAAGCCGTGGCGTGCACAGGGTGGTGCACCTGAGACCACTCCTCTGGCTTTGCAACCCCCTTACACTGGCCTGGTCCTCATCCTGGACTACAGCCCAGGCCCGCGTCCAGCCCAAATCTCACCCTGGAGCACCACCCCCTTGGGTTAAGGGTTATACATGAGCAACAAGTCTGAGGGCATAAAGTGTCTCAGGACTCTTGGCCAGGGACTGCTGGGCGGGTAGAGAGCATGGGGGCAGGCAGGACCCACCGTGGGACCCCCCGGCCCAGTAGTCATCTGCCTTCCAGTTAGTACGGCAGAAACATCCCTGGAAATAATTTCATCGTGGTAAAATACACGTGACATAAAATCTACCGTCTTCACGTTTTGAAGTGGAGAGTCCTGTGGCATTAAGGACATTCATGCTGCTGTGCAACCTTCACCACCATCATCTCCAGACCTCTTTTTCCCTTCTCAGACTGAGACTCTGTCCCCACTAAACACGCACTCCCCACTCCTCCCCTCGGCCCCTGACACCCACCGTTCTGCCTTCTGTCTCTATGAATCTGACTACATGAGGTTCCTGGCATAAATGGACTCATATAGTGTTTGTCTGTGACCAGCTTATTTCAGTCAGCACCATGTCCTCAGGGTTCATCCATGCTATGGCCCCTGTCAGAAGAGCCGTCCTTTTTAAAGGCCGAATGACGTTCCATCGTGTGTGGGGGGGGGGGGGTGCGGGGGGTGATGGTGTGTGTATGGGGTGTGTTTGTGGGTGTGGTGTGTGGTGTGTGTGGGGTGTGGGGCGTGGGGGGGTATGTGTGGGGTGTGGGGTGTGTGGGGTGTGTGTGTGGTGTGTGTGGGGTGTGTGGTTTGTGTGTGGTGTGTGTGGAGTGTGTGTGGTTTGTGTGTGGGGTGTGCGGTGTGTGTGTTGGGTGTGTGTGGTGCATGTGTGATGTGTGCATGGTGTGTGTGTGGTGTGTGTGGTGTGGGTGTGTGGTGTGTGTGTGGGGTGTGTGGGGTGTGGGGTGTGTGTTGGATATATGTGGTGTGTGGTTTGTGTGTGTGGTGTGTGTGTGGTGGGTGTGGGGTGTGTGTGTGTGGGGTGTGTGGAGTGTGTGGTTTGTGTGTGTGGTGTGTGGTGTGTGGTGTGTGGTGTGTGTGTGGTGTGTGTGTGGTGTGGGTGTGATGTGGGTGTGTGGTGGGTGTGTGGTGGGTGTGTGGTGTGTGTGTGGTGTGTGTGTGGTGTGGGTGTGTGGTGTGGGTGTGGTGGGTGTGGGGTGTGTGTGTGTGAGGTGTGTGGAGTGTGTGGTTTGTGTGTGTGGTGTGTGTGGTGTGTGGGGGGGGTGTGTGGAGTGTGTGGTTTGTGTGTGGGGTGTGGGGTGTGTGTTGGATATATGTGGTGTGTGGTGTGTGTGTGGTGTGGGTGTGTGGTGTGTGTGTGGGGTGTGTGTGGTTTGTGTGTGGGGTGTGGGGTGTGTGTTGGATATATGTGGTGTGTGGTGTGTGTGTGGTGTGTGTGTGGTATGGGTGTGTGGTGTGTGTGTGGTGGGTGTGGAGTGTGTGTGTGGGGGGTGTGTGGAGTGTGTGGTTTGTGTGTGTGGTGTGGGGTGTGTGGTGTGGGGTGTGTGGTGTGTGTGTGGTGTGGGTGTGTGGTTTGTGTGTGGTGGGTGTGGGGTGTGTGTGTGTGGGGTGTGTGGAGTGTGTGGTTTTTGTGTGTGGTGTGGGGTGTGTGGTGTGTGTGTGGTGTGTGCGTGGTGTGGGTGTGTGGTTGTGGGTGTGTGGTGTGTGTGTGGTGGGTGTGGGGTGTGTGTGTGTGGGGTGTGTGGAGTGTGTGGTTTGTGTGTGTGGTGTGGGATGTGTGGTGTGTGTGTGTGTGGGGTGTGGTATGTGGGGGAGTGTTTGGTTTGTGTGTGGAGTGTCTGTGTGGTGTGGGGTGTGTGGTGTGTGTGTGGTGTGTGCGTGGTGTGGGTGTGGGGTGTGTGTGGGGGGGTGTGTGGAGTGTGTGGTTAGTGTGTGTGGTGTGGGATGTGTGGTGTGTGTGTGGGGGGGTGTGTGGTATATGGGGGAGTGTTTGGTTTGTGTGTGGAGTGTGTGGGGGGGGTGTGGTGTGGGGGGGTGTGTGGAGTGTGTGGGGTGTGTGGTTTGTGTGTGGGATGTGTGTGGGGGGTGTGTGGTGCGTCTGTGTCACATCACAGTTTATTTGGTCTGCGTTTTGCTTCTGAGGGCCCTCCATACTGTGCTCTATGGCACTGGTTTATGCTCCCACCAGCAGTGCTCAATGGTTCCAATTTCTCCACATCCTCACCAACATGTATTTTCTGTGTTTGTTTGTTTTGAGACAGGGTCTCACTCTGTTGCCCAGGCTGGAGTGCAGTGGTGTGCATAGCTCACTGTAACCTCAATCTCCTGGCCTCGAGTGATCCTCCCCGCCTCAGCCTCTCAAGTAGCTAGGATTATAGGCACAGGCCACCACGCCCTGCTATTTGTTTTATTTTCATTTTTGTAGAGACAGCATCTCACTATGTTGCCCAGACTGGCCTCAAACTCTTGGCCTCAAGCGATCCTCCCTCCTCAGCCTCCCAGAGTGCTGGGACTGCAGGCATGAGCAGGCAACCTCATAGGTGTGAGCTGGGGCCTCTTTCTGATTGGGTCTGCATTTCTCTGATGGGTAGTGATGTCAAGCATCTTTTCATGTGCTTGCTGGCCATTTGTATATCATCTTTGTAGAAACGTCTATTTAAGGCCTTTGCCTACTTGTATTCAGGCTATCTAATTTTTATTGTTGAATCGTAGGAGTCCTGCATCTCTTCTGGATAGTGCTCTCCTATCACATGGATAATCTGCTCATACTTTCTCCCATTCCACAGATTGTCTTTTCACCATTGTGTTCTTCCACACACAGGAGTTTTGAAGTTTGACATAGTCCCATTTGTCTATTTTTGTTTTCCTTCCCTGTGCCCTGGAAGTTCTATTGAGAGATCCCAGATTGTTCCTTTTGAAAGTATGAAATTCCATCTCCGTGGCAGTAAACAAGCTGCAGTGGCCTGTGCCAGCACTGCTTGTGAAATCCCTTCTTTAAAGTACTCCTCGCCGCACTTGGACGTATTTCCCATTCTGTGCAAACAAGTCCACGTTGCTCACTTTGGAAGCAGGCTTTGCAGGAGTCGATGCCTTTCTCTCAGTCGTGTCCTCCCCAGCCTTGTCCTTTGCAAGGAAACCACTTAAACTGCCAAGCATTTGCTGCCCGCACGCCTACCCGTGCCATCTGCCGTCTGATGCTGATGCGGATGACACTGTCTCTCACAGCCCAGCCACCGATGCCAACTGACCCCTCTGAGATGAACTTCCTTCCTCTAGAAAATGCGAGAGAATGCAGGTGGATGCCACCCCCATCACTGGACCATCTGATAATCAAATGGACACAACCCCCTGCACCGGCTGGCAAGCAGCAGTCCCTCCAGCCTTGCTGAGCCGTGGACTTGTGTCCCGGCCCTGCCATGCCTGTGGATCAGCCCACACTGGTACCACACTCAGCCCTGCCAGCGATGCCTGGGTGTGTGGGCAACAGAGGATACTGGTCATGGTGGCGGCAGGTGATCCCGGAGAGTTACCAACCTCAGAACACAGCTTGTCCCACAGACACAGTCACAGGGCTGCTTGGTGTCCACTGTGGGTAACAGCCATCTTGTGTCTCTGTCTTGAGAAGGGTCAGTTTGGTTTCCTGTGGTCCCATAGAATGATGCGGAATGGGAGGAGACCGGGATCCACCTGGCCATGCCCCCTGAGTCTGCCTGACTCAGCCAGTCACTCGTCCCCCACTGAGACTCTCCACCCTGCCCCTGTCCGAAGTGGGCAGGCTTGGGTTTTGTTTTTTGTTCTTCCAAACCCTGCGTAGCTGTGTCATCTGGACAGAAGCCCAACGTTTACCAGAGCAGGTTGGAGGGCGGGGGGCTCCTGACAGTTGGGGAGTCGGGTTTGAGGCCTGGAGCTCACCAGCTCATCTGCACCCCAGAGAGGGCCCAGGGGCTGTACTAGACAATGTCTAAGGGCTTCTCAGCAGAGCCCCTGGGAGCCACGTGCAGTAAGCCTGACCACCTGGGCAGGTGCACCCAGAGGGAACCCAGGGCACGGGGCTGATGTCTGAGGGATGCTATCTTTGTGGGTCACTGCACTGGTCAGGAAGGTAATTCTGGAATGCCAGTCACCTTCCTAACCGCAGTTTTCCTTGGAACTTCCATTACACTGCATTCATTTTTTCTATCTTTCTTTCATTCCACGTTTCCCAAGTCTCACTCCACGCAGATGGGTGGCCCCTCTCATGCCTTCTGCTGACCACAGTCTCTGCCCCAACACCTTCTTCAGCCTGCCCGCTCCTTCTGCTGGTCCCAGGGCCACCTGGCCATCCCCAGCCTTTGCCTCCCACTTCTCTCCCTCCTGCCATCGAGGGATGCCCCTCAGCTCTGGGAACAGCTGCTTCCCTCCTGGCCTCCTAACTCGCCGCCGATTTCTTCCTGATGAGGATGTGACTGCCTTTTCAGTTTCTAATTCCAGGGCACTCAATACCTAAGGGTTCCAAGCGGCATCCACCTTGCATCCAGCCCGTTCCCCGGCCTCGGCCACCCCTCTGTGATCTCAATCTTCGGACGCCTGCTTGCTGACAGCTCCTCCATGCCAGGCCTGTGCTGAGGGGAAAATATTCTTTCCTGTTTATTGAAGGGTTCCCAGCCACAGCTCTCTCCTCCCAGCCTCTTCCTCAGCCCACACCGCCCCGGGAGCTGGCTGGGACTTTTCTTTATTGTGCCCCTACCCCCAGAGCCACTACAGACAGCCTGGCGAGGACTGGGCATTTTACTGAGGAGCGTGTGTGTGTGTGTGTGTGTGTGTGTGTGTGTGTGTGTGTGTGTGTGTTGGAGGCAGGGCATTTTACTCCCCAAAATAATCTTCCATCCCAGATCAGATGAATCACTTTCCCCCGAGACGCCTCCAGGCTAGGCTGTACAGTGGCCTCCTCCTCCTTCCCTGCCTCCCTCTCCCTCTCTTTCTCGACCTCTACCTCCTTTCCTCTGCAGAAGAAATTCGGGGGTTGTGGCCCTTCCAATGTTACAGCCAGCCTCCTTCCCTCCAGCTGCTGGCTTCTAGAATGGAAAAGGCCCTCCAAACAAGAGGCTGGCTCCTCCGTGTGGGGCAAACACAAGACCCCCAGGCTGCCAGGTGCGTTCTGCTAGGAAGGTAGCCAGGGAATTGTAAATCACAGATGCACAGAAAACATGCACTTGCATCAGACACAGTGTAGTTTCTTTGTGTACTTGGTGGGGAAACAGAGGCTCCCTCCATGACCCCCACTTGTGCAGGGCATGGGCTGAGCCAGGCATCTGGACACATGACAAGGACACAGTCCTGAAGGTGCTCCCGGGGTGACAGGCAGACAAACCGTTGCAGTTACCAGGCTGCTAGGGGATGTACGAGGCCTCAGGAGTCATCACAAATGCCACCAGGAGGGGTGGTTAGAGGCTCCCCAAGGAGGGGATGCTGGAGGCAGTCCTGGCGGGCATAGGGGAGATTCTAGCCGAAGGAGAGCAGCGTGAAGGCATGGAACATGAAGGCGCCACGCTTTTTTTTTTTTTTTTTTTCCATGGTGGTCCTGCTCTGTCACCCAGACTGGCGTACAGTGGGGTGATCTCAGCTCACTGCAACTTCTGCCTACCTTGTTCAAGCAATTTTCCTGCCTCAGCCTACCAAGTAGGTAGGATTACGGGCACGCACAACCGTGCCTAACTAATTTTTCTATTTTTAGTAGAGACGGGGTTTCACCATGTTGGCCAGGCTGGTCTTGATTTCCTGACCTCATGATCTGCCCACCTCGGCCTCCCAAAGTGCTGGGATGACAGGTGTGAGCCGCTGCGCCTGGTCAAAGGCGCCACGCTTTAAGGACAAGCAGGTAGGTTTGCTCACCCCCTTACCCGGGTTCTTACTGGCAACTGCTCCAAGTGCTGGGTACAGGGTGAAAAGGACAGACACGCTCTTGGCCTGGGGAGCTCACCACGGAGGGTGTCCAGGGCTCAGAGGCAGCTCACAGGAAAGCAGGCAGGGCCCATGCCATGGGGAACCTGGGCGGTGCCTGGCAGGCCTGGCCATCCCACTGGCAGCAGGTGAAATGGGGGTAAAGGAACCTACATTCAGTGGGCTTGGGTAATGCCAGATGCAGTGTGGGGTGCGTCGTTCACGCTATTCCATTAACAGGTTAAGAGATGGAGTCAGGTCAGTGACTGGGAAAGGTACCCCAGGCTAACCATGCAAAGAAGGGCCTGAAGAGGGGACAGCAGATCCCAGGAGATGGGACCGGGAAGAAGGGCCCAGCCGGCCCCAGGCAGGCGCTGCACGGTGGACTCACTGGAACGGGTTCATCACAGCGAGTGGCATTTCCACCACACAGGGTGACATGGCACAGACCGTGGGGATTGCTCCCTACCTACAAAGAGCATCTAAACTGGCGTGTTCACTGACGCCACGTAGGAAAAGGGACCTCTGAGCAGTGGTAGTGAGGGTCCTCTGGGTTAGGGGATGCCTGTCTAATGCCACAGCAAAAAAAAAAAAAAAGCTTCAAAAGAGCAGATGGCACAGCTGGCCCTGGACCTGCAAATTCAGACTCAACCTGCAGGCATGTGGCTGGGCCACCCAGAGCCAGGAGATGCCAGGGGGTGACACGTGTAGGGCAGGGGTTTGAGCTGCTCACTTCTGGACCTGGAGGCTCCTGTGCCCAGGCTGAAGCTACCCAACCTCCCACGGTGAAACCTGACACGAGTGCCTCAGGCCTTGCTCTCGACTCAGGAGCACCTGAGAGCAGACTGCAGGGCTGTAGGAACGCCGACAGGTGCCCGGCTGGATCCAGGCCCCCGGAACTCTCCGGGGCACTCCCTGCGGCATGGGGAAGTCCCCGTGCACCATCGTTTGAAGCAGAGAGCCCTGACGTAATGACCCGACTCAGTAGGACGGGGTCATACTCGGCATGGAGGGAAAAATTTCATTTTTTAGACAATCGGACTGGCTGGGTTTGCTTCCTGGCTCTGCCCACTGCTCTGTCTGTGCCCTCAGCTGAGGAGTGACATAGGTCCCTCAGTTTCCCCCCCTGTGAAATGGGGGTGAAAGCACCCAGCTCACTGGGCCATTCTGAGGATGAAAATAATTTTGCTTGCCCAGTGCTGGCATACGTTTGCTGGGTGGATTTTCCACGAGCGGAGTGACGTAGCGTGGCTTTGCCATCGTTTGCAGGGGAGAACAGAGGCCCCGCGGGTGGCCGGGCCCACCAAGCCTCAGAGCAGACGCATCCTCCGGGTACCCCCTGCAGGCCTTCCGGAGCTCTCTGCTCCTGGAGGACCTCCAGGCCTGGCCCGGCTACACACCCTGCACTCTGAACTTTCCATGGGGCCCTAAGGAGAGGAAAACCCCTCACAGATACTCAGAGAAGGGGACAGCCCCACGGGTGTTTCCAAGGGGCAGGGTGCAGGCCTGGTGGGTGCCTATACCAAGTGGATCCCGGGGCAGGGTGGACCCCAGGGCAGTGTCCCCACAGAGCAAGCCAAGGCCCCGCACCCTCCCACCTCCTCTTCCCCCGCACCTTGTGAGGTACAAGCCTCTGGGCCCCTGTCCTGCTGGTCTTGGCCGGGTTGGGTGGGCTGCCTTGTGCCCTTAGTTCTCCCCTCCCCAGGCTGACCTGGCCTGGGGGCCGGGTGGGGCGCGCCTTGGAACTGGGAGCCGCCTCCAACCCTGCTCTCTGCTCCAGGCCTGGCCCATTCAAACCTTCCTGCTGTGTTTATTTGCACAGCCAGAAGACAAAAAGCCGTGGCTCTGAGTCACTCCTGCTCCCAGTCGGCTCTGATTCATGCAGGAGGCCCGCGGTGGGGACTAACCCTGGCCGTTAACCTCTTGGTTTCTTTATGTCTTTACAGCAGTGAACATCTGTGTCTTCGAACTGAGGATCAGGCCCCGATCGCCGCTCACAGTCGCGTGCTGGGGGTGTAATGTGGAGAAGACAGGACACCACAGCACAGCCCGAGAGGTCCCCCCTCACCTCCAGCCCCTTCCCCCAGTGCTGATGGAAACTTACAAATATTTCAGTCATCTCTCTGAAAAGGATTTGGTCATCTGGCAAGGGTGGTCCCAGAATTTGCCAGAAATATGCGTCAAATGTAGCCCAGGGCATAAAGGAAGACAGGCTTACAAAAATTAGATTATGGCGAAGAATCTGAAAGGAAACGAGAGATTCTGTGCCTGGTTGGTCTCCAGCCTCCGGGGAGGTGCGGCCCGGTGCTTCCTCCCTGTAGGTTCTGGAGAAGCTGGCACACAGGGATGCCCGGGGGCAGGGGGTAGACCCACTCTACGGCCGACCTCTCTGCAGTCCCACACATTTGTCATTCATCATACAAGGCCGGGGGACGCGTGGTGTTCATTTTTGATCCTGGTAAAAAGTGAATAGAGTGTCTCTAGTAGCTAAGAAAGGGCTTTTTCTAGCTCCACTGAGTGAGTCGGGGTCCAAGCAACTCTTCTCAACTTGGGTTCGGGGAACAGCTAAGGAGTTCATTGTGGTTTTTTCCCACTTGTTTCCCCAAAGCCGAAGTGGTTTATGACTAACAACAGATATCCCCAAATACGTAGAGAGGAGTGAAAAACAGGCAGAAGAAATGAGGATGCTGACATCTAACAGCGTGGGGATGAATGCCGGTCCCATCACGAAGCACCATTCGGGAACTGCCCAGCGGGTAAAGGCGAGCCGGAAGGGCTGAGACCGCACAGCCCTCACTGCCAAAGGATGCCGCCAGCTCCACAGGGGGGCCGCGCTGGCACATTCCGATGCATCCTTCCAAATTATCCTAACGTGAAAGGCCTCTTGTGAAAACGATGGACGGGCATCTTTAATGTAGACTGCAGAAAATACAAAAATATATTTTGAAGGCCACTCTTTTATATCACTTTAGCAAGAACCTAAGTCATAACACCGAGGGGGGGTCCCGGTGAGGACGTTCCTACGTGGGCAGCAGCTGTGTTTTCACTGCATCGCCTTATGATGGGACTGGGAGTAGCTGCCCTTCTCTGGAGGGAGGGTCGGTCAGCATGTGCCTGCCACACTATCTTTACAAAGCAGTGGGCACCTCTGGATTTGTGTTCTCAAATTGCCGAAGTGATACAGGGCATTTGTGGAAAATCTAGAAATTAAAAAAAACAAAAAAAAAAACAAAAAAAAAAACAAAGGAAAGGAAGCTCTTTCATCAACTTTTGGTCCAGAGACGTTCGTTCTTGCCGCTTTCTCTCTAGACAAACACACCCATGCATGCACACACACACTTTGATTTTCCAGCCTGAGATCGTATGAACTGCTCCATCCTGCCATCATGGCCGTCACTTTATTAAACATCCACTAAAACACACACTTGCTGACTGTATAGTGTTCCAGCATATGCACCAAGCAGAGTTTATCCCACCTATTTCCCAGGACATTTTAATTTTTTCACCAATCTTAATGAAGCTGATACGAATTTCTTTGTTGCTAGGCAGCTCTGCTATTATTCACTTAAGATAACTCCTAGAAGTGGAATTGTTCGTGCAAAGGGTATTTCCAGTCCTAGATCTTTTCTTACCTACTATCAAAATTCCTTTACAAAGGTTGTGCAGTTTTTCTTCCCTCTGGCAAATAGAATGGCCTGGTTCCCCCACTTTCCTTAATACTGGGGGTGATAATTATGTATTTTTTTCCAATTTAATAAAAATAGTATCCTTCTGTTTTATTTCAAATTCCTTGGATTATTGTTGAAATTCAACGCTTCGTGTGTTTATTGGCCAGCTGAATTTCTCCTTTTACGAATTTATATTTTTTGCCCATATTTCCTACTGGGTATTTGTCTTTTTAAATTTTTTAAAGGCCTTTTTTCTAGTAAGAACATTAACCCATTGCAAAATAGATTGTAAATATTTTCTTCCTGGTTCTTTAAAAATTTTTGGTTGTCATAGTTATTTGGTATATAAAAGTTGAAATTTTAATTTGGTCAGTTATTCTTTTGCTATTTTATTTATGATTGCTGGACTTGGAATGGTCAGCTTTTGGAAGTAGATCGTAGGAAGGGCCTGCATTAGTAAACGCCACTTCAGCTCACTGGATGTTCACCGCTGCCACCTCTGAGACACTGGCCTGATGTCCCGCTGTGTTCCGTCCACAGCATGGCTGTGGTGTTCTGTCCACAGCTGTGAGCGACTGTCCCTGCTGGCTTGGGCTATGGCACCTCAGTGGGATGAAATTATAGACCCCCAGTGGACGCTCGATCCCAAGGATGGTACCGAACCCTATATATACTATATGTTTTTTCTATCTGATGACTGAGAGACGGGTGGGACGGAGTGGGACAGCTCAAGATTTCATCAAGATACTCAGAATGGTATGCAATTTAAAACTTATCAGAATGGTGTGCAATTTAAAATATCAATTTTTTTTCTGGAATTTTCCATTTAATGAGCTTGGACTGTGTTTGACTGTGTGTAACTGAAACTTCAAAAAGCGAAACCATGGATAAGCGAGACGGCTGTAACGGGATTCACCAGGAAGCCTGTCTTTGCTGTTAGTCAGGTGGTGGCAGGTGTGCTAAAAGGGATGCTGACTCAGTGCATTCTCTGACACCAAGGTCTGGCCTTCAGGGATAGTGAGAAGGACTGGGAGGAGGAGTGGAGGGGATAAGGGAGGGACACTGTGTCCCGGAAGCCTAAGGGTGACAACTTGGCTCAGAGCATCCAGATGGTGTCTCTGAAAGTCAGTTGGAAAATCAATGATGGAGGTACAGTTTCTAGTTACCCTAACTCACTGGGCTCTGGCTCCAGTGTCCCCCCAAGCATACAGAGCACGGGCTGGACATGGCCGAGCCTCCGATGTAGTTACTACGAAGCAGAAGTGGCCAGAAAGGAGAGCAGAGCTTCCCCCAGGAAGAGCAAGTGTACTGTGCTACAAATGTGAATAACGTGCTAATGAATCAGAGCAGCTGGGCTCCGCGCCCCGGCAGCTGCGGGAAGAACCCCTGCGGCGGTGACTGATGGGGGCCATGAGACCAAGATGTGTCTGGCTTGAGGATGACCCATGTTCCTATCAAGCCGACTGCACAACTTAACTAAGGAAGCAACCAGGGCCCCAGCGTCCAGTCCTCACATCTCCATCTGGAGTCCTCTCTCTCCACGGCTTTTGGGAATCTATTTCCCTTTGCACCTCCTCCCTGGTGGCTTTCTCTTTGCTCAGCAATGGGACTGGGAATGGGGGAACAGCAGCATCACATGGAACAGTTTTTGTTCGTTTGTCTGTTTGTTTTGAGATGGAGTCTCGCTCTGTTGCCCAGGCTGGAGTACAGTGGTGCGATCCCGGCTCACTGCAACCTCTGCTTCTCAGGTTCAAGCAATTTCCCTGCCTCAGCCTCCCGAGTAGCTGGGATTACAGGCGCCCACCACCTCGCCCAGCTAATTTTTGTATTTTTAGTAGAACCGGGGTTTCGCCATGTTGGCCAGGCTGGTTTTGAACTCCTGACCTCAGGTGATCCACCCGCCTTGGCCTCCCAAAGTGCTGGGATTACAGGCGTGAGCCACCATGCCTGGCCCAGAACAGTTTTTATCTGCTTTTGGCAACTCGACCCTTGGTGAGATCCTTTGGGATTTGCTCCAAGTTCTCCTGAGCCCTCAGTCTGGATTCTGAAAATTCAAACAATCCTGGAGCCCAACACCATCTTTGCGGCTTCTATAAGTGTCTCAAAATCTGACTGAATAATGCCACAAAGGTGATGATGTCTTAAAGGTGATGATGTCTTAAAAAGAAACAGGATGGGGTCATAGCTGAGGGAGCACTCAGAGCAGCTCTGGGCAGTTTTGACAGCGTCTCAAACACAGGTGGCTGAGGACCATGTAAAGGGTGCACAGATCAGGGAGGAAGAAAAGAAAAATGAGCAACCAAAGGAAAACACACAACTGGTGCTGAACGATTTAGTGCCACCCTCCCTGTGTCTCCCGGTAGCTCCCTGTCTTCTGGGAGCAGCACCTGCACACATGAAGAGCAGGAATCCCATGACTCTGGAGGTGGCACCAACTCCTGAAGGGCCTCTGAGCCCAGAACCAGCCTGAAGTGGTCCACCGAGCAGGCGGATGAGCCCTGGGCTGTGGACAGCCTGCTGATGGAGGCAAGTGGTGCGCACTCATGGGTCACCCTTGTGCGTCTTCCCCTCAGGTACCAGACACCCCCACTACAGATATGGCAAATGCTCCTGGCTCCCCTCTAGGGGCTGACTGCGAGCGGTATGGAGGCTTAGAGTCAATCCCTCTCCGCCTCTGGCCCCCAGAGTGTGAGAACTCAGTCTACTGTGGAGAGGCTTCAAGAGGTGTAATCAACATACCACAAAAAGCGGAGGGCAGGCAAAAGAAACAGTGTGCCTCAGAATTGTTTGATGCTCTTGTTGCCTGCCAGGTGTGCATGCATGTGTGTGTGTGTGTGTGTGTGTGTGTGTGTGAATAAACACATTAGGAACTAGAGGTCGAAAGGAAAATGCTCTTAGGCATAACTAGAATAGTCAGATAAGCGTTGAAGCAGGAGGATAAACTGGATAAGGTCTCTGAAAAGTGAGGGATGCGTGAACGCTTAGCCCCTTAGCCCCTCCACCTCCAACTAAGCACCTCAGTTACCAGAGATGCACATCGTCTGGGAAGTAGGATTTTTTTTTTTTGATGATGGTAGTAAGATACATATAATATCAACTTTATCATTTGAGCTTTTAAAGTATAGTGGAATTAAGTGCATATGCCTTGTTGGGAAAGCATCATCACTATCTAGTTCCAGAGCATTTCGTATTATTCCACACAGAAACTCCACACCTGTTCAGGACTCACGCCCCATATCTCCTCCCATGAAGCCCTAGAAACCTCCAGTTTCCTTTCTGCCTGTATGGATTTGCTTATTTGGGACATTTCATATAAATGAAATCCCAAATATCACAATATGTAGTCATCTGGCTTCCTGAGCTTAGCATTATGTTTTCAAGGTTCATTCATGCTGTAGCACATACTACACTTTTTGTTTTGTTTTGTTTTTTTGAGACAGAGTGTTGCTCTTGTTGCCCAGGCTGGACTGCAGTGGCGTGATCTCGGCTCATTTCAACCTCTGCCTCCCGGGTTCAAGCAATTCTCCTGACTCAGCCTCCCTAGCAGCTGGGATTATAGGCGCCCACCACCACGCCCAGCTAATTTTTGTATTTTTAGTAGAAATGAGGTTTCACCGTGTTGGCCAGGCTGGTCTCGAACTCCTGACCTCAGGTGATCTGCGCACCTCAGCTTCCCAAAGTGCTGGGATTACAGGCGTGAGCCACTGTGCCCAGCCTCATTTGTTTTTATGGCTGAATTAGATTCCATTGTATGGATGGGCTATGTTTTACTGACCCTCAGTTCATGGACACCTTGTTGTTTCCATCCTTTGACTATTGTGAATAATGTTGCTATGAACACTCATGTACAAATTTTTGTTTGAACACCTGTTTTCAATGTTTTGGGGTATACACCCAGCAGTGGAATTGCAGGGTTGTATTGGCTCTTAGAATTCCAGTAGCCAGAGGGTTATCAGAAACTTAGTCCATTATTTTACAGACGGGGAAACTGAGGCCCAGAGAGGCCATTACTTGTCTCAGAAATTGCAAGGCTGAGAGCAGAAAAGTGTTCGCCATGCCACGCTTAACTTCAGTTAAGTCTTATTCTGGACCGTGGATCCACCAGACACAAGACAATGGGTTCTGCCCAAGACAGTCACTTGGGGAGCTAGCTTGCCTCTCGCAAAGTCAACAGCCTTTGGTTTCTGCCTAATTAAAATGTCCCAAATTAGAAAAATACCTCCTCAGAAAAGCTTACTAAAGGGAAGAGTCACATATGATTTATTCCAGAAACAGTGACTTAAATTAATTGCAAAATCTGTTGTAGAGAGTCACACCGATCATGTATAGTCACAAGCATTTAAAAGTTCTAAGAATTAGTTAATTATGGTTTCACATTGTGATGAACCAAGTAGGAGAAAGCCCAGTGGGTGTGCCCAGGGAGCCAGAAATGCACACCAGCTTCACTTTCTGTCTCCCCACTTCCCTTTTCCTCTTTCTGGTTAGAAAAAGTGAAATTATGTAATTAACATTGAACAATATTTGCAACTTTCAGGAAATGGTACAACACAAGCTGATTGTCCAAGAGCCTGGTACAGAGAATGCCCAGGCCAGTTGGCTTTGGAGGAACCAGCCGGGAGGACAAAGTCTGTCATGTGCCCAATGTATGGTGTTTGTTTGCCTGTTGTTTGTTTGTTTGTTTGTTTGTTTTGAGACGAAATCTCACTTTGTCGCTCAGGCTGGAGTGCAGTGGCGCGATCTCGGCTCACTGCAACCTCTGCCTTCTGGGTTCAAGTGATTCTCCTGCTTCAGCCTCTTGAGTAGCTGGGATTACAGCCATGTGCCGCCACACCGGGCTAATTTTTGTATTTTTAATAGAGCTAGGATTTCACTATGTTGGCCAGGCTGGTGTCGAACTCCTGATCTCAGGGAATCTGCCCACCTTGGCATCCCAAAATGCTGGAATTACAGACATGAGCCACTTTGCCCAGCCTCAATGTAATATTTTATCTCTGTTCAAGGAGCTCTGCCATTCAAGCAGAAGGATGCTTTAAGAGACGGACAAGATGGTCGTTTGGCTTCTCTCAGCAAAGGCAGGGCTGGATCTGCTTCGTCTGCAAACCTCAGCGGCGGCCTGGCATAATCTTCTCTTGGAAGCTGTCTTTAGAGGAGCTGAGGCTTTTAAAGTGGTATCTGACTGCAGGTTTAGATCTATCACTATTAAATCCAGGGGGAGGAAATCAGTGCTGAGTTACCACTTCCTTTCCTTAACCTTGGCAAATACTGAGCCGTGCTGGGCTCATGCTCAGACATTCATCAGCACGACCTGATGGGTGACTTGGGCCTCAGCGAAGACGGGCTCCAAGGCCCATCCAGCCTCAGGGACCAGGGAAGTGCCAGGGTGGTGGGATGGTTTCTTGCAAACAGCCAGCAGCGTCCTTCCTCTTGCTCTCCTCCTCTGTCATGGGATGGCCCTCCCGTCATGCAGGAGCACCATGCCCGTGGCGCTCCTCCCCTGAACAGTCCCAGGCCAACCCAAGCTCCCTCCAGCGGTCCTTGACCCCAGGCACAATGGATGGCCCCCTGACCACCTTCCTCTGGGGGCCTCTGCTTTCTCTGGCAACTGAATCACCTGCAATTGTCACAGGGCCCTCGGAGGCAGAGCCCCCTCTGGGGCTTCTTTGAGGCACCTTGCTGGGCAGTGTTGATGCCTGGGACCAAACAGGAGGGGAAGGCACCTGAGGGCCTTTTCAAGTCACTATGTCTGTGGCGGCCTCCCTCGTGGCACTATTGCGGCAGTGTGGAGGGACCCTGCTGGATTTTTACAGTGTTGTTTTTATGAGAATGGCAGGAAGGGTGCTTTTTCTGAAAAAAACCGCTGTCTTCTAGGTCTCTGAGGGACACTGAGGAAGAGGTGCTGGGTCTCCCGTGGTCAGCAGCAGAGAGAGGCACACGGCCCTGACACAAGCCTAGAGATAAATACAGAATGGGACCTGTTCTTAAGGGACCTGAGTCCCTTCCGCAGCCCTGATCCCCTGTGAAATTCTTTAAATATCACTTGACCTGTTCACAACCCAATCTTCCCTTTTACTTTGTCCTTCATGAAAAAAAAAAAAAAAAACTTTTCCATGTTACAAATTATAAACGATAGATTAATGTATATGGGGTTGCTGGGGACGCACATGGAAATTACATTGTTCCACACTGAAATTACATGATATTATTCACCTGCGAACTGCAGTAAAACAAGAAAGGAGATGACATACAGCAACATGGAAACGAGCAGAGAGTTGAGTAACTGTGCTCATCTTTTGCTTGTGGTTTAATTAGAAGAAAATCCTACTCTCAGAAAAAAATAGTCCGAAGGAAAGTTTTGGAATTAGCAATAATTTAACAACCAGTAAAATGCCCTTCAGTTAATTCTACCCTTCCAATGCTCCCGGCTCGCATGGGCCACCTGGACCCTGCCTATTAACACCTTCGCAGTCACACAAGACGGGACCTCAAGATAAGCTCTCTCCTGGCCCTACCTCGGGGGCGATAAAACGCCAGTCCTGGATGCACCCCCTCTGCCACAGCCACCGCACGGCCCCCACAGAGTTTGGGGGTCATTGAAGCACACACTGAACCACTCAAAGAGCAGAGATGAAGGAAAGGAAACGGTACTTCTAGATCTCGTGATTAAAAGAAAATGCTGCCTGCATGAGAGAAGTCAACAAAAACAGGGCACCTTGGGATTCTTAGGGTACAGATATCTGTTTGGGGCACTTCTGTTCTGGTATCAGTGAAACAATACTTTTAGAAAGCAGTAACGTGAGCCCACGAAGGAGAGGAGTCGCCAAGCACACACTGAGGCAGGGGTGCTGAGCACACATCGATGGGCCACAGGAGGCTTCAGGAGCCCCTAGATGCGCGTCACTCAGAGGGTCCTCGGCCATTCTGTATTTACAGTCTATATTTCCACGTGTGAGCTATCACGGGACCTGATGGTGGGCTTCTCGTTCTTCCTCTGTTACTTTTTTATAAAGTGAAACCTCAAGTGGACTTCAGTTAATCATTTTTTAAAAGATGCAGTTTCAACTAAAGAATGTATAAGAGTATGTGCTGGTTTGGGGGAAGCGGTAGGAAAGAATTGCTGGAGAAGAAATGTCCACCAGACAGAAAAAAGAATGCGAAGTGATCATATCTTTCTCTCCTGGCTTCCCATCTTCACATGCAGATTATCATGGAAGAGAGGAAAGCCAGGCGGCTGGGCATATGCTGAAGATTTTGAATAGTTAGAAAGCAGTATACATGTAGTATGCAATCTGGATTATTTGATTTCAGGAAAATTAATCCTCCACGGAGACGTTGTTCGCCCATTAGTGTCAATGATGTGAGCAGAGATGTGTTGACGCCCGGTTGGAGGAAGAAGAGTTTGCCTTCTCCTCCTTCCTTTCCCTTCCCTTCCAATTTGCAGTATTTTAGGCCTTTCCCAAAGAAATGATAACTGCCTTATTCTGTTACGTATCAAGACAAAACATTCTCCTTGAGACGGAGATTTAAAGTTCACACAAACTTTCCGGAAGGGATCCAGTCGGTACGGGTTTTGCCAGCCCTGCAGGCCAGCTTGCGCCACGCCTGCGCACTCTTCCGTCGAGCTAAAAATCTGAGCTGTGAAAGTAAAGGACAAGCAACAGGTCCAGGGAGTCCACGCAGGCAGCCGGCTTGCGACTCCGAGCCCTCTGCGCACCGGCCACACGAACCACTCAAAGAGCAGAGATGAAGGAAAGGAAACGGTACTTCCAGATCTCGTGATTAAAAGAAAACGCTGCCTGCTTGCATTTTCACATACAGAATGCTAATTCAACGTAGAACAGACAAAGAAAGCCACCGTGGCAGCAGAGCCCGAGATTGTACATGACTGGCCTGTGCTTTCTTTTAGGAGGTTGTTCATGCTCCAAGCTGTCCCTCATGGAGCCCCTGCCTCGGAAGCAGGCCAACATTTCTCCACCCTTCAGCAGGGGCATTTACTTACAGAGATTTAACAGAAATGCTAGGGTGGCATTTTGTCTGGAAAGCAATAGAAAAACAGTAGTAACGACGAAAGTTTCCATTTTTTCTCCACGGGGAAGATGGTAAAACGGTCTATAACCCTCCCCTCTCACAGCAAAAGGCTAAAAAGCTGCCCTAGCCCCTCCGGGGGGAACTGCTCTGCCTGGCGCTCCGGAAAGGCTCTGCCTGTGACCACACCACAAACCTCAGCCACAGGGTGGGGTCTGATGTTTAGTCAAGCTCGAAGGGTTAATACAAATCAAGGGGTTTGCCCAGATCTTTCCCGTCAGTCACACACCAGACCTGCACATCCAGAAACACAGAGGTGAGCTGCCCGTCAAATTAGACAGCGAGAAATAGGAATCTAATGCCAGACAACATAACACAATTTACCATTTCCTCCCAGAAGATGCTGATGGCTATTTTTTTAAGGCAGAATGTGAACTAAAAAGTCAAGAGTATTTTCCAGGATAATCGAATTTGATAACCGAAAGCTCTTTTGAGTTCAACTCTGTCTTTCATTTCAGTGAAGGGAAATTCTGAACTAAAGAAAAGAGAGAGATGTCTAAGTTTAAAGGCATTGCTCTTAGGATCTGAGAAGTAAAACTATAGTTCTACATGAGGCTTCGAGAGAAGCTGGGTCATCTAAATCTTTCCCTGGTCAAATAACAGAGGAAAACAATATTATGATAGAAAACTGCTCAGTGAGGGACAGCCCCAGCAGACACTGCACTCAGCTCATGCCATCATGCTCTGGCATCCTCATAATCACAGGATCATCATATTATTCTAAACATCGCAGTTGTGGATGAAATAGCCCAGATACCTGCAGCATGTCAGATACCGTTTGGGTTCAAAATGACTCTATTTTCAACTAAACACTAAAAAATTTCCCTCATGTTGGAATCAAGTTACGTGCTGGCTTTTCCAATTTCAGATCCAAGTCTCCTTTTGAAGTGACAACCATTAATAATCACTGAAGGGAAATCCCACTGTGCCTCAGTTTACAACAGCTTAAAATTCACCTTGTTAATGCTACTGCCCTCATTTCCAAATCGGCATCAGGTAAGGTGTAGTTTAATATCACTCAATCTCACTGAAGGGGTTACTACCAAACAAAAACACAAAATAGGTTTCTAAAACAATTATTGATTACAAATAACTATAACAGGGCTTAGAGTTTGAGTCTCTCTCTCTCTCTCCCCCTCTCTCTCCTCTCTCTCTCTCTCTCTCTTCCCCCCCTTCCTCCTCTGCTATATCCTCTCCCTTTCACTGCGTTTGCCTCCAAATGCTAAAACTCCATTCTCTATACTTCTTGGTGAATAATTTTTATAAATCATTGGCTTTAGAATTGTGTGTGTATGCTTAATGAAATTTAATATAAAATTAGTATCTTAAAAAGCAAATATAACACAGGTATCAGTTTAAGGTAGATATTTCCCAAAAGGTTTTATAAAATATTTTCTTTATTAGTATAGGAATAAATGTATTGCTATTATAATTGGTATTTCACCTTTCATATTTCTGGGATACTACTCTTTATTTAAGACTTATAAGGAATCACAGATTTAAACTAAAGTTATGAGTTATAGTGCTCTTCTCAGAAAGAGTTATATACTGGAAATATATTGAGATTCTCAAATGGCATCAGAAAAAAAATGTGGAGTTTTGCTCAAGTCACATTTTTAGTTTATTGCTCTGAGATAAAGCTTAGTAGTAATTTCTTAGATAATTTGCTTATCTAAGCATATAGATTTAATATTTTTGTGGAATATCTTTTTTATTTTAATTTTGAGATAATTATAGATTCACAGGAGGTTGCACGAAATATTATACAGAGATTCTCATATCTTCACTCCTTTCTCCCAATGATGACATCTTGCAAAACTACAGTACAATTATCATAATCAGGAAACTGGCATCAATATCATCCCCAGACCTTATTCAGATTTCACAAGTTTTACATGCACTCCTGTGTGTGTGTGTGTGTGTGTGTGTGTGTGTGTGTTTAGTGCTATGCAATTTTGTCACGTGTAGACTCAGGTGACCATGTGGAATATCTTTTTAATCAGTTTCTGTTTGTAGTGTTTCATCTTGGCTTTACTTTTGAAAACATCCATGTCTGCATCTATTAGATTCTGTTTCTCCTTTATGGTTTTCCGTTCCTTGGCTACAGTAACTTATTCATCTCTTCTTTGAATTTTATTGCCTCATTTGTGAACTCTCTGCTAGCGGAGAGTTCTGTATTTGGTTTGCTTTTTGCAGCACATTTATCCTTTCCCAGGAAAAGACACAAACATAAACAGACATTCCAGCATTCACAGGGTTTTTAAAGACACCAGTGAGAATAGATTAATATAAATACTAAGCTTAAAAACTGTCATAAAAGTTCAGCCTTTAAAATTGGCTTATTAAAATATTTGTTTTTTTAAAGCCCAGATTTAAACTAAAGTTATGAGTTATAGTGCTCTGCTCAGAAAGAGTTTACTTTATGTGTGTGGGGTTTTTTAAATTTTTTTATTTTTATTTTTTTGCCAGGCAAAAGGAATCCGGCATCTGTGCCGTCTACCCAGAACAGAGTGAAGCAAGGATGACAAGAACGTGGTGCAGCTCAAGATCTGTCTGAAAATATGAGTTTCAGGAAACCTCAGTGAAGTATTCTATCTCAAATGGCCTCAAACAGACACTGAAGTCTGAGGAAGTCCCTCTCCAGCAAGATGAGTAGTAAGACTTCCCTGATGCAAGGCCGAAAGGACTGCTGATATTTAAGGGGACAAGACCCACACCAACAGGTCAAATCCCTACATCAGATCTCGTTGATAGGCATTTTGTAACCAAACATTGCTTATATTCCAGGGAGCTCAGCCTTTCATTCTACTTCTTCTAAACAAGCAAAAGCTCCGTTGGGATTCTGCGTTTCTGTTCTTCTCCGTGAAGAACTGATTTTCTAGCATCCCGAATACAGCAGTTAACAAACACCTTTGAGAAGTAAATTTTCAGGAGGGAGGAAAAGGCTAACGTATATTAGATGGTGAAGGGGTCATGCAATTTCTTCAAAGGAGCTAAAAGTTCTCAGAAAAAAAAAGTTTGTTGAGTAAGGGAAGCGATTGAAAATCTGTGCACACTTTGCAGAAGTTAGAGAAGATGTTTTCTTTAACCACACAGCAGGGAAGAGGACAAACTTCTGATAAACTAATGGTCACCTTCCCCCATCCTCCAAGCCAGGTGGCCAGGACCCTGCTGCAAAGGCTCAGGCATTTAATGAGAATACTAAAAAAATCCTTTTGAGATTTTTCCATTAGATGAATCCAACTGACTGGCCAAAGACACCTGATTTATTGTCTAATTGTGCTTTTAAATACCAGGCCAAAGAAGAAAGGCAGGATAGATATCAGCACCAGCCGCACTCCACCATCTCTTGTGTTTCTCTTCCTTTCAAAGGACAACTTAGGCTTTGTGCTGCTGTTAGTCTCAACACAGTTTCTTCACATACGTGAAAACATCCCACATCAAACATTAAAATCACTTACAATGTACTGAAATGTCTAGAGATTCTTTACTGATGCATACAATGAATGCTTCTTAGAAATGCTACAAATAAAAACAAATGCTGTTTAGCAACATTTTCAGGAATCAAACCAATTATAATTGTATTGATCTTACAGGGAATAATGAGTTAAAAACAAAAAGAATGACAAGATGTTTACCTAACGTGCCTGATAAATAAAAACAAGGTGTGTCCAGAATCATTCATGGATAAAATTTTTCCATATTTCTTTTCTCTCCTTTTAGAGTGTCTACTTAAAGAAACTAGCTTGTTTGAACTACTCAGTTATAGTCCAGTACATAAAAATAAAAATAAATAGGCTCCTTATAGATCATCGGCTCTCCCACTACCTGTGTAATTATCGATTATATTTTTAAGGACTTTTTTTTCCAAATAAGCTCTTAGCACTGTTTTTATTTATTTATGACAAGTATTGCATTTTATTTTTCTATAATCTTTAATGGTTACCTATGGCTGATTCTCTAAGTTTTGAGGCGTGAAATTATTTTTAAATGAATTTTAAATGTTCCTACTAAATTCTAGCAGCATCATATCTACTGGTATTTGTTTTCAGTAATTTTCTGGAGGGCAGTCTTAACGATAATTACAGTGACATTTTCCTTAAACATGGTTCAACGTGTGTGTTTTTAAAAAGATGACATTCCTCATCTGTTTGTTCTTATTTCAGATGTGCTATAAACCATGAATGAGGTAAAGCATAAATGGAAGCAACTAATGGAAGCTCATTATTTAGGCAGTGAAAAGCAGAATTAATGTATTACCCCACTGTAGCGTTTAGTACTCAGCCAATCCAAACTTCCCTAGAGAAATATGTGATTTGAGACACTTTCCATCTGTTTTTGACAAAGACAGGAGAAGATTCCCACAAGTTATTTTCTGCTGAAAATTCTTCTTAAAAAACTATACAGTTATCATTATCTCAGGAGGCTCTTTCATCGAAAGAATTTTCAGTGACATCGAAATAACAGTTGAAAAAATGAAATAAAACCTACCTGTGCTAGATCAGCTTTTCGTGGCCTCGGCAACAACATTCGCAGATATTATAGTACCACATAAAAAAAGAAATAGATATGTTTGGGAAGAATAGGCGGCCGGGTGCTCTTGATTAATCTAAATTCCTTCTGTGTGAAGTAGAGACTTTTATAAAAAAACATCACAAGATGTGCGAGGAACTAAAACATACTAAGGAGGAAGGATTTTTTAACGCGGCCCCAGCAAAAAGAACCCTGTGCCCCTCCACGGCCCAGGACGGCGGATGAGAGAGGGGCTCGTCTGCTCACCGAGCCTCCGGGAAAGGACGGCGCCTCTGTGGCTCGAGCCTGTCTAAAGGGACTTGAAAGGTGTCTGGTGAAAAGGACCCGGTGCAGGACGCCCTAATCGCTCTTCCAGAGGAAACCAGAACTTTGAGTGCTCCTGGCGGCTGTGTCCCCCGAGCCTTCTCCTCGCGCAGGGAGGGCCCGGCGCGCACCACCTCCCTGTCCTCCAGACCTGCTTCCCAGCCCGGACCCCTCGCCCACCCCTGCGGTGCTGAACCCAGGACGCGGCACGGGCGGGGCCCCTCCGGGGCACTCCAGGGTCAAGGTTGCGACTCAGGGCTCCCAACTCCTAGGTCGGCTCCACCTGCCTGTGGGCGCCCTGGGGCTCCGCGCGGCTGCGTCCACCCCCCTGCTTCAGCGCTCCAGGCTCTGCGCCCTCGGCCCAAGGCCCTTCTCGGGCACTCCCGGCCCTGCGGCTGCTCCGGCCCCGAAGCGCAGGGCAGTTTCCTCTCGTCCTCCCCAGGCAAACCCTGGAGCCGCAGGCCCACACCTCTAGCCTACTGGGTCGGCCAGGGGACCCCAGGTGCCAGCAGCTGGGGAGATCTGAGTGTCCTCCCGACGAACGCGCTCTACCCATGCCCGGGAAGAGAGCGAAGCCATTAGCCCGACACCACGGGCTCGGGCAGCTTCGCGGGCGGCCTGCGCTGCGGCGGACGCAAAGGGCAGCCGGTCCCTATCTCCCAGTCCCCGGCCGGTCCCGGTAGGTTTTTCTGATGCCCGTTCCTTCCACCGCCAACCACGGACACCCTCACACCACCGAGAATGAAATATGCGAACATTTGTCTAAGTATCTTCGGACCGCGCCGGGGAAGTCACCGGTCCGCCGGTTCCCAACTGACACCCTCGCGTGGAAGTTTGCACTCAGGGGTGTCCCTGGGACTGGGAGCGTCCCTCCCGCCCGTCTTCGTTGCTAAGAGGAAAAGCGCACGGCATCCACACCACTGCGGCCCGCGGGGCCTTCCCGAGGAGACACGCGCAGGCCCCAGGGCCCCTGCGCCCCTGCCGCCCGCCCCCCGCAGCGGAGGGCGCCCGTCCCGCGCACAGCACCTACCCTGGCGGGCCGGTCCGGAGGTGGGTGGCGCGGCGCTAGTGGGAGGCGGACATGGACCACGCGCCCTCCATGCGCCACACGGAGAAGGCGTAGCTGAGGCGCTCGTGGGCCACGTAGCTGCAGCTGGTCATCTTATTGTCCATCTCGTCGCTCTGCAGGACCTGGTAGAGGAAGTCTATGTACCTGGCGGCCAGCTTGAGCGTCTGGATCTTGCTCAACTTGTCAGAGGGCAGCGTGGGGATGATCTTGCGCAGCGCCGCGAAGGCCTCGTTGAGCGACTGGGTGCGCTGGCGCTCGCGCACGTTGGCCAGGATGCGCTGGCTCTGCAGCTCCTCGAAGGACTGCGCGCTGGGGCTGCCCTTCTTGCCGCGCTTGCCCGGGGTCGGGCTGCCATCTTCGCTCGACTTCTTGCTGTAGCGCCGCTTCCGGCCGAAGCGCTTGGGCTGCCGCTCGAGCTCCTCCTCGCTGGTGCCCAGGCTGTCCACGGGGGACACGGGCGAGCTGGAGCCCTCCTCCATGGCGCCCGCCCGGCGCGCGTGGGGCTGGGGGCGCCGGGGCGCCGAGCGCGCGCCGCTGGCCAAGCCCGCGGTCGCCGAGTACACGCTCTCGGAGTTGCTGGAAAGGCTCTGATTTCAAGGCCGGCTTGTGCAAAAACCGAGGTCTCCGGGAGAGGAAGTTATTCTAACTTTTTTGGAAACTCTAGCCGGGCTGGGTTGCTAAATAGTTGTCAGGAGCTAGGGCGGCGCGCTGATTGGCCGCGGTGGCCGGGGGCAGGACAAGTTCTGGGGCCTTCGCCGGCCGCCCCCGCCCCCCGGCGCGGCACTTTCAGTTTTGCCTCCCCCTTCGGCCCCGGCCTCGGAGGGCATCCCGGGGGCCGGGTCCTCGCCCGCCGCCCGCGCCCCCACCCCGAACGCAGGACACTCTCCGGCCGCCCCGAGCCCTAGGCCTGGCCAAGCCTGGCTTTGTCTGCGCCTTAACGTAGAGATCGGCCCCCACTGGGCTTTGGGGGGGTCTCTCTCTCGGCCTGAGGGGCTCGAG
Organism: Macaca nemestrina; assembly: GCF_043159975.1. Classification (NCBI taxonomy): domain Eukaryota; kingdom Metazoa; phylum Chordata; class Mammalia; order Primates; family Cercopithecidae; genus Macaca; species Macaca nemestrina. Next base: position 136,914,996 of record NC_092135.1, on the reverse strand, counting down.
AGGCGAGTCCAGCCCCAGATGCGCTTCCCGAAGATAAGGACACAGCCAGGAGCCTCCTCGTCCTCTGTGGGTCTTGGCCGCCCCCGGGCGCACAGCTAGTCTGCACCGCGGCGGGCAAGCTTAGGCCTGGGGTCTGGGGAGCTGCGCGGGCAGCGGTCTCGGTGCCCCGACCGCCAGTGTAAGGACAGTCGGGGACCCCTGGAGACGCCCGTGCCCAAGGACATGCCGCCAAGATCCGTAGAGATGCCACCCTTCGGGCTAGCGTGCATGTCGGGGACCATTTCTCACCCGGGCTTGCTGGGGAGCCCCCGCCCGATGCCTTTACCGAACCTTCTTCTAACTCCTTTAAAACAACGCCACAGCGAGCCTCTGCGGGAGCGCCCGGTGCCCGCCGCGCCCGCCTGCCTGGCCCTGCCCGGGGTTGCTGGGCGCGGGTTGGGGCGCCTGCCGGCCCGCCTTGTCCTGCCCCAGCCTCTGCGCTCCGCCTTCGCTTCGCGGGTCAGCGGAGGACGGAGGGCGCTCCAGGAGATGCACGAGGCTGCCCCGGGCCCGGCTTCCGCTGCACTGGGCGCCCGCGGGCAGCTCCGAGCAGGAGGGCGCAGGGTGGCTGGAGTGTGGGGCCCGGCCTCGGTGAGCGACACCACGGACCCCGGCCCCCGGGCCATCTGGACGCCGAGCGTGAGCGCGTTTGAAGTGGTTCGGGGGCTCTTTGTTCGCCAGGCCGCTCTGGCTCTGGGCCTGGAGGTGGTTTACGGCTTGGATGCCTTTGAACCTATTCCCAGGTGACCCGGGCTCAATTAGGCCCGGGCCTGAACCTGGCTGTCAGGCAAGCCGCGTGATCAAGGGCGGGCTGGGCCCTTTTATTGAAGTTGAACCCGAGGCCGGGGAGTGCTCGGCCTCCGCTGCTCCTCCGGCAGGCCAGGCGGGCCGCGAGGTGGGGCCCGCGGGCCACGACCACCGCGTTGGGAAACCCGAGGACAGCAGAGAGCGGATTCTTCGCGCCCCTGTCTAAGGGCCCTGGCTCCGGCCAGGGGATGTTTTACCAACAATCTGTCAAGGAAGGCAGAACACCAAGGAGCAGGCCCTCGCATGCATGTGACTCGGTAGCAGCGCCCTGCGCAGTGTCTGCGCACCGGACCCGCGGCTTCAGTTCGATGACTAAAGGTTCTGCAGAGCCACCGCCCCCAGCCCCACCCGGCCTGACCGCCCTACTTCCTCCGCGCTGGGAAGGCCCACGGCCCCTCTAGTACAGCAAAATAGCTTTCCGGGGCCCTTTCTTCAAAATTCTGAAATAAAAATTTAAGGAACGAGAGAGACAGAGAAGCCAGGTCCCCAGCCATCCTGCCTGTGCTGGGCTGCATCCCTTCCTGGGGCTTCACGTCAGATGGACAGGGCCTGTTTTTCCCGAACTGGCCTTTCCCTGGTTTCTTTACTCAGAGCAGTAACAGTAGCGATTTGCTGCTTTTTTTTTTTACCAACCCTGTGTGGGTCCAAGGACCCAGATCCAGCGACATCTCCCCCTTCCCAGATGCAGAGGGCTTTTACTGAGGAGCAGAGCTGCCTGGTAGCCTGCTTCGCCACCCCTGTCTCTCTGTCTGCGTGCCCCTATGTCACTCTGGCTCTGTCGGTGTGTCTCTTTCGCTGTCCTTCTTTCTGTCTCTCTCTCCAGCAGAGAGAGTTCATACTTTAGTTTGAAAGAAAAACAGCTGAGCTTTGGTCCTGAGCAGCCCAGGGCTCAGCCCAGCCCTGATGACCAGAGGCCCCGGGGACGCCTTGGAAGGGGAGAGCAAGCTGGGTTGCAGGCTCTTCTCTGCCTAGGGAGATGGGCCTGGAGGATTTCACCTGCGACCCCCGGGGCGCCCAGGTGCTGTCATAACCGGCAGCCCAGTGCAGTCGTCTGGATGCACTTTCTTCATGGCATATCTTTTCTATTTTAAAATACTTTAACAATGATTAAAGTACTGGAGTCTGTGTTACTGACGGGTGCTTGCAGAAAACCTTGGTTAACGGAATTTGGAGTGTCTTTCTCATGCTGTATTGCCAGCCCTTCACAGTCATTACCTGGGCAGTGACCCCTTGCATAAATAGGAGAAAATAAGGCACGGTGGCATTTAGCAGCGTTTCCAAAGTCACCTGCTGGTTGTCTGGGGAAGTGACAGCATTCTTCTCTTTTGAGGAGGGGAATTTGCTGAATTAAAACCCAAATGAAAATATCATCAATTTGGGAAATAATACTCAGGTTATTGATTTAGTTTGAGTTTTTTTTCTTTCAAAAATTAAGTCAGTGATAAGGCTAATAGAGCCAACGTATTAATAGCGTAAGTTCTATAATGTATCTCTGTGTGCATATTCTTTGCAGGACCACCCAGGCTCACTCGGACTTGAATTAAATATCACGCAATAAAGATCCACAGAAGTAAATACAGTTCTTGGGGTACTTATTCATTATTGAGTATGGAAAATCCTGTGAATGCTTCCTTTCATATATGTAAAAAAGTGTGCTTTGTTTCATGTGACTTTGTGTTTTTTAAAAAAATGACCTGGTGTTCTGAAAGATTCTTCTATTGCACGTTTTCCTTAGGGCAGCAAGTAAGAGAAGGTGATATGTTTTCACAGCGAATTTGGTGGCTATTAGTTTGGCTTTAATCTTGCTGCAGTGGAATGACACTGCTAGGATTGTCACCTGGGGATAGTCTTCAAGAATAGGGGCCAGGCATGGTGGTTCACGCCTGTAATCCACCCAGCATTTTGGGAGGCCGAGGCGGGTGGATCGCCTGAGGTTGGGAGGTCGAGACCAGCCTGGACAACATGGTGAAAACCCATCCGTACTAAAAATACAAAAATTAGCCCAGTGTGGTGGTGCATGCCTGTAATCTCAGCTACTCGGGAGGCTGAGGCAGGAGAATCGCTTGAACCCAGGAGATGGAGGTTGCAGTGAGCCAAGATCACACCACTGCACTCCAGCCTGGGTGATAGAGCAAGACTGTGTCAAACACACACATACACACACACACACACACACACACACACACACACACAATAGGATAATGCAATTATACAGCCCCTGGGCTTTCTTGGGACAATAAACTGTGTACTTGCTCAGATGTGAAAAACATTTAGTAAACTCTCAGGAGCTATATAAAGCAATGAATTTATATATTTGAATGCCATTGTCACTACCTTTTGTCAAAATGCCTGCACAGGTGAACCCACCTGAGCTCTTCAGCAGATCCTTTTGTAGTTTAACTCTATGAAGTTCTTGATGGAGCCAAGAGACAAAAACCAAGATATTGTTAAAGGTCTAGTTTCCATTCCCAGTGACGTAGTGGGTTGTTCCCTCCACTTGAATTTAGTGAACTGAGAGCAGATGACAGAGCAGCCCATATTTGTGTGACAGAATCAATCCAACAGATTAATGAGTCAATGACATTGATCCAGGGGTTGATAACAGCATCTCCCAGTCAAATAGCACCTCCTTATTTGCAAAGCAAATAGCATTAGCTCAGTAGCAGTCTTACACTAACACAGCGCTCCACTGACATTTTTCCATCAAACTAGTCTTGGTGCCTTCCTTTTGAATTATTCTCTCTTAGACTGAAGTAACAGGGAATATGACCCATTATTTTAAGAAACCACAAATTTTCAGAGATGGACTCTGGAGAATTATCTGACCAAGTTTTGGCATTTCTGTGTAGATTCTAGGGGTCTTCAGCATCATGTTGCCGAATGTTAGAAATATGCTGTCTGGGAAAAAGCTATCCTTATACCATGTATTGTTGGCTTTATTCTGGCAATACTTTATGCCTCCCTGCAACCACCTGCCACCTCCTGAGATTTCAATCATCCAGCACATTCCCCAGTGTGATAGAGCAGCGGTAGGGGTTGGGGTTCACTGCAAAATCATTTTTCAGTTCTAAAAACCAGGGTTGAAGATACTTCTCGAATCTAGTCGTAAAGTGCAATGTATTCTTGATGATGAGCATCAGAAAGAACACTTTCTGAATGTCAAGTCCAAGAGCCAATCTTCTGCCTAATTTCAGCAATGACACCAGCAGGATGGAATCCTACTTACAAAGAGCCAGAACCTAAAGCCCAAGGCACACATCCTGTACAGGCAGGATTCTCCTTTAAAAATCCCCACTGCTACTTTGGGAGGCCAAGGCGGGCAGATCACTTAAGGTCAAGAGTTCAAGACCAGCCTGGCCAACATGGCAAAACCTCATTTCTACCAAAAACACAAATAATTAGCCGGGCATGGTGGTGTGTGGCTGTAATCCCAGCTACTCTCCTGGGTGAGGCACGAGGAAGGAAATCCTGGTAACTGCTGCAATGTAAATGAATCCTGAAGTCATTGATGCTATGTGAAATAAGCCAACACAAAAGAATAAATACTGGCTGGGCGCAGTGGCTCACGACTGTAATCCCCGCACTTTGGGAGGCTGGGGCAGGCGGATCACCTGAGGTCAGGAATTCGAGACCAGCGTGGCCAATATGGTGAAACCCTGTTTCTACTAAAAATACAAAAATTAGCCAGGCATGGTGATGCACGCCTGAAGTCCCAGCTACTTGGGAGGCTGAGGCAGGAGAATCTCTTGAACCCGGGAGACAGAGGTTGCAGTGAGTCGAGATCGAGCCACTGCACTCCAGCCTGGGTGACAGAGTGAGACTCTGTTTCCAAAAAAAAGAAAGAAAGGAAGAAGGAAGGAAGGAAGGAAGGAAGGAAGGAAGGAAGGAAGGAAGGAAGGAAGGAAGGAAGAGAAAGATCACTATATGGAAGAGATATCTGTGCACTCGTGTTTATCACACCACTCTTCACGATGATCAAGATATTGAATCAACTTAAGTGTCCATCATGGATGAATGGATACAAAAATCTGATATATATATATATATATAAAAACACGGAATATTCAGAAATGAAAAGAATGAACTTCTGTCACTTTCAGCACCATGAATGGAACTGGAGGTCATAGTGTTAAGTGAAATAAGCCAGACACAGAAAGACAAATATCTTGTGTTTGCACTCACATGTGGGAGCTAAAAAATCAGATCTCATGGAGGTGGAGAGTAGGATCGTGGTTCCCAGATGTCGGGAAGAGGAAGGGAGACAGGGAGACAAAGAGGAGTTGGCCAAGGGGAACAAAAATACAGTCATATAGAAGAAACAAGTTCTAGTATTCTGCAGTGCTGTAGGGAAATTATAGTTAACAACAATTTATTGTATATTTCAAAATAGCTAGAAATTAAGTTGTATAATGTTTCCAACAGAAAGAAAGACAAATGTTGAAGATGATGGACATCCCAATTATCCTGGTTTGATTGTTACACATCTTGTACAGGTGTCAAAATACCCCCAAAATATGTCCAACCAATATGTCAAGAAAAAAGATAAATGTTATAGATTCCAATCAACATAAAAAAAAAAAGATAAAAAATAATCCCCTTGAGAAATCCTTTGGGTTGGGGGCTGGGGCCAAAGCACAGCTACAGTGTAATGGCTCTGCCCTCAAGAGTCTGATGTTGCTAACCCAGCAGTGTCGAACAGCGTCATCTCCTGGTGGCATCATTCCTCCCCGTTTTGGGTACTCATCCTCCTTTCCAGCCAGCCTCTCTTCTTTCTTCTTGAATTGCAGCAGATGGGAAGATGAAAATGACCTTTTTCAGGCTCTGGCAGCCCTGGCTGGTGAGGTGAACTTCTAGGGATATGTAGGGAAATGGGAAGATGCCTGCACGTTGCTGGTCAGCCCAGGGTGGAGGTATTGGGTTTTCTTGGCAGCCTGGTGTCCAGGCACTGGATGTCGAGAGGTGTGGTCTGCACATCCAGTCCCTGGAGAGGCGCACAGCAGGAGCATTATGGCTCGAAAGCTGGCTGCAGCAGGAGTGGCTCCTTGATTCCAGGTGGTTCTGGATTCACTGGTTTCTGGATGTGATGAGTCAGCAACTCCAGCTCTGCAGTATGGCTGGGAAGCCAGGCTCGACAGCTCTACCTAGAGCCTGCTCATTCAGCTCCACAAATGATTCTATCATGGCCTCTAATAAGTCGTTTCCTGCTTACGCAATGTACTCTTTGTTCTCCATAATGGATTCCTGGTGGGACACCCACACTTCTGGACTGTGGTTTAGAAGGTGGACGCTAGGGCTCCCCCATCCTTTGCCTTTGACTTCTTGACATCACTAACATTCGCTCTTAAAGTGGAGCTAACACTGGCCTTTGGCACACGTTTTTATTTTTATTTATTTTATTATTTTATTTTATTTTATTTTTTTGAGGTAGAGTCTCACTCTGTCGCCCAGGCTAGAGTGCAGTGGCATAATTTCAGTTCACTGCAACCTTGGCCTCCTGGGTTCAAGCAATTCTCCTGCCTCAGCCTCCTGAGTAGCTAGGATTACAGGAGCTCACCACCATACCAAGCTAATTTTTGTATTTTTGGTAGAGACGAGGTTTCACCATGTTGGTCAGACTGGTCTCAAACTCCTGACCTCAACTAATCCACTTGCCTCGGCCCCTCAAAGTGCTGGGATTACAGGCGTGCACCACTGCGCCCAGTTGGCACACATTTTAAAATGCCTTTGAGAGCTAATCAAAGTTGTTCTTGCATCAAACTCATTTGACTTTTTTTAACCTGGAATATATACCAAATTTCAATTAAAAAATGAAAATGGAAAGATCAAACAAGACATAAATAGAATCAGAAAGAATAGGGTGTAGGGGGCTGGAATGGGAGCCAAGTCCCTCCAAATAAATCTTGTTGTGTAGATTTGACTTTGGAATCATGTAAATGTTCATATAATTACATATATAAAATCAAGTAAAATGAAAAAAATGGAAATCCCTAAAGAATCAAAAGTGAAATCACACAAATGTACCTTATCAAATGTATATTATATTGGTGTCTTAACCACACAAACAGAAATAATTTAAACTAGCTTTAAAACACTATAATTGCCTTAACATCCCTAGTGAAATACACTCTAAAGGCAAAAAGAACTGCAAAAAAGGCTTAAACCTTTAAGCATTCATGTTTCTAGTAATAAAATTGCTATTATTATTCCAAAACTATATTGTAAGCTAAGCCAAATCAATAATTATGTTCATGTCTTTGGGGATCAAGATCTCCAACCTCAAAGAAAAGAGGTACGAATGTAAAACAAAAGAAGTTGCCTGGTGCAGTGGCTCCTCCCTGTAATCCCAGCACTTTGGGAGGCTGAGGCAGGCAGATCACAAGGTCAGGAGATCCAGAGCATCCTGACTAACACAGTGAAACCCCATCTCTCGTAAAAATACAAAAAATTAGTCAGGCATGATGGCGTGCACCTGTAATCCCAGCTACTCGGGAGGCTGAGGCAGGAGAATGGCATGAAACTCGGAGGCAGAGCTTGCAGTGAGCCGAGATCTCACCACTGCACTCCAGCCTGGGCAACAGAGTGAGACTCTGTCTCAAAAAAAAAAAAAAGAAAAAAAGAAAAAAGAAAAAAAAAAAGGTAAGTGAAACCATGTAATTCTAAATTTGTTGGAAACATCAGCTATGGGCTTGGGTCTGTATTTCCTGACCCCAACTACTCAAAAGAACTAGGACAATGAACACCCACTGACAATGAGCACTGCTCGTGTGCAGATTTTGGTCTCTCCTTGAAGAAATGGTTGACTTAGGTCTAGAGTAAAACAAGATAAGCCTGGAGCATCTTACTACACCAGAAGGCAAGGAAGCCATCAATAACTATCATGTTCATGTCAAAAGGACCAGGAAGGGACTGGAGAGTGTTTCCCCACTTCAGGGCAAATGATCATGATTGAGAAAAGTAACTGCAATAGACAGAAACATATCACAGATGGTAAAAAACCTTAAGTCTCAATGTTACTCAAATACAAAACTTATTGGTCATTTTTGGCTGCTGCTAGGAAATGGATTCATGGTCCCAAAAATTGGTAAGTAAAGGGAAAGAATCATGCATGTAACTAGCCTTTCTTACTGAATTATACTTCAATGTAATGTAAGAGTTGATGAAAAATTATTTCACTCTATAGAAGTGTTCAAAATAACAAATGAAGGAGGTACGGTAGAATTATAACATCACAGTTTGCAACCCCCTGACCTAAGAATGGATTCAGGCACTGCTGGTCCGTGCTAAGTAACATCATAGAAAGAGAGGTATGCCTCCTAGAGGCAGGACCCAGCACAACTGGAGAAGTTGCAAGTCATCTAGCCCTTGGCTGGGGCAGCCAGTTCCAGGAAATTCAGGGCTAGCAGACAGGCTCAATGGTGTCATCAGGATGCAGTCAGATCTAACCCCTCCTTTGCTCTGCTCCCTCCAAGGGCTCATTTCACTTTGTATAAATGAATGTCTTTGCCAGCATCTGTAAGGCCCACCCAATCTGACAAAGATCATGCCCCATGACCTCTCCAATTCCAGGTTCTATGTCTCCGGCTCACTCCACTCCTGTCACTCTGGGCTGCTGGTAGTTCCTCCCTGTATGGTGCATGTCCCCACACAAAAGCCTACCTGAAACTTCCTGCTCCCCAGATAGCCAGGTGGCTGATGTTCTTACACCCTTCCAATCTATCTCTTATCTCTTATCACATAACAAACCACCCTCTAATGTAGTGCCTTCAAACACCAATCATTGTATTTGCTCACAGTTTTGTAGGTCAGCAGTTCAGATTGTGCTCAGCCGGGTGGTTTTTGGTTTGTTTGTTTTGGCAATCCTGCCTGGTGTCACTCATGTACCTGTGGTCATCTTATGGCTTAAGCCTGATGGCCTCTGTCACAGATCTGGTGGTGGTAGGCACCAGCTCTTACCCCTTGGTGCTCCTGCACATGGCTTCTCCAGCAGGCTGGCTTCAGTTTGTTCTTGCTATGGTCTCAGGACCCCAACCACAGTCTGAAGAGCATGAGCCCCAAGGCAAATGCTTTCTAAGCTTTTGCTCCTGACATATGTACCAATGTTCCATGAGCTGTCACAAGACCAAGCCCAGATTCAAGGGTTTGGCATTAAAGAGTTGATTGGCAGCTCTGTGTGTATGTGTGTGTGTATGTGCATGTGTGTGTGTGTGCATGTATATGTGTGTATGTGAGAAGAGGGACCATTGTCACTAGTAGCCTTACTTTGGGATGATCAGCTGGGGAGTCAGTCACACTTGGGGGAAGATCGCCCAGTCATTGCTATTTTTCCTTGTGGCTGGCCCCTCTCTCCTGGGAGGAATTCTTCCACCTCCTGCTCTGAGGCAGAAGCTTGGGTTCCAGTGTCTTGGGAGACTTAGGAGGGGAAGGGACCTAGGCAGGGGATCTCACCATTCAGAATGTGGATTTTCACACATTTAACCTTTTCTCAGTACAAACCCTCTCATCTCTCAGCACTGCCAGGTTCTCCTTTTGGGCTCAGATTTTCCAGAGTAACTTTCCAGCTCCTTCCAGGCTTACCCCCATGATGATTACCTCCCATCAGGTCCCTCCCACCACACATGGGAATTATGGGAGCTACAATTCTAGATGAGATTTGGGTGGGCACACAGCCAAACCACATCACATTCTCACTGTCCTGCCCTGATTTTTAATCTTCAAATTTGTCATTCACATCCTATGCCCTCTCTTTCCTGCCCTGCTCAGCTCCCTACTCATTTAACTTCTTTAAACATAGTACTTTCAAATGAAGGCAGTGTGGAGGGATCATAGGAATCACGGTGGCATCTCTCCTCACTGGGGATACACCCTAATTTTAAAAAAAATGTGGCTGGACACGGTGGCTCACGCCTATAATCCTAGCACTTTGGGAGATCGAGGTGGGCAGATCACCTGAGGTCTGGAGTTCTAAACCAGCCTGGCCAACATGGTGAAATCCTGTCTCTACTAAAAATACAAAAATTAACCAGGCATGGTGGCAGGCGCTTGTAATCCCAGCTACTTGGGAGGCTGAGGCAGAAGAATCGCTTGAAATTCATCTCAAAAAAAAAAAAACAACAAAAAACCCTATGCTATTTATTGTACAACTATGGGAAGAAATTAATCAAACACAGCAAATTATTAATACAGTACCTTCTAATTAATCATTATTTAGTGTGCTTCATATTGTTGCTAAGAAGTGGAGTAGGAGCCAATAGATAGACACTTTTTTTTTTTTTTGAGATGTAGTCTCACTCTGTCACCCCGGCTGGTATGCAATGGCGCGATCTTAGCTCATTGCAACCTCCACCTCCTGGGTTCAAACAATTCTCCTGCCTCAGCCTCCTGAGTAGCTGGGACTACAGGTGCATGCCACCACACCCAGCTAATTTTTGTATTTTTAGTAGAGACAGGGTTTCACCATCTTGGCCAGGCTGGTCTCGAACTCCTGACCTCAGGAGATCCACCACCTCAGCCTCCCAAAGTGCTGAGATTACAGGCGTGAGCCACCTCTCCGGGACGACAGATACTTTATAAGACAGCATGCTGAGGGATGTAATGGGGTTTTGAATCCAAGCTGAGAAGACTGAGAAGAGAATGATCTGCAGGGTTTGGGGTGTCCAGAAAGACATCAGTAAAGGGCTAGTGTGATGGTGAATATTTTCAACTTGATTGGATTTAAGGGTGCAAAGTATTGTTCCTGGGTGTGTCTCTGAGGGTATTCCCAAAGACTAACATTTGAGTCAGTGGACTAAGACAGGCAGAGCCACCCTCAGTCTGGGAGGGGACCATCTAATCAGCTGCCAACAAGGCTAGAATAAAGCAAGCAGAAGAACGTGGAAGGACTGGATGGGCTGAGTCTCCCATCTTCATCTTTCTCCTATGCTAGAGGCTTCCTGCCCTGGAACATCAGACTCAAATTCTTCAGCTTTCGGACCCTTGGGCCTACACCAGTGGTTTGCTGGGGGATCTTGGACCTTCAACCACAGACTGAAGGCTGCAATGTTGGCTTTTGTACTTTTGAAGCTTTGGGACTTGAACTCACTTCCTTCTCCTCAGCTTGCAGATGGCCTGTTGTGGGACATCAGATTGTGATCATGTGAGCCAATTCTCCTTCATAAACTCCTTTTCATAGATACATCTTCCCTATAGTCCTGTCCCTCTAGAGAACCCTGACTAATACAGTAAGTAACATCTGCCAGGCAGAGGAGGGAGAAAAACCCATTCAGGCGAAGAGATGATGCTGTGCCAAGACCCAAAGGCATGAAAGAGGCGTTCATGTCCCTGAAATGGGTAGCACCCTGTGGCTCAGACCTCAGGGGCTCAGTGGTTAGCACCCTCTTGGTTGTAGGTAACAGACATTCAACCTGAACCTGCCTACCAGAAATGTATTGGCTCACTACTTGGGAAGTTCAGGCTTGGGTTGCCTTCAGGCTTAGCTGGATCCAGGAGTTTCAGTGATGTTATATCCCTCTCCTTTCTCTCCATGCTTTAGCTCTGCCTCCCTCTGTGTGTGGGCCTTGCTTTTTCCTGTGCATGATAGGAGGTGGGACACTCCAGAGTCACATCCTCCCAGGACAGCAGTGCTTATTAAACAGCCTTCCTCTCTTGTTTGGCAGAGACACTAGGGGGCTCTGCCGGCCTGACTCCAGCTGGGGCTCCTGTGATGGGGTGGGATAAGAAGGGCAGGTTGGTGCCCTGAGAGTGGAAAGAGGTGCTGGGCAGATAAGCAAGGCTCGTCCACTGGGTGTGCTTCTAGCACCATAGAAGAAGGTGGGGACCAGGCTCCCAAGGGTCTTGTGGGACCAGTTAGGAGTTTGAATTTCCTTCTGGAGGCAACTGGAAACAAACGAGAGTTCTAAGGGAAAAAGTGATCCAGCTGGAAGATGGAAGCCAGCCCAGTGCCCAGCCAGACAAGGAACTGCGGTGGGTAGGGAGGGGACAGGAGGCAGCAGAGGGGACAGGAGGCAGTGGAGGGGGAGTTGAGAGTGGGGAGCCAAGAGGCGGGAGCCGCAGAATTTGGTCTCTCTTCCCATGACTATGAAGTGTCTGGAGATTGGCTTGGGCTAACATGGGAGCTCACCTGGACCCACCACCTCTTGCTGCATGTAGATGCTAATTGAGAGTGGGAAGGCAGGCAATTGAAACTCTTATTTTTTTATCATATAAGAAAAGAAATGCCAGTTGCAGTCACTCATGCCTGTAATCCCAGCACTTTGGGAGACTGAGATGCGTGATCGCTTGAGCCCGGGGTACAAGACCAGCCTGGGCAACATAACAAGTTCCCATCTCTACAAAAAATACAAAAGTTAGCCAGGCGTGTTGGTGTGTGCCTGTAGTTCCAGCTACTCAGGATGTTGAGGCAAAATAATCATTTGAGCCCAGGAAGTCGAGGCTACAGTGATCCATGATCACACCACTGCCTCTAGCCTGAGTGACAGAACAAGACCTTGTCAAAAAAGAATAAGAAGGAGAAGGGGAAGGGGAAGAGGAAGGGGAAGAAGAGGAGGAGGAGGAGGAGGATGGGGGGGAGCGAGAAGGAGAGGGAAAGGGAGAGGGAGGAGGAGGGGGAGGGAGAGGGGGAGGGGGAGGAGGAGGAGAAGGAGAAGGAGAAGGAGAAGGAGAAGGAGAAGGAGAAGGAGAAGGAGAAGGAGAAGAAAAAAGAGCAAAACTTAGCCACAGCACCAGGTTATGGGGAAGGTCAGAAAAATAACTGGGCCAGGGAAAGTCTGGATTCTGTTTTCTGTCATTGGTTAGAAGATGACCTTGGTTATCCCCTTCTCCACTGTGGCCTCAGTTTCCCCTCTGTGGATACCAGTTGGGGTGAATGATCGCTAGGGTTCCCTCAGCATGATAGTGTCCCGGTTCTATTTTCAGAAATGGAAATCCCTGTTTGGGACTGAAGCTACGTATCACGCTCTGTGGCTCAGGGGTGCTGTCGAAAGAGCAGGCCCTGGGGATGTGAGGAGTGTGATTTTCTTTACTCTGTCTAAATAACATGCAGGGGCCTGGGGTGGCCACACATGCCCCGGCCCCTCATAAAGCCCCTGCCCTGTGGTGGCGTGGTCATAAACTTTCCTGGAAAGGTCATGTGAATTTATCGCCCTCAATGCTTTATAATTAGAAATTATGGCCTTCCTTCCCCATGACACTTTTGAGCCTTAGCAGATCTTAAATTAAAACTGTTTATGTTTCAAAATGTTCTTCAGAAAACTTTAAACTCATGAGTTGAAAATTTGACTTTAAAAAGTTCTGAACACTTATCTAAATAAACACTCAGGTTTGACCTAACATGTATGAAGCAATAAACTTGGAATTAAACTCGTGTGTTAAAACTGATTATATCTGGAATATAAAAACACATCAAAGCAGGCTTCTGGGGGGAATGCTTCTGGGTGTGTGGTAAATTTCTCTTTTCCGGGGCAGTTGGAGTGGGCTACAGGCCTCTCCCAAGTGACCAGGAAAGAGCCATGGAGTGTCCTTGTTCAGAAAAGAGAGAGAGAGAAAGTGTGTGTGTGTGTGTGTATAGGTAGGGATATGGAGTGACATGTTACTTCTCTAGGCTGTACAGTTTCTAAAATGTTTTTAATGATTTCCCTTGACTCCATTTCCCTTCTTTATTTCTTCATCTCCCGCCAGGGAAGATGGATAGATGGCGGCCAGGAGTGCCGCCGCTTCCCCTCCCTCTTTGCCAAGGCACCAAAGCCTGCCCACTCCGAGCTTTCCCTCCAGGCTTCTTCCTCCAGTTTCTCTTTCCTCTTCTACTCCTGACGGATTTTTCCTTCCTTCTTCAAAAAGGCCCTCATGCCTACTGGCTGAAGAGATGCTGAGCTCCAAGAGTAAAGCCAAACGACTTTATTGCATTATTTGACAGATACTTACTTTTCCCCCGGAGGAGAAATTCATGAGCCAATATCAAAGGATGAGAGTGTGGCCTTTGTTTCCCTGGGCCACACAGGATGGGTGTAAAACGTGTCCATCTTTCAGGCTGCACGATGGGGGTGTCGCCTGTGGTCTTAATCCATTTGAAATCCATAGATTTCCACTGACTCCCGGCTGAGAAACTCAGCAGAAGCGCTCACGGGTCGGCTGGCAGATGCACACACAGAAGTAAGGAGGTTTGAAACGTAATAGGAGGAAAATATTGACACTAATTTTTCATTCTCTGAAAATTATTTGTGTAAGGAATCTGGAATATTGTATTTTCTTCCAGGAAGATTTTGGTATATAATCAACAACAATGCAAGTTGTGGAAATCTTCAAGTAACAAGATATTTTCTTTATGCTCACATTAAGGAAAATGGTCAATTCATTAAAGAGGAAGGAGGAGGAGAAAGAGAGAGAGAAGGTGAAGGAGAAGGCGCTGTCGACACCTAGTAAAAAACAAAACAAACAGCCTTGTGAGTCCTTGCTGCTGACATTGAGAAACCGACTCAGTTTCCCACACGTGCACATCCTCCTGAAACTTTTGTGTGTCTTGAGACACTGTGAGCCCCTCCACCTGCAAGCTGGTTTTCATGCTCCACATATAAAGCAGAAAAGCAGATCCGTCTAAAGCATGCAAGCTTTTACAAAAAAATAACCATTTTTAAAAGGTATAGTTTGCATACAGTACAATCCATCCATTTCAAGTTTAAAATTCATATGCGGAACTATCTCCCTAAGAACATTCTCATCACTCTGACGAGTCCTCTTGAACCCCTCTGCACTCAGTTGCCTCCCCTTCCCCAGCCACTGGCAACCACTGATCTCATTTCTGTTTCTGTTTTGCTTTGTAAAGACTCTCATAAAAGTGAAATCAAGACAGAAAACAGCCTTTCGCGTCCACCTTCTCACCCTTAGACTCGTGCCCTGGAGGGTCATCCATGCCGTTGCACATATTTGAGCCTGCTGCTTTCTGTGACTGAGAGTTCTGTGGTCTGTATATACTGCAATCACTCATCCATTCATTGGCTGATGATCATTTAGGTTGTTTTCAGTTTAGGGTGGTTTTTCCTCAAGCTGCCTCTGTACACATGTGTTTCACCTCTCTCAGGTCTCTCACAGACGATTTCATCTCTCATCTTTCTAGGGGCTTGGTTGCTGGGTCCTGTGAGGATGTACACTTACCTTTAGAAGAAACTGCCAAACTATTTTCCAGAATGGCCGGACCATTTTGCATTCCCACCAGCAGTGTATACAAGTTCAGCTGCCGACGGCTATAGAACATAAAAAACAAAAGCTGAAAAATGACACATTTTGGCAAGGAAGTGGAGAAACTGGAATCTTCCTCCGCTGTTGGTGGGAATGTAAAATGGCACAGCTACTGGGAATAACCATTTGGCAGTTCCTCAATAAGTGAAATACAGAATGACCATATGATCCAGCAATCCTAATAATACTTTTGGGTATGTAACCAGAACAATTAAAACAGGTGTGCAAAAAAAAATGTGTACATGAATATTTGTAGCAGCATCATTCACCATTGCTGAGATATAAAAACCACCTGCACACCCACTCACAGATGAAAAGGTAACAGGTGTGGTCCAGCCATACAATGGAATATTATTCAGTCGTTCCATGTAAAGGCATGAAGTCCTGACACGTGCTGCAACATGGACAGACCTTGAAAACAAGACATTATATGAAAAAAGCCAAAAACAAAGGGTGACATATTATACGGTTCCATGTCTATGAAATGTCCACAATTGGCAAATCCAGGAGACAGAAAGCAGACGAGTCATTGCCAGGGGTTGGGAGGAGGGCATGTGTTAGTCA
This sequence comes from Macaca nemestrina, assembly GCF_043159975.1. Lineage (NCBI taxonomy): Eukaryota > Metazoa > Chordata > Mammalia > Primates > Cercopithecidae > Macaca > Macaca nemestrina. The sequence goes on along the minus strand of NC_092135.1, from coordinate 136,899,360 downwards.
TGTTTTTTATTTTCTGTATTTTACAGTGCTTTGACATCTTGGGTCCTTGCAGACCCAGGAAGGAACTGCCCCTCCCAGGGTTCGCTAATTCCTGGAGATAGCAAACAACTTGTCTGAGAGCATGTCTTGATTTGCAAACCAACTAGTATCCCCATCCACCTGATTTTATCTGGCTCCTGCAGACCATAACACTACCCACCCTTCCCTAAATCACCCCAGAGCCAGATACTGACAACTAGGGACCACTATAGCCCAGAGCCTGCTGAAATTTTTTCAGCTATTCAATCCTAAACATGCTCAACTTGCTCACCCTGCCCTGCCTCTCCAGTGAAACCACGATCAAGGATCTCTCGCACGCATCCCCCTCACCTCTTCTGCCTCCTGATCAATCCTGGTGCTTCGCCATAAGGCCCTGCCAGGTGTACTGCACCTCCTGTTTCCAGGGATCTGTGAGTATAAAATTCCTCCCTTCATAACAGTCATTTCCATAGCTGCGTGTCTCATTTCCCCTGATTAAAACAAATCATGGGTATATGTTAAAACAGAGGGGAATAGGGAGTGAGTATTAGTGGGTACAGGGTTTTCATCTGTGCTGATGAAAAGACTCTGGAACTATTCATATATAGTGGTAGTGGTTGTGCACCATTGTAAATGCAATAGATGTGTCTTTTTTACCATGATAAAGACAGAAAGCAAATTCAGTTTCTCTGCATCTTCGTTAGTACTTGCTAGCATCAGTCTTATTAATTCTAGCCATCCTAGTGGGTGCACAGTTATCTCCTGTTGGTTTTAATTTGTATTTCTCTAATGACTAATGATGTTGGCTTTTTTTTCTACCAAATGTCATTTTTATTCTGAAATAATTTTAGATTCACATAATGGTTGCAAAAATAGAGAGTTCTCATATGCCCTTCATTCAGTCTCCCATAATCTCACAAAGCCATAGTACAGTGGTGGAAACCAGGAAACTAACATGGATATAATACTGTGAACTAATCTATAGACTTAATCAAATTTTCCTGTTTTCACACTTTTTTTTTCTGGTCCAGGATTTAATCCTGGATGCCACATTGAATTTAACTGTCAAATTTCCTCTAATCTGTGACAGATCCTCAATCTTTCTTTGTCTTTTATAACTTTGACACTTTTGACAAGTCCTGGCCAGTGATTTTAAAGAATGACCCTCAAATTGAGTTCATCTGATGTTCTTTCATGAACATATTGAGGTTATGCATTTTGGGTAAGAATACCACAGAAACAATATAATGTATGTGGAATGTATTATTACTGCTGATGCAACTTTGATAACTCGGTTAGGTGAATGCTAGTTTTCTCTATTATAAAGTTACCCCTTTTCCTTTAGTGTGGAAATTACTAATTCCAAATTAGTAAGAATCTTGTGGGAAGATACTTTGAGACCAGGAGACTATCCTGCTTTTCATCCTATTTTTACCCAATAATTGTAACATCTATTTGTGATTCTTGCCTGCAACAGCTTTTGTTGTGGTGTTTGCCAAATAGTGATTTTCTATTTGCATTATTTCTTCTCCATTTACTAATTAGAATTCTACTGTAAAGAAGAGCAGTTCCCTTTTCCCATTTATTTATTTGTTATTTATATCACTATTGACTAATAGATATTTATTTTATACTGTGGGGTATAATCCAATACTATCATTTATGCTGTTCCTCTAATTCCCTCAGCTTTGGCCATTGGGGTCACTTTCATGTTTGTACCTGTGTCTTTCCCATATGTCCTACCATTTTTGAGCATGTCTTTTTCTTTGGCATTACAAGAGTCTCAAGATTTGTTGACCATCTTTTAATACACTTAGTTGCCATTTGTCATCTGTGGTAAAATGTCTGTTCAAATATTTTGCCCATTTTTAATTTGGTCATTATCTTCTTATTAAATGGGTAAGAATTTTATATAAATCCTAAATGTAATTCTAAATGTATATAAATTCTAAATACAATTCTAAATGTATATAAATTCTGAATAAGAATTTTATGTAATTCTAAATTTCTTTATTTAGTTTATATTTTGAAAGTATTTTCTCTCGCAGTTTTCATCTTATTTCATTTTCTTAACAGTCTTTCAAGCAGTTGAAGTTTTCAATGTTGATAGAGTCCAATGTATCACTTCTTCTTTCACAGTTTGTATTTTTGTATCATATCTAAGAAATCTTTGCTTAACTCAGATATCAAAAATACCTTTTCTGTATTTTCTTTTAGAAAATTCATTGCTTTAGCTCTTTTATTTATATGATTTATTTCTGGCTAATTTTTGTATACAGTGTAAGATTAATAGTTGAGGTTGATTTCTATTACACATTGATGTTCAATTATTCTAGCACCACTTACTGAAAATAATTTTCTTTCCCAATTGAATTTTCCTGCAAATTTTTCAAAAATCCATTGACCATATACATGTAAGACTATTTCTGAGCTATCTATTCTTTTCCATTACTATATATCTGTTCTTATATTAATAAAACACTGTCTAGATTTCTGTAGTTTTATAGCAGGTCTTAAAGTAGTGGGAATCCTCCAACTTTGTACTTCTTTTTAAAAATTATTTTGTCTGTTCTAAGTTGTTTGCATTTCCATATAAATATTAGAATCTGAATTTCTACCAAAAATACCTGCTGGCATTTTGGTTGTTATTGCCTTAAATCTACAAATCAGCTTGGGGAGAACTGAGCTCTTAATAATAATGAGTTTTCAAAACTGTAACAGATCCTGAACATATATTGTTAGATTTACACCTAGGCAATTATTTTTATTTGTTTGTTTGTTTTTTGGTTTGGTGCAGTGCTAAACAGCACTTTCAATGTTTCCATTTTCAGCTGTTCATTGACAGTATGCAGACATTAAACTGGTTTTTGTATACTGACTTTGTATCCTGTGACCATCCTAAATTCATTTATTGTTCTACGAGCATCTATGTAAATTCTTGGGATTTTCTACATAGATAATCATGTTGCCTATGAATAAAGAGTTTTTATTCTTTCTTATCTATGTGCCTTTCGTTACTTTTTCTTGACTTATTTCAGTGGATGGGACTCCAGTACAATGTTAAAAAATGTAGTGAGGACAGAAATCCTCACCTTTTCCCCAATCACAGCAGGAAAGTATTCAGTCTTTTGCCATGAAGTATGATGTTAGATGAAGGTTTTTCACAGATGCTCCCTATCGGGTTGAAGAAGTTCTCCCCTATTTTTAGTTTTCTGAGAGGTTTTTTTTTTTTTTCAATTATGAATGGGCTTTGCATTTTGCCAAATATTCTTTCTGCATCAATTAAGTTGATCATATCATTTTTTCACTTTTAACCTGTTGATATGGCAAGTTATGTTTACTGATTTTCAAATGTTGAACCAACCTTACATCCATAGATTAGACCCTACTTGAACATGACGTATTATCACTTTCATACATTACTCAATTTCATTTGCTAATATTTTGTTAAGGGTTTTTGTGTCTAATTTAGTTTTTTGGTCGGTTCTTTTTTTTTTTTTCTTGTAATGCCTTTTCTTGATTTGGGTATCAGGGTAATCCTGGCCTCATAAAATGATTTGGGAAGTATTTCTTCCACTTCTATTTTTTTGGGAAAAAATTGTATGGAATTGGTATTATTTCTTCTTTAAATGTTTGGCAATATCTGTCTGTGAAGCCATCTGGGCCTGTGCTTTTCCTTGTGGAATCCAAATACATTCAAATCACTATAAATTCAGTTTCTCTAATAGATGTAGATTTATTCAAGTGGTTTATTTCTTCATGAGTGAATTTTGGTAGTTTGTGTTTTTAAAGGAATTGTTCTGTTTCATTTAAGTTATCCAATTTATTGTTATAAGGTTGTTCATAACATTTTCTTATTATCCCTTTAATTTTTGTAGTATCTGCTTTACTTCTAACATTGGTACTTTGTATTTTCTCGCTTTCTTCTTATTCACTCTGGATAAGGGTTTATTGATATTTTTACTGTTTTTGTGTTTCTACTTTTTTACTTCTGTTCTTTATCATTTTCTTCCTTCTGTCTGCTATGGGTTTAATTTTCTCCTCCTTTTGTGGTTTATTAGGGTGGAAGCTTAGCGGTTTCAGACCTTTTCCCTTTTGTAATACAAGCAGTTAATGATATGAATTTCCATCTAAGCACTGCTTTACCTACATCCTACAAATTTTAATATGTTTTATTTTTATTTTATAATTCAAATCATTTTATAATTTATTTTGTATTTCTTCTTCCACCTAAGAATTATTTGCTGCTTACCAACCAACTATTGGTGGCATTTCCAGATACCATTCTGTTGTTCATTCCTGAACTGATTAAATTGTGGTCAGAAAATACACTTTGTATGATTTCAGTCATTTTACTGTTGCTGTGATTTGTTTCATGGCTCAGAACATGTTCTATCTTAGTGAATATTCTGTGTACACCTGAAAAGGATGTGTATTCTGAAGACGGTGGAGTGTTCTGAGAAATGTCAGTTAAGTCAAGTTGGTTGGTACCAACTTTCTCATCTTCTACTGCCCTCCTGATTATTTTGCATACTTTTTCTATCAATACTGAGAGAAGAGTGTGGGACTCTCCAACTGTCATTATGGATGTGTCCATTTATCATTTTAGTTCTCTCAGCTTTCGCTTTATGCACTTGGAAGCTCAGGAATAGGGACAAACACAATTAGGATGGCGATGTCTTCTTGATGAATTGACCAAGTGGTTTATAAGGTCTTTCTTTGTCTTTGTAATATTTCTTATGCTGAATTTTAGTATTTCTGATATTATTATAGCCACTTCAGCTTTCTTTTAATCGGTCTCTACATCGTATTTCTTTTTCTCTCCTTTTCTTTTCACCTTTTTAAGTCTTTACACTTAAAGTCTTTTGGTTTTTTTTACTCATACAGTGAGTCTTGTTTCCTTTCCAGTTTTACAATCTCTGCCTTTTAATCAGAGCATCTGCATGTAATTGCTTATAGGGTTGAATTTAAATCTATAACTTGTTTACCTTTTTTTTTTTTTTTTTTTTTTGAGACGGAGTTTCGCTCTTGTTGCCCAGGCTGGAGTGCAATGGCGTGATCTCGGCTCACCTGCAGCCTCCACCTCCCAGAGTTCAAGCGATTCTCCTGCTTCAGCCTCTCGAGTAGCTGGGACTCCAGGCATGTGCCACCATGCCTCGCTAACTTTGTATTTTTAGTAGAGATGGGGTTTCTCCATGTTGGTCAGGCTGGTCTTGAACTCTCCACCTCAGGTGATCCACCCGCCTCAGCCTCCCAAAGTGTTGGGATTACAAGCATGAGCCACCGTGCCCAGCCCACTTGTTTATCATTTGTTCATTCTGCACTCTGCTCCTGTTTTCCGATTTTCTTGTCTTCTTTTGGATTAATTAAATATTGCTGTGTATTCAATTTTACCTTATAATTGGTTTATTTGTACAATGTTTTCTCTCTCCTTCTCCCTCTGTTGTTGCCTTAGAGTTTACAACACGCATCTTTAAGTTATCACAATCTATCTTCAAATGCTGTTATACCTTTTCACATGCAGTGTGTGAGCCTCACAATAGTGTTCTTCCATTTCCTGCTCATTCTTTGTGCTTTTGTCATCATGCATTTTGATTCTTCATATGTTATGAATTTTACCATTGTTACACTTTTAGTTTAGACAATCATCTCTGAAAAAGATTAAAATGTGAATAAACAATATCTTTTATGATTACTCATTTTTATGAGTTCCGGCATTCATCATTTATTTGTACAGACCCAGATAGGTATTGGTATCACTGATATCACACATTTTCTGCCTGACGAACTTTTCTTAACAATTTTTGTTGTGCAGGTGTGCAGGAAACACACACCTTATTTGTTAATCTTTAAAAGTCTGTTTTGCTTTCACTTCTGAATGCTATTTTCATGTTATATAGAATTCTGGGTAGACAGCAACATTTTCTCTCAGTACTTCAAAGATGTCACTCCATTGTCTGTTGGCTTACAACATTTCTAAGAAGAAATCTGCCCTAGCTCTTATCTTTGATCTTCTGCATGTGATGTGTATTTTTCTTCAGTTTTTTAAAAAGAGATCTTATATTTATCTTTTGTTTCTATTTGCCCTAAAATATATCTTGATGTGATATATCTGAACTTCTTTGATCGTCAGGGGTTTCTTGGGCTATTTTTCCTTAATTTTAGTAAATTATTAACTACTGTCACACAAATCTTATTCCTGCCCCACTATCTTGCTCTCTCTCTCTCTTCTCTTTTTGGGACTACAATGGCATATATGTAGACTGTTTGATATTGCCTCACAACTCCTGAGTGCTCTGTCTTGTTATTTTTTTCCTACTCTTTTTTCTTCTTTATGTTTCAGCTTGGATGATTTCTACTGGTTAACTTCAATAACACTTTTTCCTCTAATGTTCTACATTTCTGATAAGCTTGTCAAAGGAATTCTTCACTGCTATGGTATATATTTTTAATATTTTTTAATGTGTATCATTTTCATTTGACTCCCCCCCCTTTTTTTTTGACAGAATCTCACTCTGTCACCAGGATGGAGTGCAGTGGCATGATCTCAGCTCAGTGTAAACTCCGCCTCCTGGGTTCAAGTGATTCTCTTGCTTCAGCCTCCCAAGTAGCTGGAATTACAGGAGCATGCCACCACCCCAGCTAATTTTTGTATTTTTAGTTGAGACAGGGTTTCACCATGCTGGCCAGGATGGTCTCCATCTCTTGACATTGTGATCCGCCCACCTCGGCCTCCCAAAGTGCTGGAATTATAGGTGTGAGCCACCAGGCTCGGCTGTTTGATTCTTTTATAGTATTTACTTCTTTGCTGAAATTTCTCATGTGTTCATATGTGTTGTCTATCTTATCCTGGATCTTCTATTATATTAATTACAGTAATTTTAAATCCCTGTCTGATATTTCCAACATCTTGTCATCTCAGGGTCTGATTTGGCTGATTGCTTTGTCTCTTAACAATGGGTCATCTTTTATACCTTTTTGTGTATTACATAATTTTTTATTGAATGTGGAAAATTATACATAGAATAACAGTAGAGACTAATCTAAATAGTACTTATGCCTAGAAATGAGCATGTGTCTTCTGACGATAGGTGTTTGTTATAGGAGTTGAGGCAATCTGTTTAGTAGTTGAGTTGGGTGTACAATTTCTGTTCTTAGAGTTAACTTTAGTGGGTACAGACTTCAAATTTCTTCTTTGGAGGGCTGCTGTTTCCCTGTGCTTACTTGGGCCTGGAATGCTGTAGGGTTTCCCTCTATATTTCTGCTATACCTTCAGCGCTCAATGTGCCCTGTACATCTGCACCACAGAGAAGGGATTTCTCTAGTTACAGCCTCTTCCAGTCACAGCCTGCTATGCTTGTTACTTGGTGCAAGCCTTAGGGTAGGGTCAGGAGAGGTTTCTCAATTCTCTTGCTCCTGCCTCAGTCATAGGTGTGCATCTGGGCCTCAAAGATGGGGTTTTGGCAGCATCCCTACCTGTGCCCCATGACAATCAAATTCTTGTTTGTTAGTGTCTGGGAGGGTGTTGGGTGAGAGTTTTCTAATCCTCCTTTAGTAATAAGTGTCAGACTTCTGCTTTGCATCAGGTCAGGATGCTGTGCTTGAGTCAGGTTCCAGCCCCTCCTGTAAAGAAGATGGCTTTTGCTTCCTCCCCTTCCTGAAAGAGCATCTTTGCCTGATTTCGGGAGCTGTCCCTTCCCAGCATGGCTTTTGCTACATATTGGACATGGGTCCATGATATAGGCAGGCTTTCATGTCTACTGATACAGACTCTCTCAGGTTTCCTTCCCTCTTTCTGATCCTTCACAAAAGTACTTGGTAAAGGTCCATATAAAAAGTCAGTGAGTAACTGCAGGCTCCCTTGTATCTAGAATTACCAGGGATTCTGATGCAGGGCAAGCAAGCACAAGATTGGGGCTTAACCTGGAAGGGTTCTTGGCTTCACCCAGGAAATAATTCAAGAGCAAGCTGGTGGTGTTGGACAGCAACTTTTATTGAAGCCACAATATAGAGCAGCAGCAGAGGTCCTGCTCCTCATGGAGTGGGGCTACCCCATAGGCAGTGTGTCCAGAGTAGCATCTCAGGGCCATTCTGCAGTCACATTTATACCCACTTTTAATTACATGCAAAATAAGGGGAAGATTATTCAGACATTTCTAGAAAAGCATGGTAACTTCCAGGTCCTTGCCATGGAAAGGCGTGGTATCCTCCAGGCATTGCCATGGCCATGGTAGACTGTCATGGTGATGGTGGGCATGTCTTATGGAGAGATGCTTTTCGTGCCTCTTACCCCTTTCAGCCAGCCTTCAATCTTGTCTGATAGAGAGTCCTGCCTCCTACGTCAATTCTACACTGTCACGCCAGCCCACTGTATTGGTTTGTTAAGGGGGCTATAAATAACCACACACTTAGTGGCTTAAAACAACAGAACTTAATTCTCATACAGTTTTGGAGGGCAGAAGTCTAGAAACAAAGTGTCAGTAGTGCCCTATTACTACAGAGGCTCTAGTGTGGAATTAATTCTTTGCCTCTTCTAGGTTTGCCAGCTTCCTTGGCTTGTGGCCACATCACTCCAATCTCTGCCTATCTTCATGTTGCCTTTTCCTCTGTAACTTTCTTCTCTGTATGTCTTATAAGGGCACTTGACAGAAGATTTAGGACCCACTTGAATACTCCAGGATGATGTTCTCATTTTGAGGTCCTTAATGACATCTGCAAAGACGCTTTTACCAAATAAAATGACAACTTCTAGGGGTTAGGACATGGACATGACTTTTTTGGGGCCACCATTCAACCCTATATATCCATACTCAGCATTTAATAAACCATTAGATTTCAACTATTTCTTTTTTGCTTGTTTTTATGTTAACTCTTCTTATACTTTGCCAAATGTAAAACAATCCACACATCTTAACTCTCCTTTGTGGGCTTGTCACTCCTTGTGGTTCAGTTCACCTGTTTGTCTTGTACCCTCAGCTCTTAAGAAAACTTATGATCTTACAGATGATGTGGCATCTTCTGGTGGTTAGAGTAGGAACAGTGTTCTCTGGCAGTGTTCTACAGCCCAAGCAGAAATAGAACTCCCTCACTTGGAAAGCCTGTGGCATGGTTGCCTCACCAGGTCAGTACTCTGGTCAATAGAAGCATTTGGGTTGTCTTGTAGAACACTCACGACGTTTATATTACTCCCACTTGCAGCTGATGAGTCTTTTTCTCTCAATAATTTTTCTAGTGTTCTAAGTCTTGAAGGGAACTAATTTGTAAATTCTCAAAGGTGGGACTTCTGGGGTTTTCCAAGTGTGAACTCTTTCCCACTTAAGATCTAATACTATAAAGTGCATCCTATCAGTGCACCACCCATCCTCTGGTACCCAGGGGATACCAGAGTACCCCTGGTACTCTGTGTCTGCCCCTGTCTGTGCAGTAGTTGAGAAGCAGGGATTTGGCATAAGTCCCGATTGGGGTCCTGGGTCCCTCCCTTCCATCTGCAGCACTCATATGGGGATAGCCCTTCATGGGCGGTATGAATCACACCCCTTTTTCACTCTCAAGTATCGTTTTTTAGAAAATAAACAGGTACCCTATCCCTACGGGCTCAGCTGCCCACCATTGTTAGAGCTTCTTGATGCACAGTGCTTCACCTCCTGAACTGTTTCTGTGTTCCTCTGCCCCAGACTCACCCCTGGAGCAATGATGGCTCGGGTCCCTGCGCACTGACCCTTACTTTCCTTAGCATGACTCTGCTCTTGGAAGCAGCTCTGGGGAGCCTCCTGCTCAGCTCCTCCAGTCTCCAGGGCCCTTCTCTGGCACTGGGTGTGTGGCCAGGATGCTTCTGGACCTGGATGTGGGCAGGCTTAGCGGTGTGAACAATGGAACCCAAGCCCAGAGAAGCAGAATATTGAGATCTGGAGTCTGCATCGAATAGGACAGTCGGCCCACACACTTGTAGATTTACCTGGAAGTTCCTACTTGTTTGGGGACAAGTGTATGGATGATGAAGGGCAGCTCTGCACAGACCCAGGAGCCAAGGGCATGTTCACGTTCTCCCAAGTGAGGAGGGAGGAGGGACCAGGGCCCACTACCCTGGAGCTCATGCTTGAGTCCTTTTTCTCTTCGTCCTCACAGTCCTTGTCTTTTTGGGTCATGAAAATATTTCATGCTAAGTAAATTCTCCTTTGACATTTTCTCCTTTTTTCAATGGAGTTTCAATGGAGTTGTGCTTCCCCCTCCTTTTTCTCTGTAGGAAAGAGACTCCCAGAGCCCTGAACTTCAGGGTGGACACACCAACACACTAACGCACGCACACACACAACCTCTGATCCTCCTGCTGACACGTGGTGCATTAATCACACTGCACAGCTCTCATCGTCCAGAGCTTACATCACGAAGCCGCGTCCTGTGAAGAGGCCAGGTTTGAAGAGCACATGAGGCAGAGAATGTGCATTGTCAAGTTGATTTACACTTAGAAGAGTCAGCAAGAGATTGTTGGCATCATGAATCATGCCTTAAAGATCTCGAAGAAGGGCTCCTCTGGCGTCTGAGGATTTCAACTCTTTGGCTCCTTCAGTGAGGTCTTTCGTGTGGGAAAGTGATCATGAAAAATGCTACCTTTCTTTGGAAGGGGCTCCTCTGAGATCCTAAACTATTTGAATTCCCCTTAAAAGGGAAAGATGGGCATTCCGGCTTTGATTTGTCTGCAGACCTCACCACCTTGACAGATGTGTACAGAGTTGTGATCCTGGGTGAGTAACTCAGCATATCATGACCTCATTTGTTTTTTTATAAATTGGGATGAAAAATAGCACACATCCAGTGAGCTGGCCCTAATGACTAAGACAAAGAGTGCACAAGAGTGAAGTCTGATGCAGGCATTAGAGATGGTTCTCATGCTTATTCTCGCAGACACTGCCTTGAGTTTTACAGGCTGTGCTTTCCATGTCCCCATCCCCTCTTCCCAGGAGAGCCGAGGGAGAGCCCTGTGACTCACACAGAGCTTCACTTCCTGCACTTCCGTCTTCTGATTTAGGACGATGTTCCTATGGAGGCAGAATAATGGCCCCCAAGATGCCCCCAAGGAGCCTGTGAATATGTGACCCTCCATAACAAAAAGGATTTTTCGGATGTGATTAACTTAAGGGTTTTGTTTTGTTTTGTTTTTACTCTTCTCATGAAAAAAAAAAATCATTTGATCTTTTTATTTTAGATTCAGGGGATACCTGTGCAGGTTTGTTATATGTGTTTGTTGTCTGATGTGAGGTTTGGAGGTACTAAAGACCCCATCACCCAGGTACTAAGCATAGCACCCAACAGTTAGTTTTTCAACCCCTGTTCTCCTTCCTCTCTCCCTCCCCCTTCTAGTAGTCCCTAGTGTCTATTGTTGCCATCTTTATGTCCATGAGCCCCAATGTTTAGCTCCCACTTATAAGTGAGAATATGTGGTATTTGGTTTTCTGTTCCAATCTCACTGACACTGACCCTCCTGTCTTCCAATTATTCGCTTAAGATGATGGCTGCCAGCTACATCCATGTTGCTGTCAAGGACATGCTCTCGTTCTTTTTTATGGCTGTATAGTATTCCATGGTGTATATGTACCACATTTTCTTTATCCAATCCACTGTGATAGGCATCTAGGTTGACTTCATGTCTTTGCTTTTGTGAATAGTGCTGCAAGGAACATACATGTGCATGCACCTTTTTGGTAGGATAATTTATTTTCCTTCAGGTATATACCCGGTAATAGGATTGCTGGGTTAAATGATGGTTATATTTCAAGTTCTTTGAGAAATCTCCAAACTGCTTTCCACAGTGGCTGAACTAATTCCCATTCTCACCTACAGTGTATAAGCATTCTCTTTTCTCTACAGCTTCACCTGCATCTGTTATTTTTTGACTTTTTAGTAATATCCATTCTGGCTAGTGTGAGATGGTAGCTAGTGTGAGATGTGGTTTTGATTTGCATTTTTCTGATGATTAGTGATGTTGAGCATTTTTTCATATGTCTGTTGGTTGCTAGTATGTCCTCTTTTGAGAAGCCTCTGCTTGTGTCTTTTGATCACTTTTTAATAGGTTGTTTTTGCTTGTCCAATTATTTAAGTTCCTACTAGAGTCAGGATTTGAAACCTTTGTAAAATGCATAGTTTGAGAGTATTTTCTCCAATCCTATTGGCTGTTCTGTTTACTCTGTTGATAGTGTCTTTCGCTATGCAGATGCCCCTTAGTTTGAACAGGTCCCAGTTGTCCATTTGTGTTGCAATTGCTTTTAAGGACTTAGTCATAAATTCTTTCCCAAAGCCGATGTTCAGAGTGATGTTTCCTAGGTTTTCTTCTAGGATTCATATAGTTTGGGGTCTTATAATTAAATCTTCAATCCTTGTGTTAATTTCTGTATATGGTGAAAGGTAGGGGTCCAGTTTCATTCATCTGCAAGGGGCTAGTCAGTTATCCCAGCACCATTTATTGAATAGGGAGTCCTTTCCCTATTGCTTATTTTTTTTTAACTTGGTCAAAGATCAGATGGTTGTAGAAGTGTGGCTTTACTTATGGGTTCTCTGTTCTCTTCCATTGGTCCAAGTGTCTGTTTTTTGTACCAGTACAATGCTGTTTTGGTTATTACAGCCTTAATATAATTTGAAGTTGGGTAATGTGATGCCTCCAGCTTTGTTCCTTTTGCTTAGAATCGCTTTGGCTATTCAGGCTCTTTTTTGGTTCTGTATGAATTTTAGAATAATTTTTTTCTAATTCTGTGAAAAATGATGTTGGTAGTTTGATAGGACTAGCATTGAATCTGCAGATTTCTTTGGGTAATATGACCATTTTAATGATATTGATTCTTCCAATCCATGAGCATGGAAAGTTTTTCCATTTGTTTGTGTTATCTATGATTTCTTTCAGCAGTGTTTTTTAGTTCTCCTTGTAGAGATGTTTCACCTTCTTGGTTAGATGCATTCCTAGGTATTTGTGAGTATGTGGTATTGTAAATGGGGTTGGCTTTTTGATCTGGCTGTCAGTTTGAACATTACTGGTGTATAGAAATGCTACTAATTTTCAAACATTGATTTTGTACCCTGGAACTTTATTGAAGTTGTCTGTCAGTTCCAGGAGGCTTTTGGTGGAGTCATGAGGGTTTTCTAGGTATACAGTCATATTACTGGTGAAGAGATATAGCTTGACTTCATTTCCTGTTTGGATGACTTTTATTTCCTTCTCTTGCCTGATTGCTGTGGCTGGGACTTACAGCTTAAGAGTCTTGAGACAGGGAAATTGTCTTGGGTTATCCAGATGGACCCAATGTCATCACAAGGGTCCTTATCATTCAGAGGCAGGAGGGTCAGGGTCAGAGAGACTGGAAATAGGGCAGAAGCAGAGGTTGGGTGTCACGATGTGATCACATCATGGAAGACAGACAGACAACCTCCAGAAGCTGAAAGAGGCAAGGCAATGGGTTTGCCTCCAGAAGAGCGTACTCCTGCAGACACCCCTCTCAGCTCCATAAGACTCATTTCAGACTTCCCCAGAACCAGAAGATCATAGATTTGTGTTGTTTTAAGCCGCTAAGCTCAAGGTGATTTGTGAGAGCAGTGCTAGGAAACTGACACTGCTCCCTCTGGACCGGTCGCCCAGGGTGAGTCCAAAGTGATGGTGTCACAGGTTCAGGCTTTGCAGCCCCATTAGTGCTCTTGCTTTCCGGCTGAAGTCTGGTCTGTGGAGCCCCTGTGCCTCCAGGCAATTGGATTTGCTTAATTGCTTAATTTTCCTTCTAAGGCTCACCCTAGCCAGGGTCGCATGTGAGGCCTCTGACCAAATGTGACAACAGTTTTGATGAATGTGCAAGGAAGCCTCATTAAGATCAATAATTCTTTCACCATCAAAACCCACCCCAAAAAGATGCAACAGGGCTGGCACATGGTGCCCTGGAGCTGTGTTGTGCCACAGCCCCACTGGGCCCGGGGGCAGAGGACCCAGCTTCTTGTCCTTCACTGCTGTTGACATATTTATTACAGATCCGTTTCCAGTAGACCAGCCCCCAGGCACATTAGTGTAATAATGTAGGAAACCATTAGCAGGAGCTTTTAGGACCTGGGGTAAGGGAAGCTGTGACATGCTTGCCACAAAGGAATCTAACTGGCTTACTGTTCATTTAAAAAATCACTTTGAATGGCTCTAGCTTTGACATTTAGAGCTGCTATCCAATGTGTAAAATTAAGGAGCATGAAGGAACAAACCTTGCTAACTTCAAGAGAAGCTGGAAATTCAATTAGAATAATAATGGAAACCTACTGGGCGTAAAAAACTGCCTCACTCAGGGCCTTGGTTCCAGAGAGACTGGTCTTGCCCAGATCTGAAGGGTCTCTGTGACTGACAGTGAATTTCACACCGTGCAGGCCTCTAGGAAGAGGAAAGTGCATGTGGTCAATGTGTTCTTTATCACGGCGTAGAGGCTACGTGTTACCTGTAAAGCTGCAAAGGTATCAGGCAGCCTGGCAGATGCAGGCTGGAGTGGGAATCTTGCAGGAACAGAACAGGATGCAGACTTTGGCTTCAGTGTGATCCTAGGCTGTTTCCACCCTGGCGAGTCAAAACGTCCATGGTGATGAGACCTTTCCGAGAGGACAGTGCAGAGCTCGCCTTGATATTTTAGGCCTTTTCAGTCACTGGTCAAATCAGAGCTGTCTCCTTCCGGGAACACTGAGCACAGCAAAATCTGATGTAACAAAAACTAACATGTATTGACTGAGTGTCCTCTGTGCCAGTCACCGTGTGAGCCCTGGAATGCTCCTTGGTCAGAATGCAGTACACAGTAAGTGCCCAATAAATGGGAACTACTGTTTTTATTGCAGGTCGTTGGGATTACTGCGGATGATCAGATGTGAGGTAGTCTTGTCTCCACGGCAAGATTGGCTGCTCCATGAAGGCGGATGCCCTCACACACACACGCACATGTGCTACATATATGTATTTTCACACCCCAAGAAAAGAGGCCAACACGCTCACCATACATAGATACTCATTAAACTCTCTTCGACTTGAAATGGAGTCAAGTGTACATTCTTTTTTAAAGTCTGCAGTGTGGAGCCGAGTGTTTACGTAGCGTTGAATGACAGAGGTCCTGCCAACGTCCACTTGCCATAGCGAACATGTGTGTGTTTCATGGGCTTTGTTACCAAGGAGCTCACCGATCCTTCCCACTGAACCTAAAGTGAAATCACAGCCTTGGGTCTAATGAGATCACTCTTTCCACTTTGGGCAAATAAATATGATTTTTTTAAAAAGTTCTCTTCCAAGTCTGCTTTGAAGAGCGAGTGAGAGAGGTGGGTAGCAGATGAGGATGGAATCAGAGCTCCTGTCACTTCCTGCCTTCCTTTTTAAAGCTCTTGACGAGCCTGCGTTTTGTGGAAGTCTTGGTTACTAGTATGATGTCTCCGTTGGTAGGAATACTGGATTCCTAGAAGTAAGGGTGTTGGGACACCAAGATGGGCATGCTGCCTAGAATCTCTTCACGCCATCCCTTCCCCAAACCACACTCACCAGCATGACATTGAAGAGTAGGTAAGCTGGTCTACAGTCCTCTGTTGAAGGGCCTGGAGAGGTCGGATTACTTTCCCAAGCTCACATAGCCATTAAGAGCTGGAATCAACTTACACCAAGGTATCCTCACTACCCAACTTCTTCCACAATTTTGAGTGAAATATATACATATATGTGTGTGTGTGTATATGATATATATAACATATATCAGCAGAGTTTCTGTCCTCTGCTGCTTTTTGTAGGTCACAGTTTCTCCTGGCAAGGTGTGTTACCCAGAGTTCTTATACTTTGAACGTGGTGGACTTGCTGCAGTGTAAGGACAGGGTGCCCAGTGTCACAGCACTTCCCAAGCTCTGTGGGAGGCATCCTGACCCCAAGCAGATCTGACCAGAGGGACCAAGGTGGGCTCACTGTGAATCAAGGGCAGCTGGGACATGGGTACACTTTGGTAATATCTGTTCCATGAAATTCTATTTAAAATGAACAGAACCATGTCACAGCATTAATTGTAGTCAGAATAATCCCAAATTAGCCATTTTAATACCCACCTTCTATAACTCAATTCAGTTTACTGTTGAAGCCTAGATTGGCTACATATATAATGGAAGTAAGTCAATTAACTATGATATAAACCAGTAATTTTTTTCTAGATTCAGTTATATTTGGAATACAAAAATTACAGAGACCCAGATTTTAAATGTAGATTTTTTTCTTAACCTGGAAGATGATCAAGGCAAGACCTAGAGAAGCAAAAAAAGGACACCAAATGCCAGCCTGAGGATGAACCCTTGAGAATAGACTAGAAAAGAAATGGATATAATTTAGGAATAAAAATATCCTAGCAAATAATGTTTAGCTTCATAGTGAGAAGATAAGTTCATCTTTGAAACAAGAATAAGATAATATGAAAAATGAACAGAAAATAAAAGTGAGCCCTTTAGACAATTTCTTTTTTATGAAACAACAACATGTGATTGCTAAAATAAAAATTTTCAACAGAATATTTGGGAGATAAAAGCCAAGGAAATCTCTGAGAAAATAGAACAATATATCAAAGAAACAAACAAATAAGCAAACAAAAGAGACAGGATTAACCCCAGAGGTCCTAGATTCGCTCATCCTGAATGGGAGGGATGATTCCATGCGGCCTCTGCTTGAGTTGGTATCCACACTCCAAGCCCCGGGAGCAGTTCTCTGACAAATGACTGTTTCAATACTGCAATTTGTCAGTTAAGTCCCAAATGGGATCAAATCACCCTTCTCACTATGCTTAGCTTATGTCACCAGTGAGTTTTACCCGAAGTCTGAATCTTGTTCTTTAAATTCCAAAAAATGGTCCACTCTCGGGTAGTACTTGTGCTCATCCCATTGCATGTTTATATTTCCAGCTTTATCCCAGCTTCCTGTCATCAGGTTCTTGGCCAGCCCTGGTGCCCACGGCATGTGGGAGCCCTCTCATTCACCCGGTGCCCAGGGCATGCGGGAGCTCTCTGGTTCACCTTCTTGGCTGGGAAGCCTATGTCTATCTGGAGATGATGATGGTCCAGAAGGGCTGAGCAGGGGCCAGAGAGATCCACCAAGAGCAAAGCACTCCCACTCCAGCACTGTGCCAATGGCCCTTAGCATTGTCAGAGATGGAGGGTGTGGGTTCCAGAACAGCCCGGGCATGTGAGGACTGCCCATGGCTGCCTCCGTACAGCCCAGGGAACACAGTGAGCACTCAGTCATCATTCACTGTACTGTTATTAGTCTTCTTCAACCGCTAAATGCCCTAGCGGGAGAGGCTGAGAGATTCCCACAGGGTGGAGGACTTGCCACCAGAGCCCCATAGAGGAGGAAATAGTGCTGGCTTGGCCTGCAACTGGCAGAAAACTCTTACCAAAGAAGTGCTGTAATCTCCAAGACACTGGAGCTCCATGGGTCGGAGCAACAGAAGAAGTCGAGGCCACCCTCCACCGGCTCGTTCACCCCACGAAGCTTCAGTGCTTGCTCTGATACCTCCCATCCTTGCAGCAACCTTTAAGAGAGGGCTGATATCCTCTCCGGTTCACAGGTGAGGAAAAGGAGGCAGCAGAGTGGCTGCATAGGTCACCCAAGGACCACAGAGAGAGGAAGAGGCAGAGCCAGGATTTGAACCAGGAAATCTACCCAGAAAGGTACCAGCTGCTCAGTCTACAGAGTGGACAAGGCTTCCTGCTCTGGCTGTGGGTGGGTTGTGGAGGGTAGAGGCTCAGACCCCATCAGCTTCAGCCCCTCCTCCTGCTCAGGGGAACCCTGAAAATACAGAAGGCTCTGGAAGCACAGTTTAGAATGACTGGTCAAGTTAGAAAGAGAGGTGAGAGCCTGGGAGCCGGCCAGTGGGTTCCTGAACATCAGAGAGGTCCCAGGAAGGAAAGCAGGGCCGGGTGAAGCTGCTAAGGGCTTTGATGGTAGAGTTGTGACAGAAGGGTTTAATTTGTTGAAAAAGAGCCAAAAAGTCACTGTAGGGAAACTGAGAAGGAGGATGCATGCCCTGACCCCAGCGAGTGCTCTGTCTAGTTGGAGACGAAAGACAGAACACCACTGACGAGGCCTCCAGGGCCCTAGATATATGGACAAGGGATGCAGAGAGCTCCCTGTGCCCAAAGCACTCAGGGAAGACTCTGTGGAAAGTGGACATGCCTGGCTCCCAGGTGGGCAGGGTGTGGGCAGGGGAAGGCACTGCGAAGTCCTTGGGAACAGGGGCAGGCTGTGGTTTCCCAGAGCGGGGCAGGCGCATGATGGAAGGAGTGGGGGAGTTGCCCCAGGAGTGGGGGAGTTGCCCCAGGAGTGATGAGGAGAGTGATCTCCGTCTATAGAGAGGGAGCTGGAGGGAGGAGACCAGGAGGAGAAAGGGGTCAGAATAAAGGGAAAGGAAGGCCTAGCCAAGGCTTTGGAGGTGGATGGCTTAAAGATTTCCAGGGAAAATTGCTTTTGGCAATGGTGGAGGGAGGATTTAGAGTAGGTGACGCTAGAAATAGGGGCATTGGCCTGGAAGATGCCACGATAGCCTGGGAAGATAGAGAGCATCAGAGTCTGGATGGAAGCAGGAGGCTGGGGCGGGAAAGGAAAAGGTGAGTGGGGAAGGGGAAAGTGGCAGGAAGGCTGGCTCCAAACCTGGCCCCTGCCCAGCCACCAGCACAAACGGCCTGTGAGCTCTGGGTTTCTCATCTTTACAATGTGGATATGACAGTCACCATGTGCAGCGGACCTTAAGGGCTTCGTGGGAAGGCGAGAAGGTGACAGTAACGGGCCCAGCACAGCTGGCTCCTGGCAACGCAAGAAACGGCTGTTTCCTGTCCTCAGAGGGACCTGGTGACAAACTGGCTGTGAGGCTGAAAGAGGAAGGAGTCAGAGAGAGATGCGTGATGTAAACCAGGCTTGCTGGAACCCAGGTGGGCCATGGACACCTAGGTGGGATCAGCCCCACCCGTATCACTTGTGGACAGGCCGCGAGGGGGCAAGGTGGCTTCCTGCTGCCCTTGGAGGAGCGAGATCTGTGGGGCAGGCACAGACTTGCGCTTCCCCCGGCCCCCTGATCGCCAGACACCGCCAGACCCTCCCCACTTCCCCCACTTGCCCTTTCTAGAATGGAAAGAACCTGGAGAACTGGACGACCTCATCCAAAGCCCACCACTGCCACTCCAGAGAACCGTCTCCTTCTGGAGGTTTCTTCTTCAGGGTTTCACACCCAAACAAATCAACAGAGGAGCTATGAGCCAGGGCTGTCCCTGGCCTCTGGAAAGGGGATTTCTCATGCAGGAGATGTATAAGACGTGTCTGTCAGATCAGAGAAATTGCAATCACTGTCAGATCTGTGGGATTTTCTGTCTTCCCTCGGACAGATGTGGCTAAGTTCATGTCAGAAGGGAACACTGGGGTCTAAAAGGCCAAAGGGCAGAAACGAGAAGCAAAGTAAATACATTCATTGGCGAGTTTGGCAATATGGAATCACAAATTGCTCTGTGTGAATTTAAAATGTTTTACAAATTATATTGTCAAGACCATTTAAGAATTTGGAGTAATCCTCATATTTGCTTAATATTAACCCACTATGTGTCCGTCTTTTTCCCTTTCTCTTTGACCCTGGATGTTCTAATGTAATCAGCATTTTCTGAGTTGAAAATTGAAGCTGAGGATGACTAGAAGGAAGAAGGTTTATTAAAAAATAAATATAGACCAGGATAACACTGATTCAATTTTGTCATGAAGGAGAAAAAGTGAACACCAGGTCCAACTCTGAACTTGAGGTTGGAGAGCTGAGACTTAATTGAGAGCAGAAATAGAAACACATTTGCTCGCTGGGCTTTGACCATCTGCCAGCAGCACATCCATGGTTTCCTCAGTGTCTGTGCGTCATGCTCATGATGTCTCCTGTTTTCCCTCCGCCCCGTATTCAGAAATAATTGAGAAGATTCAACAGATGTGGTTCTATCTCGGTTTCTCTTTGTTATTCAAATGAGAGAGGAAAGCAAAACTCTAAGGAGATGGTTTTAATTAGCAAATAAAATAACAACATCTTATGCTTGCAGACCACTAGATCTGAAATTGATTTGCAAATAGGAATTTGTTAGTCTTTCCAACGTTTCCTAAGATAGGGTTGTGGAAAATGTTATTCTACTTTTAGACAGAGAAGTGGGCTCTGCGAGAAGCAGTGGCCATAGAATGAAAGACCCTTCAAGAGGCGACTGCTTAAATTCCTTGTAAACATCGCTTGAAATGAAAACCAGAACGAGGCTGCTTCTCCGTGAATCACTCGCACCCAGATGTGGCAAAGTTAACGGGAGAAGTTCCTTGCTCTGACTTCCAGATGGCTTGAAAGAAAGCAATGTCTTTATCACTGGAGTGTTTCAAATCAATCATGGATAGATCAAAACTTCCTGCTACATGGGGGTGGTGTCAGAACGAACTGGGCCATTGTTTCTGCACGTGGATCCTCAGGATTGTTCTGAGATGGGACTGAAACAAGCTGAACCATGAGCATGAAATTCCAGAGAAGAGAGGGCAGTCCTAGAGGAGCTTACTAAGCACTGACCTTTGGTTCCAGAGGTGGAATTGAAGCAGGCTCCTGCCCTTCTGAACGACTGGGCCCTCCACTGCATTGAATGGTGGCCCCCATAAAAGATACATCCACGTCTTAATGCCCAAATATAAATTATCATATTTGGAAAAAGGGTCTTTGCAGATGTAATTCAGTAAAAGCTCTCAAGATGAGACCATCTTGGATTATTCAGAGAGGCCCTAAATCCAATGTCAAGTGTCCTTGCAAGGGACAGAAGAGGAGAGACCCAGAGAGAAGAGAAGGTCGTGGGAAAGTGAGGTGGAGATATACACCCAGCAAGACCAGGAGCGCCTGCAGCTACCAGAAGGAGGAAGAGGCAAGGATGGATTCTCCCCCAGGGCCTTCAGAGGATACATCACCCTGTCAACACCTGGATTCTTGACTTCCAGCCTCCAGAACTGTGAGAGAATAAACTTCTTCTGTTTGAAGCCACCAAGTTTGTGGCACTTAGTCATGGCAGCTAGGAAACTTGATATAGGCCCTGACACAGAGAACACAGATGGACAAAACAAAGAAAGCCTTGTGTCACCTTCTAGTCTCTAAGGACCCACAGCGGGAGAAGGAGGAGCGGGAAGACAGAAGGGGTGGGGTGGCAGCCTGTTGCCATCACGAGCAATGGCCAGGGCTTTCTAACAGGAGCAAGGTTGGCAGGACTTTTCTGACCAGCTGTCCTGGTAACCTGGATGGAAAGGACCAACACATCCACCATCAGTGGGATTCAGTCCAGACGTCTCCTCAGCTGTCCCAGGGAGCAGATGGCAGGTATGCTGGACTTAGGGTCCCAAAAGTTGGGGTCTGGTGTCCTAGCCAGAGCAACTGGGCCTTCTGGATTGGTCCCAGACACAAATGACCCACAGACTCTTTAACGACACGCAGCTAAAGGTCAGTCACACTCTTGCATTTCAAACTTAGGTGACTGAGCCTGAATTCAAGCTCCTTGCATTAAAATCAAGATGTATTGGCCATTTTTATCTTTAAGACCTCAGGCTTTAACTAAAGTGGGGGAGTGTGGCAACTAAAAAAAGTTTGTCTCATAACACATGATTTATTTGGGAGGAGGCACCCAGGCCCCAAAAGTAGGTTTTCCCAGGACTCCAGGAAGTACTTTTAGGATCTTTAAATTAGGAATAATCTTAGAAATAGGGAAGAAGGACTCACGTCTGATCTGATCACCATGCAGGCACCAAGCCCTGCCACAGGAAGACAGCCACAAATTGGTTAAGCTCTTTGAACACTGGGGACCTCATCTGTTCAGAGTAGAACCTACCTGTTCTGAACTGACATTCCTGGAGGCTGATTTCATAGTGTTTTGTTTTTTTGTTTGTTTGTTTGTTTGTTTTGAGGAATCTTGCTCTGTCATCTAGGCTGGAATGCAGCGGTGGGGTCTCAGTTTACTACAACCTATGCCTCCCAGGTTTTAGTGATTTTAGTGATTCTCCTGCTCAGCCTCCTGAGTAGCTGGGATTACAGGTGTGCATCACCACATTTGGCTAATTTTTATATTTTCAGTACAGATAGGATTTCACCATGTTGGCCAGGTTGGTCTTGAACTCCTGGCCTCAAGTGATCCACCCGCCCACCTCGGCCTCCTAAAATGTTGGAACTACAGGCCTGAGCCATCGTGCCTGGCCCTGATTTCATAGCTTTAAAAATACAGTGTTCACTAAAAGGTGTTTCTGAATTAGGTATAGTTTGTGATAGGGGCTAGAAGGATATGGTAAGGTACAGCAGTTTAAAAGGCACATGTAGTCTATTTAAAATAAGGATATGATCTGATCAATTAATGCTTTAAAAATACAACTGAAATACTCAAATTAAAAACTCAATGGAGAGTACAGAAGAAAGAATGGGTGAACTTGAGAGAACAACAGAAATTAACGAATCTGGACAATAGAGAGAAAATAGACTGAAAAAGAAACAGAGCCTCAAGGACTTGTGGGACTATAACAAAAAATCTAATTCTCATGTCCTCAAAGTCTTAGAAGGAGAGAATAAAGAGGAAGATCCTGAAAAAGTATTCAAATAAATAATGGCTGAAAATTTCCCAAGTTTGGCAGAAGACATCAACATACAGATTTGAGATGCTGAGCAAATCCTAAACAGGATGAACTCAAAGAATCTCATGCCAAAACACAGCATAATCAAATTCCGGGAAACCAAACACAAAGTAAAATCTTGAAATTGGTGACAGCAAAACAATACCTTCCCCCAGCGGGAGAAGCAGTTTGAATGACAGCAGGTATCTCAACAGAAATTATGGGGGCCAGAAGGAAGTGGCACAACATTTTCCAAGTGCTGAAATAAAAGCTGTCAACCCCAAATTCCATATCTGGCAAAAGTATCCTTTAGGAAAGAAAGAAAAAGAAAGATGTGCTCAAATAAAGGAAAATTAAGAGAATGTGTTGCCAGCAAGCCTACTCTAAAAGAAAGCCTCAGGGAAGTTTGTTAAACAGAAAGAAAATAAAAGACTCTTGGCACATCAGGAAGGAAGGACAGTGGAAAGAATAAAATATGCGACATGCTGCTTTGCAGCCATGAGTCACCAAGCAGGAGTAAAGCCAGTCTGAAACTGGCTTGCTGGAGAGACTGCCCTGAGATAGAGACATGTGGTCAGGAGAACTCCAGTGTGGCTCTCTTGAGTGCCGACTTCTAGGATTCAAGCCGTATGAGAATGGGCAGGACCTGTCAAAGGCAAATCATCCTAGGTGGGTACCGGCTAATCAGATGAGCCCCATAAAGATGGACCAGGGGTTAGAGACATTCTCCTACTGATGCTGAAGAAGCAGCCACCTCACAGGGTTCACAACTCCCAAGGTGAGGGGCGGCCTCTAGGAGTTGAGGGCTGCAGTTATAGAACTGCAAAGAACCAAATTCTGCCAAGAACTTGAATGAGTTTAGAAGAGGACTTCAAACTCCAGATGAGCATGCATCTGGCCAAGAGGACCCAGACTCCTGACCCATGGTAACTGTGAGATAACAAATACATGTTGCAGTCAGTCACAAATACACATACACACACACACACACACACAGAGGCATTAAAAGTAAAGATATGATCCAAGTCAATTGATTATTACACTAAGTATAGGTCATCATTTTGCATCAATAAAACAACACCTTCAGTGATGTCAACCCAATGTAAACATTTTATCCATCAGTTCTTGCACAGAGAATCAAAATTTGCAATTTGTATTACAAATAAAAACTAAATTTGCAATTTAATTTTTAAATGTCAAAAAAGTTCAGTTGTATGAACATGATTAGTGATATCCCCAAATTACTCAGATATCCACCAGCATACAAACTGTGCTATACCCACAAAGAGAGCACTATGCAGCCACAAAAAAGAGAGCTCCGCCCCTACCTTGGACAAATCCCACAAATAGCATGTTTAACAAATGAAGCCAGACACAAAAGTGTATATGCGACACAATTCAATTTACCTAAAGTACAAACACAAATCTATGGCAACACTAATCTATGTTATTAGAAGTTAGAATTGTGATTGGTTTTGGAAGGAGTCCCCCCGGGACGGACTTATCTGGTGCCGCTAATTCTGGTGCCCGGCTTCCTGGATGTGTTTAGTTGGTACACAGCTATATGTAGACTCTTGTGTATGTATATCATGTGTGACTAAAAAGTTTCAAATGACGCAGGAACAGCTTCCACTATGAAAATGAGCAGTTTGTATTTGCTGTGGGGCGTGGTCTTGTTGCTCTGCCTGAACTGGAGGCTCTCCCTATAAGAAGCAGGTCATGACACTAATGACACCCTCCACACGGGTGCCACCCCATCTGCATTTGTGACCAAGGTGGGCTGTGACCAGGTGTGACCAGGCCGTGACATGATGACAAAATAGGCCACTTCATCCCCCTGCCTGCCATGAGCCATGGCCCATGGCAAGCTATTAGGGCTTACACCATACATAAACCATCTTTTCTCTGTTTACAGCCACCAGCCACAGAACACACATTCGTTCCTTGCTCTGCAGAGTAGTGACCGGAGCTTAGTACCTTTGGTGTCAGGTAGGACACCCAGGACGTAGGGAAGAAGGGAACTGTGGAAGAAAGACTCAGCTAAGTTGTTCCAGGCAATCAAGAGGAAGTCAGGGTGAGGCGTCCCAGTCACTCTCCTTTGCCCTGAGCCCGGTGCCTGCACTGCCTCTGCCTGTCATGAGTAACTTGGGGAGCCACCCTGTCCACTCCAGTCAGCAGCTAGAGTTTGGAGGGTAGGAGGAAGAGAAGAGCCAGAGAATGACCACCCCCACCACCCCCAACAGTATCTCCGTGTGCAACCAACGTCCCCCTCCTCTAAATCTATTGGTGTCAGTGAACTCTGGAGCATTCATTTAGATGTAAAATCTCAGGGGAATGGCCCAAACTCTCTGGCCGATTGGCAGCCTCGCTGACCTCTGCTCATTCACTTGACTTCTGAGTGGGGGTCAACTCTCTACCCTGGCCAAGAGATTCATGTTGGCACCCTCACCTTACACAGCAGGCACTTGCTCCTCCATCAGTAATCTCAGGGCAGTGGACTTAGAGTGATTTTGTGGAACTTTTATTGGTGCGTGGCAGTGGGATGGAGGTGTTGTACATGCCACCAAAGTGATGACTCCAGAATGGCCATCGTGTAGAAACCTGTAAAAACTGGCATCTCAGCAACACGGCAAAACCCTGTCTCCACTAAAAATACAAAAAAAAATTGGCCAGGCGTGGTGGTGCTTGCCTGTAATCCCAGTTACTAGGACGGCTGAGGCAGAAGAATCGCTTGAAACCGGGAGGTGGAGGTTGCAGTGAGCCGAGATCAAGCCACTGCACTTCAGCCTAGGAGACAGAGCAAAACTCCATCTCCAAAAAAAAAAAAAAAAAAAAAAGAAAGAAAGAAAGAAAAAGAAAGGAAGAAAGAAAAGAAAATTGGCGTTTCAGGGGTGGTCTTTCTGTCATGGTGGTGCTTTCCGTGTGCCCGGGCTTCAGAATGGCTGCAGCCCTGGGCAGATTAAGATGTCAGATGCGGTTGATCCCAGGAGCCACCCCGCCCCGACACTCTGCTGACCTCCCAGCGGCTCCCCTGAATGCTGCTTCAGGAGATGCCATGCCAGGCACTTCAGCAATGCCCATGGGTCACAGATCTGTGTGTGTGTGTGTCTGTGTGTGTGTGTGTGTGTGTGTGTGTGTTGGGGAATGTCTGTTCAAAGAGTCAACGCTGAACTCGGAGGGACGCAGCATCTCACATCCGCAGGGGCGGGGTTTAGACATGGCCACGCCCACCAGAGCGATGGGCGTGGTTTAGACATGGCCACGCCCACCAGAGCACCTGCGACTCCAGGACGGGTAGCAGGTGCCTCCAGATAGTTCTTCCTTCTCCCCTAGACAAATGGAGAACCTGAGGGCGACTGTTCCATGGAGAGGACTCCCTTTTACAAAAGGTTCACAACCACATTTTCAAATAGCAGTGTCTTCCAGTTCCTTCAGCTTTTCTTAGATAAGATTTCTGTTTATAACAATCGCCAGCACAAAATGGTCATCAGCTGCTCAGAGTCACAGCTACTACAGAGAGTGCCTTAGACACCCACAGGCATTTTGGAAGGTAAATTGGACAAGAGCAAAAGGCAAAAGACCTTTCTTGCAGATGTGGTTTATTTGACTTGGGGGTGAAAATGCACCAATACAAGGCCTGTCTTTTTTAATCACCTAGAATAACTGATTTGTCTCTGAAAACTGAAATTAAATCTTTACTTGTTTGCCGTCCTTCTTCATTCTTTCAGATTTCCGTTTCAAATAGCAAGAATACCATATATTTGAAGCTCTGTTTTTTCTCGTCTGTTTCAAATAGCAAGACTAGTATATATTTGAAGCCCCTTTTATTTTATTTTTATAATTGCAACGAAGATAACACAGATCAGACTTAAAGATTTGTGGAAGAATCAACATATTTATTTCTCAAGTTATTGGCTCTGATCCAATGCCTGAAAGATGATTTGGTTTGTCCTATATGGGGCATGTTTTTGTCAATATTTAAAGCCTTCACCGTAGCACTGATTAATAGAGAATGTTGGAATTGACTAATCATTTCACAGTCCTCGAAGTATTTTTAATTGAAAAAGGCAGTACAACTAATGTGAGGGGACGTTCAAAAACTTTTAGAGGAAGCTGATATCTGATTGTTATGAGAAGAAAAAACACTGTTCTAAAATTCTTAAAATAATGAAGTTAACTTTCAATTTCAAAACAGAGTGAGTAATCTGTTTCTCTCTGATATTTTAATGTCAGGTTTGAAGAGGCAGCAGTTATTTCCGGAAGGGAGAATAAACTATTCTCTCTTCAATCAGCTCAAAATTACTTTCTTTCTAGTTACTGTACTTGTTTTATCAGCTGCTACTCCACTGGTTTTACCATGTGTTTTTTTTTTTTATTTTAATTTTTGCCCTAATGTTAATCACGGCAGCTCCAAAGACAGGTGAGAAAACTTCATGAGAAGAAATACGATACATTTCCAGGCTCCCAGTTGTCCCCAGATGTGACCTGGCAGCCTGTCTGTTCTGTGTAGGGATATGCTTGATAAAGTCTTCACAACACTCCCCAAGAAACACGTATTTGCTGGAGACACGCGTGCTAGTGAGATCCCCACCTCTCCAGCACAGCTCGGGAAGTGGGGCTTTCGTCATTAATTACAAATTGTCTCTGAGACAGCAGAACTTAGGGAAGGAGTTAGTGAATCAAAATGTGGTGAAGCAAAGAACGGAGGAGGGCTTTGACGCTGCAGCGAAGAGGATTTGGGACTAATGAGAGCAAATGATGATGACCATAAGCTTTTACTAGGAAAACGCCCCCGCCTGATTTTTCCTTTCAGAAATGCCTCCCATAAATGGTGGAAATCCTATAAATAGCCCCTCCACAAATCGGCTGGAGGAAGACACAGCGGGAAGAGGGGGGTTGTGTAGTTTGTGGTGGAGTGGAATTCCTCGGCCCCAATTCAGAACCATTCCCTGTGGGATCCGTCTGCTTTAAAGTGGTCCCCGGGTGGGGCTCCCAGAGTATCCACGTTCTGAGCCAAGCTGATTATCTCTGCTTTTTATCTACAGACGGAAATAGGAGCAATACACACAAAATTAGCTCCATAAATAAATGCTGAGGTCTAATTGCCCGGTCGGCTCTGGCCCAGGAGGCTGTGGGACGTTCTCTGGTCTCTTTCATCTCTGGTTGTGGCTGGTTGGCCCAGGACGCAGGAAACTCGTGTTTTCTGCCATCAGAGAAGTGCTCTGGTGGCCTCCGTCCATTTTCCCTGGGGGAGAAAAATTTACTTTGTACTAATTGGCCTCCTTCTTGGCAGCACTGGTGCAATCGTCACAGTCCCCTGAGCTGAGACCGAGTCCTCCGTGGAAAGGAGAGACGGTGACAAGCGGCTTCGGCTCAAGGACACAGAGCTAAGAGATGAGGGCATGTACTTTCTGGAAACTTCTCAGCAAATGGCTGGTCCTAGGACAAAGCCTGTCATCCACGTCCCTTGCTCAGAGCTGCTCCAGGTGGCATCTCCCTCCCCAGACACCGTTCCCGCTCCCTGCAGCACAGGATCCCAGTGCAGCGTGTGCTGCCTTTCTCGAAAGCACTGTGCAAACTGTAGGTCAAAGGATGCTCTTCCCAGCAGTTATTTCAAATTTCGTAAACAGTCCTTCCTGACTGTGCTGTGCTCAAAAAGCAGTCATCCATATGGTAGAAAAGAGGAGGACATCAGAAGTCTTCCACAATTCACCACGCAAAGGTAACGGCTGCAATCTTGTGGCAGGGTCACGCTCATTTAAAAAGAGCCTTGCAGTTATTTTTTGTATTCAGTAACATAACCTGCTTTTTTTTTTTTTTTTTTTACTTAACATTGTCCCATGTTCATTTTCTCCTGTTATTAAAAACTCTCAAACAGTTTATACTGACAGTATAATATTTCATCACTTAGCTTTCCATTATTTATTTGAAGACATCTCTCAGATGATGGACACTGTAGTTTTTCTTAGATTTCATTATTATAAATGAGGTGGTGAGGAACACCTTCAGGCATAAATCATTGTCTCCTTTCTTTATTATTCCCTCAAAGTCGATGATTCATCACGGCATTACTGGGTCAAAGGTAATGGACATTGGATCATTTTTAACACATAAATTTCCAAATTGCTTTCCAAAAGCACTCTAGCACTTTGTAGCCTCACTCTTGCCAAGGATCTGGGAGGCTACCCGGCCCCTCCCCACCTGACTCCCAGCACTGGGCATTCACATTTTTAAAAACCTCTGCTTAGGAGAGCGCTGCTTTGATCTGCGTTTCTCTGACCATCAGTAATGTTAGGCACATTTCTCATTTACTCATCCCACGTTTTACACTATTATTATTGTGGGGAAGTTTTTAATTAGCAATAATCGCACCTCGGATAAACCTCATGGGTTACGATACTACCACTGTGCAAAGCTGTGCACTATGATTATTTTAAATTTAACTCTTTAATCTTAATATTTGGGGTTGTATACAGTAGATAATGTGTTTTTCTAAATAGCCAACCAATTATATGGGCACCACTTACTGTCTAATCCTCCGAGTCATCCTGGTTTGTGATGCCTTTTTTGTCGAATATTCACTTCCTTTCGCTCTTTCCAGGTTATCTCTCCTGCTCTGTGAAGTCTGTCTGTCCTTAGATCAGAGCAATGTGAGGATTATGGATATAATTGCCCTGCATGCCGACAACCGGCCTTACTGATGAGGCGTGTACCACCATCTCACTGTTCACCCTTCATCTCGTATCTGTTGTTTTTGGTGTTTTTTAATCCCAAGTAGCTTTCAATTTTTTCTCCTTATCCTTGTGTTTTGTGGTTTGTTATGCTCTGTCTTCACAGGAATTGGTTTCTATTTATCCTGTCTAGGACTTGAGGATATTTTAAAATCACACCATGTATGTCTTTCAATTCTGGAAAAATCTCAGGCATTATCTTTATAAATATTGCCTATTCCAGAGTCTCACTGTTCTTTTTCTAGAACTTCTATGAGGTGCATATTTAAGCACCTCATCTTGTTCTCTCTGCCTCTTAATTTCTCATATGTGTTTCCATTTCTTTATCTCACTGTGCTGCAGGCTGACAAGTTTTCAGGTTTCTTCCCCCAGTTTTCTGCAGTCATGCATCACTTAATGATGGGAATATGTTCTGAGAAATGCATTGTCAGATGATTTTGTCATTGTGTGAACATCAGAGCGTGTACCTACACAGACCTGGATGGTGTGGCCTCCTACACCCCTAGGCTATGTGGTTTAGCCTCTTCCCCAGGCTACAAACCTGGACAGCATGTGACTGCACTGAATACTGTAGGCAAGTGTAACACAATGGGAAGTATTTGGTATCTAGACACAGAAAAGGCATAGCAAAAGCACAGTGTTGGCCAGGCCCAGTGGCTCATGCCTGTAATCCCAACACTTTGGGAGGCCGAGGAGGGTGGATCACAAGGTCAGGAGTTCGAGACCAGCCTGGCCAATATGGTGAAACCCCATCCCTACTAAAAATACAAAAATTAGCCAGGCGTGGTGGCAGGCGCCTGTAGTCCCAGCTACTTGGGAGGCTGAAGATGCAGGAGAATCGCTTGAAGCTGGGAGGCAGAGGTTGCAGTGAGTCGAGATCGTGCCACTGCACTCCGGCTGGGCGACAGAGCAAGACTCCATCTAAAACAAAACACAACACAGTGTAAAATATAAAAAAGGATACATCTGTTATCTAGGGCACATACCGTGAGTGGAGCTGGCAGGACAGGGAGTTGCTCTGGGTGAGTCCGTGAGTGAGGGGTGGTGAATGTGAAGGTCTAGGACCGGGAGTTGCTCTGGGTGAGTCCGTGAGTGAGGGGTGGGGAATGTGAAGGTCTAGGACTGGGAGTTGCTCTGGGTGAGTCCGTGAGTGAGGGGTGGTGAATGTGAAGGTCTAGGACTGGGAGTTGCTCTGGGTGAGTCCGTGAGTGAGGGGTGGGGAATGTGAAGGTCTAGGACTGGGAGTTGCTCTGGGTGAGTCCGTGAGTGAGGGGTGGTGAATGTGAAGGTCTAGGACCGGGAGTTGCTCTGGGTGAGTCCGTGAGTGAGGGGTGGGGAATGTGAAGGTCTAGGACCGGGAGTTGCTCTGGGTGAGTCCGTGAGTGAGGGGTGGGGAATGTGAAGGTCTAGGACCGGGAGTTGCTCTGGGTGAGTCCGTGAGTGAGGGGTGGGGAATGTGAAGGTCTAGGACTGGGAGTTGCTCTGGGTGAGTCCGTGAGTGAGGGGTGGGGAATGTGAAGGTCTAGGACCGGGAGTTGCTCTGGGTGAGTCCGTGAGTGAGGGGTGGGGAATGTGAAGGTCTAGGACTGGGAGTTGCTCTGGGTGAGTCAGTGAGTGAGGGGTGGTGAACGTGAAGGTCTAGGACTGGGAGTTGCTCTGGGTGAGTCGGTGAGTGAGGGGTGGTGAATGTGAAGGTCTAGGACTGGGAGTTGCTCTGGGTGAGTCGGTGGTGAATGTGAAGGTCTAGGACTGGGAGTTGCTCTGGGTGAGTCCGTGAGTGAGGGGTGGGGAATGTGAAGGTCTAGGACTGGGAGTTGCTCTGGGTGAGTCCGTGAGTGAGGGGTGGGGAATGTGAAGGTCTAGGACCGGGAGTTGCTCTGGGTGAGTCGGTGAGTGAGGGGTGGTGAATGTGAAGGTCTAGGACCGGGAGTTGCTCTGGGTGAGTCCGTGAGTGAGGGGTGGTGAATGTGAAGGTCTAGGACCGGGAGTTGCTCTGGGTGAGTCCGTGAGTGAGGGGTGGTGAATGTGAAGGTCTAGGACCGGGAGTTGCTCTGGGTGAGTCCGTGAGTGAGGGGTGGTGAACGTGAAGGTCTAGGACCGGGAGTTGCTCTGGGTGAGTCCGTGAGTGAGGGGTGGTGAATGTGAAGGTCTAGGACCGGGAGTTGCTCTGGGTGAGTCCGTGAGTGAGGGGTGGTGAACGTGAAGGTCTAGGACCGGGAGTTGCTCTGGGTGAGTCCGTGAGTGAGGGGTGGTGAACGTGAAGGTCTAGGACCGGGAGTTGCTCTGGGTGAGTCCGTGAGTGAGGGGTGGTGAACGTGAAGGTCTAGGACCGGGAGTTGCTCTGGGTGAGTCCGTGAGTGAGGGGTGGGGAACGTGAAGGTCTAGGACTGGGAGTTGCTCTGGGTGAGTCCGTGAGTGAGGGGTGGTGAACGTGAAGGTCTAGGACTGGGAGTTGCTCTGGGTGAGTCCGTGAGTGAGGGGTGGTGAACGTGAAGGTCTAGGACTGGGAGTTGCTCTGGGTGAGTCCGTGAGTGAGGGGTGGGGAATGTGAAGGTCTAGGACTGGGAGTTGCTCTGGGTGAGTCGGTGAGTGAGGGGTGGTGAACGTGAAGGTCTAGGACCGGGAGTTGCTCTGGGTGAGTCGGTGAGTGAGGGGTGGTGAACGTGAAGGTCTAGGACCGGGAGTTGCTCTGGGTGAGTCGGTGAGTGAGGGGTGGTGAACGTGAAGGTCTAGGACCGGGAGTTGCTCTGGGTGAGTCGGTGAGTGAGGGGTGGTGAACGTGAAGGTCTAGGACCGGGAGTTGCTCTGGGTGAGTCGGTGAGTGAGGGGTGGTGAAAGTGAAGGTCTAGGACCGGGAGTTGCTCTGGGTGAGTCGGTGAGTGAGGGGTGGTGAACGTGAAGGTCTAGGACCGGGAGTTGCTCTGGGTGAGTCGGTGAGTGAGGGGTGGTGAACGTGAAGGTCTAGGACCGGGAGTTGCTCTGGGTGAGTCGGTGAGTGAGGGGTGGTGAACGTGAAGGTCTAGGACCGGGAGTTGCTCTGGGTGAGTCGGTGAGTGAGGGGTGGTGAACGTGAAGGTCTAGGACCGGGAGTTGCTCTGGGTGAGTCCGTGAGTGAGGGGTGGTGAACGTGAAGGTCTAGGACTGGGAGTTGCTCTGGGTGAGTCCGTGAGTGAGGGGTGGGGAATGTGAAGGTCTAGGACTGGGAGTTGCTCTGGGTGAGTCGGTGAGTGAGGGGTGGTGAACGTGAAGGTCTAGGACCGGGAGTTGCTCTGGGTGAGTCGGTGAGTGAGGGGTGGTGAACGTGAAGGTCTAGGACCGGGAGTTGCTCTGGGTGAGTCGGTGAGTGAGGGGTGGTGAACGTGAAGGTCTAGGACTGGGAGTTGCTCTGGGTGAGTCCGTGAGTGAGGGGTGGTGAACGTGAAGGTCTAGGACTGGGAGTTGCTCTGGGTGAGTCCGTGAGTGAGGGGTGGGGAATGTGAAGGTCTAGGACTGGGAGTTGCTCTGGGTGAGTCCGTGAGTGAGGGGTGGGGAATGTGAAGGTCTAGGACTGGGAGTTGCTCTGGGTGAGTCGGTGAGTGAGGGGTGGTGAACGTGAAGTTCTAGGACCGGGAGTTGCTCTGGGTGAGTCGGTGAGTGAGGGGTGGTGAACGTGAAGGTCTAGGACCAGGAGTTGCTCTGGGTGAGTCGGTGAGTGAGGGGTGGTGAACGTGAAGGTCTAGGACCGGGAGTTGCTCTGGGTGAGTCGGTGAGTGAGGGGTGGTGAAAGTGAAGGTCTAGGACCGGGAGTTGCTCTGGGTGAGTCGGTGAGTGAGGGGTGGTGAACGTGAAGGTCTAGGACCGGGAGTTGCTCTGGGTGAGTCGGTGAGTGAGGGGTGGTGAACGTGAAGGTCTAGGACCGGGAGTTGCTCTGGGTGAGTCGGTGAGTGAGGGGTGGTGAACGTGAAGGTCTAGGACCGGGAGTTGCTCTGGGTGAGTCGGTGAGTGAGGGGTGGTGAACGTGAAGGTCTAGGACCGGGAGTTGCTCTGGGTGAGTCCGTGAGTGAGGGGTGGTGAACGTGAAGGTCTAGGACTGGGAGTTGCTCTGGGTGAGTCGGTGAGTGAGGGGTGGTGAATGTGAAGGTCTAGGACCGGGAGTTGCTCTGGGTGAGTCGGTGAGTGAGGGGTGGTGAACGTGAAGGTCTAGGACCGGGAGTTGCTCTGGGTGAGTCGGTGAGTGAGGGGTGGTGAACGTGAAGGTCTAGGACCGGGAGTTGCTCTGGGTGAGTCGGTGAGTGAGGGGTGGTGAACGTGAAGGTCTAGGACCGGGAGTTGCTCTGGGTGAGTCGGTGAGTGAGGGGTGGTGAACGTGAAGGTCTAGGACTGGGAGTTGCTCTGGGTGAGTCGGTGAGTGAGGGGTGGTGAACGTGAAGGTCTAGGACTGGGAGTTGCTCTGGGTGAGTCCGTGAGTGAGGGGTGGTGAATGTGAAGGTCTAGGACTGGGAGTTGCTCTGGGTGAGTCCGTGAGTGAGGGGTGGGGAATGTGAAGGTCTAGGACTGGGAGTTGCTCTGGGTGAGTCGGTGAGTGAGGGGTGGTGAACGTGAAGGTCTAGGACTGGGAGTTGCTCTGGGTGAGTCCGTGAGTGAGGGGTGGGGAATGTGAAGGTCTAGGACTGGGAGTTGCTCTGGGTGAGTCGGTGAGTGAGGGGTGGGGAATGTGAAGGTCTAGGACGTTATCGTGCACTGCTGGAGTCTTTACAGACACTGCACACTTAGGCTCATCTACATTTATAAAAATATTTTTTTCTTCAATAATAAATTAACCTGAACTTGCTGTAACTTTTTAACTTTATAAACTCTTATTTTTTAACCTTTTTGACTCTTCTGTAATAACACTTAGCTTAAAACACAAACACATTGTACATCTCTACAAAAGTAATTTCCTTCTTTATATTCTTATTCTGTAAGCTTCTTTCTGCTTAAAAACATTTTTACTTTAATTTTTCACTTTTTAAACTTTTGTGCTGAAAATCAAGCTACCACACAAGCTAGGCTTACACAGGGTCCGGGTCGTCCATATCACTGTCTTCCACCTCCACCTCCTGTCCCACTGGAAGGTCTTCAGGGCAATACCACACATGGAGCTGTCGCCTCCTATGATGACAATGTCTTCCTCTGGATACGTACTGCAGGACCCACTGAGGCTGTTTTACAGGTAACTATTTTTCTACTTTTTAACAAATGGAAGGAATGTAATCTAAAATAATGACCCAAAGTATGGCACAGCAACTACATAAACCAGTAACGTCATCATTTATTACCATTATCAGGTATTACGGGGTGCACATAATTCTATGTGCTAGACTTTCAGACGACTGGCCTGCAGTAGGTTTGTTTATACCACAAACACGTGAGGAACGTGCGGTGCCATCGACATCACCAGATGATAGGAGTTTTCAGCTCCATTATCCTCTTCCGGGACCGTGGTCGCACACGCGGTCTTCACCCCATGCGTGACTGTGCTTCCCTCTTCAGCGACGTCACATCGACTCTCGGAGGTTTCTTGTTCGCTCTTATAAAACCTTCTTAATCATTTTTCACGTTTGCTGATTCTTATTTCATAATTGCCTATTCTTGCTTTAAGGATTTTTGTAGTTCGAATGTGTGTTTCCCCCCAAAATTCGTGTATCGGAGTTTGACTCCCAAGGGGTTGCTATGAAGAGTTGGGGCCCTTGGGAGGCGATTAGGCCAAGAGGACCCCAGTCTCATGAACGGAATTAATGTCCTTATAAAAGAGACTTCAGAGAACTGCCTCCCGCTTCCGCTCTGCTGGCATGTGAGGACACAGCCTTCGGTCCCCTCGCCAAGTGGGAGAGAACACGGTGTTTGTCCTCTCCACAGGGCACAGCAGCAACAAGGCACGTCTTGGAAGCAGAGAGCAGCCCTCACCAGACACCAAGCTTGCTGGCACCTTGGTCTTGGACTTCCTGGCCTCCAGAACTGGGAGAAATAAATTCCCATTGTTTATAAGTTACCCAGAAAGTGGAATGTTGTTACAGCAGCAGGAATGAACTCTTTCCCCTCCTTTAGCTCTTTGAATATTTAAAGTATTTTTAGTTAAGAGTTTCATTCAGATTATTCCATTAACTTTAGCTCCTGGGGCACAAATGTTCCCACTCCGGGGCAGTGGACCCTGTGGGTCTATTTCAGTTGACACTGGGCTCAGCTATAGCTACTTCTCATCTGTGAGTATGGTTTTCAGCTTGCTGCCTCCACACCCTGAGCATAGAAGTGTGACTTTGGGCCTCACACCTGCACACAGCAAAGGCTGTGTGTGCTTCTCACTTCACAGCCTTTTAAAGGATTTCTGCTTCCAGGCTACGACCTGTGGCCAAAACACAGATTGTTCTGCTCCCTCCCTGCTCACGCTTGGAAACTTCCAAACTCTCATCTCCTAGAGTCAAACAAGAAGAGAATTCTGGATTCTTTCTTCTCATGGTCATTTGAACTTCTCCTACTGTGAGAACTCCAGCCCACCTGCACACCCTCTTTGGAGCACACCACTGGGACTCCTGTTCACTGCCCCAGCTGAGAGCTCCCTCCTGATTTCTGGGAACTGATTTCCCTTTCTTGCTTTTTTTGTGTTGGCTCAATTTTTAAATTTAAAGACCAGGTGCAGTGGCTCACACCTGTAATCCCAGCACTTTGGGAGGCCAAGACAGAAGGATCCTTTGAAACTAGGAGTTTGAAACAAGCCTGGACAACACAGCAAGACTCCATCTCTACAAAAAAAAATTAATTATCTGGGTGTGGTGACATGCACCTATAGCCCCAGCTACTCAGGATGCTAAGCTGAGAGAATCACTTTGGCCCAGAATTGGAGGCTGCTGTCAGTTATGATGGCACCACTCCACTCCTGGGTGACAGAGCAAGATCATCTCAAAATAAATAAATTTAGATCAGCAGTTTTAAGTGTTTGGAGAAGACCTGGACAAATCTCATGACTGTTGGATCCTTTGTAATGACTATAAATCTGCTTAATTTTTGTGGATTCAAAAGTGTTGTAACATCCAGTTGGGAGAGGCCTCCTCCATCTCCTCCTTCTCTTCACTTCCCGTTTGTTCCTTTCTTGTCTTTCTTTTCCTTTCCTTATTGGTTGAAGCTATTTTCACATGACTTCCAAATGCACTTATTTTTGTGAAGTTAGAGAAATCCTATAGGAATGTCAATTTGATTAAGGAATTTATATGTTTGTAATAGTTAGTCTTCTTATCTAGAAACATGCTGTAAGAAATTGTGTTTCCTGTCCACTCCTCTTTATCTTCTCTTATCCTTCCTTCCTTATTTTGTGAAGTTAAAATCCTGTAGGAATTTTAATTTGAATTAAGGAATTTGTATGTTTGTAATGTTTAGTCTTATCTAAAAACATGGTGTAATAAATTTTGTTTCCTGTTCACTTTTCTGTTATCTCCTCTTTTCCTTCCTTCCATCCCTCCCTTCCTCCTCTTGTCCTTCCAGATGTTCGCTAGAATGTGAACTACTTGGGTAATATTGAAGAATCCTATTGACTTGGATACTCCAGGACAGACATCCCTCAGTATCCAAGGGAGACTTATTCCAGGACTCCCAAACAGACCAAAATTTGAGGATGCTCAAGTCCCTGATATAAAATGGCATGGTGTTTGCACATAACCCACACACATCCTCCTGTTTGCTTTAAATCACCTCTAGATTATTTATAATTCCTAATACAGTGTAAATGCCCTATAAATAGTTGTTATATTGTATTGATTTTATTTGTATTATTTTTAATTTTCATATTATTATATTTAACTGTTTTTCTCAGTGTTTTTGATCCTCAGTTGATTGAATCTGCAGATGGGAAACCCTGGAATACAGAGGGCTTAATGATATTTTCACATCACTCAGCAAAGTTTTCTTCTATTATAACTTTGATTTGCTTTTTGATTTTTCTTTTTTAAAAAATTATTTTTCATAGGTTGGATCTTTATTCTGTCTTCTCTATCATTATCTCTCCCATCATTTTCTTATTTTTTATTCTTTGTATCTGCATTTTGAGATGATGTTTTAAAAGCTTGATTATTTTCACCACAATTTCAACTTTCAGCATTGTGAACTCGGCCTTTACTGTCCCCAGGGCAGACTGCAGAATGTGTGGCTTCACCGTGGTCTCTTCTCACTGCAGCCAATAGCTGCCATGCCAAGGTGCTCCCCAGCCCTCCCTTCCCGAGGCTCCACATTCCCTTGGTGGGTGCTGACCCAGAGCTAGGAGTAAACAGATGGGTAGCCGGGGAGATGGAAGGACTCCATCCTCTTCCTGCATCACACCTGCTCTCTTCCGAGGGAAGCACACTCTAACCACCATTTGTGTTTCTCGGGCCACCTTCTTTGATGCCATGGTTGCTTCAGGCTCTTCCTCGATCCAGCGTCCCCTCTTCATTACACCCCTGGCCTCCTTCACTGTCCAGATGGACCATGAGAACAACCCTAGCTCCAGAAAGAACAAGCCGGCAATGAGGCAACCTCACCTCTGAAATCTGCTGGAAAATGGGGCAACATAGTCCTTGCCCTTCTTGTCCAGGCATCTTTTAACCTCAGACTGACCAAGTGGCCTCCGTGAGCTCCCGCTGGACCGATTCCCTCTGCGGCTGCTCATCTGACCTTGCCCACCCCATTTTCCTCCTGTGGACCCAAGCCTTCATTCTTGCTGTATCCAGAATAGGGAATAGAAAAGCCCATCTGAACACACTTCAAAATCAGGGATAAACTGAGTTTTCTGAGCTTCATCAAGTTACGGAGGAGGATGAGTTCTCCAGAAGGAGAGAGAGTGCTTCTTAGAAAGGAAGAGAGCTGGAAAGACAAAAAGACGGAGTGTCCTCCCCCAACCTGGCCAAATTTAAAACTGGATATTGGTTCTTTACCAAACAGCCCTTTGAATCAGATAATTAAATGACAAAATTTAGCCAATGGGCTGTTGGTGTCATGTAGTTCAAACACCTGTTTAATCTACTGAATTCTTTATTTTGCAACCTATTGCTTTTCCATCTTTTATTAGGGTGTAATTTCCATTCAGTAAAATTTATCCTTTTCAGTCTTGATAGATGTATACTGTCGTATAACCACCACACAATCAAGACATAACATGATTCCGTCACTTTTCCCACCTAAGTTTCTAACATATCTGAACCTTCCAATCAAGTAAAGACATAGAGAGTCGTCATTGAAAATGAGATCTGGCCTTAAAAGTAGTTCTTGTGGACAGAGATTCTCCCAGTTACCTTCCCGTCTCATTTACATTGGATTTGCTCAAAATGTGAGAATGTCAGGAAGAATGTGCATGTGTGTGCGCCTGCGTGCTTAACGTCGGCAACACTAATTCAACAAAACTGACTTCAAAAGCCACCCAAGTGTTCTGTCGCCTGCCAGCGCGGATTGCACAGCCCTGCGTCCTTGTGATGCCCACCCAGGTTGAGGCAAACGAAGCCCTTTTCCAGAGCAGCAGCGAGCAGTGGGAGTTACTGTCAGAGGGAAGGGCACAGAAGGAAAGGTTGCAGGAGGATGGGAGGGAACCGGGACTTAGTGAGAAGCTGAGGAGGAGCAGGGAGCGGGCAGAGCAGGATGGTCCAGGGACAGAGAGGCAGGCACAGACATGACGGGGACCTGCAGGCACTGTGAGGTCAGTGGGCACAGTGCCCAGCTGTCCTCCTGCCACACAGGCAGCACTGGGCAGGGGGTGTCCCACTGCGGCACCCCAGCCAGGAAGGCAGGGCCCCAACAAAGGTCAATGCTACCTTGCTTTTTCTGTCTCCAACACATATGTATCATCACTCATGTGTGTCCTTTCTGCAAGCATCCTCCCCATAAAGCAGGGGTACAAACACCTCCAGAACAAAAAGGCAGCGCCAGAGACCTCTCAGGTTAAGTTTTAAACTGAGCCGGAACCCCACGATGATTTTGCGATTCTCCTAAAAGAGTAGTGTTTTGAAGCTCAAAGAGCCCTGAGCGTGAGGAGCTTGATGACAGTTCTCAGAATGGAGGTGAGCAGGAAGATACAGCCTCCCAGCTCCCCGGCAGATGTTCGCCTGCATCAGACTTGCAGACTTAGCTCATTTGACCCCAGAGAGCCCAGCCTGGCATCTGCCATCTGCACATGGGATCTCCCACAGACTCACCTCTTTCCAGGAAAGGTGATGCTGACCAAGAAACACTGATATTTCAAAGCCTACATAGTGAGCCTTGGACAAAATCAGCCTCCTGCTGCCTCTTGACTTTATTACCAAAAAAACTGTACAACAAATATCACGAAAATGCCTTTGAACTGAAAGGAAAAAATGTTTATGCAATTCAGGGTGTCTTCCGTTAAGGCATAGTTTGCATTCAGTAACATTCATCCTTTTTACTTTTGACGAAAGTCCACAGTTGTGTGGCCACCACCATGGTCAAGATGTAAGTTCTGGCACGTGGCATAGCATAATTGAAGGCCATGGCCAGCTCTCCCTGTGGGGCTGGTTAGGGTGGCAGCACGTGGCATAGCATAATTGAAGGCCATGGCCAGCTCTCCC
Source organism: Macaca nemestrina (assembly GCF_043159975.1). NCBI lineage: Eukaryota > Metazoa > Chordata > Mammalia > Primates > Cercopithecidae > Macaca > Macaca nemestrina. The sequence goes on along the minus strand of NC_092135.1, from coordinate 136,859,410 downwards.
CGTGGGGCTGGTTAGGGTGGCAGTTCTGACAGCAGATGGCCTCAGGTCACATCCTGTCAGTGGCTTTGGATAGTTACTGGATCTTTCTAAGGTTTCCATTTTCTCAGCCACAAATGGAGATGACAACATTGTCTGCCTAAGGATAGATGTGAGAGGAGTTGACAGACAGGAGGGTGGGCAGTGCCCAGGCACAGGGCACCATCGGCTGGCTCCTACCAGCCATCTGCTTGGATGGAGAGGCTTTCATCTGTCAGCATATCCAGGAGCCCCCCTCCTCCTGGAGATTCTGCCATATCCTTCCACCCGAACCCAGGCGAGACCCCCTGCCTGGAATGAGAAATAACAACACCACTGGTAACAGCAGAGCCAACTCCTTCATGGAATTCTTGGCTCCCTGCAGGTGCTAAGGGTTTCACATAGATTAATTTGTTTAATCCACACCATGTATGCAGTGAGCGTTCCTCAGTCTCCACGCTACATGTGAGAAAACTGATGTACACAGAAGGTCATTTGCCCAGGAATTCACAGTGGCTGAGAGTGGAGCCTGAGTCTGAACCAGGGTCTGCATTCTCAACCGTGACATGGTCCCCTGTTTCGGGAGGGAGGGCGTGGAGGGGAGGCAGAAAGACAGGCTGGAAACCACGGCTGGAAACTCTCATTTATCTAGGAGGAAGGATGTTTCTTATACAAGAAGTGAGAAGAACCTTTATAAAATTATGTTTATGAAACAACAAAAAAATTAAAAATGGAAAAAGGATTTGAATAGACATTCCTCCCAGAAGAAATAAAAATTCCAATAAGAAGACGAAAAGATGCTCAACATCACTAATCATTAGGGAAATGTAAATCAAAAACACAAGGAGATACCACTTCACATTCATCAGGATGACTATTTTTATATATATATATAACAAAAACAAAAAAACATGTAAATCACAAGTGTTGGCAAGGATGTGGAGAAATTGGAAGCCTTGTGCATTGCTGATGGGAATGCGAAATTGTGCTGTGAAGCTGCTATGGAGAACAGTATGGCAGTACCTCAGAAAATTAAACATACAATTACTGGATGATCCAGCAATTCCCTTGCTGGGCATATACCCCAAATAATGGAAAGCAGAGGCTGGAATGGATACTTGCACACCCGTATTTGGAACAACGTTATTCACAATAGCCAAAAGGGGAAGGCAAACCAAGTGTCCACAAACAGATGAATGGCTATGTGGTCCATCCACACAGTGGAACATTACTCACTCTTAAAAAGGAAGGAAATCCTAGTACCTGCTGCAATGTGGATGAATCCTGAAGGCATTTATGCTATGGGAAATAAGCCATACACAAAAGAACAAATACTGGCCGGGCGTGGTGGCTCACGCCTGTAATCCCAGCACTTTGGGAGGCCGAGGTGGGTGGATCGTGAGGTCAGGAATTTGAGACCAATCTGTCCAATGGGTGAAACCCCGTCTCTACTAAAAATAAAAAAATTAGCCAGGCGCGGTGGTGGGCGCCTGTAATCCCAGCTACTTGGGAGGCTGGGGCAGGAGAATCGCTTGAACCTGTGAAGTGGAGGTTGCAGTGAGCTGAGGTGGCACCACTGTACTCCAGCCTGGGAGACTAGGGAAACTCCATCTCAAAAAAAAAAAAAGTAATTATGTCATGAGTCTCCTCGCAAGTGAGAGAGGGATAGTGAGGAAGGGGGAGGTTGTCAAGGGCTCTCTCTGGTTTTTACTGTGGCCATTTTCTCCTTTACACGTTTCTACATTTTGGGTGACTTTACGACAACCATATGCTGCTTTTACAATTAGAAAAGGAAAGAAGGTCACTTATTGAAGCCCCCTTACCTCCCACCTCCTCCCCTCCCTTGCACTGACCCTCCCTTTGTCTTCTTGAGTGCTTCTCCCTAAAGGTGGAAAAGATATTATTAGACCCATTTTGCAAAGGAGAAACTAGAGACTCTGAGAGGAAAAATGAATTACCCAAGGCCATAGGCCAGTACCTGGTGATGCTGGAGCTAGACCAGACCCTACTGGGGTCACCAGGGCTCCCCCCCGCCCCCCACCACCACCACAACCCTGCCTTCCTGCAAAGGCGAAATCACTGAACACCAAAATCCCCTGCTCATCATCCCTGCTGGGGCTATTTCTGTTTTAAACAGCTGGAGGCTTTGCCTAGCAGAGGTTCTGCGAAATACAGCAGGGCGGTGACATCTGGGGTGTGTACCTGTACAAGCCAGGCTCACCACTGCACCAGAAATCAGGTCTGCTCTGACCTGACCACACACATCCAGAACAGCAACAACGTTCTGACTTACATGATCCAAATCATCCCCGGCCTGCCCGCCCACCCCGTGAGCATGGACACTCAGGGGGCAGCGGGAGCCGGCCCGTCTGTGCCCATAGCTCTCTGCTACGTTGCCATTTCCAAGGAAGCATTTGCTGCATTTTGTGTTGATTGATGTCCGCCACCCACCCCCCAACCCCAGCATCACCTCAGACCCCTGCAGAGGCCGGGGCTGAAGCCCAGCTCCTTCAGGGACACAGGCGCTCCGATGCCTTTGACCAGCTGGGCACGGGCTGGCCCCACGTTTTCAGCAAGCTCCCTTTTTTTCTCAGATAAAAGAGCTGGTGGAGGAGGCATTTTCTACAGGGTTTGAATTGGCTCCATTTATAAATCCGTCCTTTTTTTCTCTTATGGATACTATAACCACAAACTGCGTTCGCTGACAGTCACATTGACACTGGATTCTCTTCAGCTTATTATCTGCAATTCGAAGAGATGTCTGTGATAACGAAGCTGTTTCTACACACGGCCTTGTTGGTGTTGGGAGCCATGAGCCAACTGCGGACGGGCTGGAGTCTGTGTGGCTGAGTGGTGGAGCTGGGCCAGCCCCACTGGGCCTGGGTCCTGCATCTGCCTGTGGTCACACTGTGCTTTCCAGCTGGGGGAGACCAGGACCCCGGGGTCCCAGAGTAGACAGGCAGGGAACTCCCTGGCCCAGGACACTTGCTAGGCAGGCACTGGCCTCAAATGCTCCCCGTTGTCGGCCCTGTGGCAGCAATAGTGTCTCCCTCTTCAGTGGAGAAGGCTGGGTCCTGCAGGGGACGTTTTAGCCGATGTTTTTCCCGCTCCTATTGTGCAGGCTCTGAGCTGTGTTTATTTGGATCTTTCTGAAGAACCCGCTAACCGTATTCCATTTCTGTAGATGTGTTTGGCAGAGTTGTGCGGTTTTCATCTTCTTCTTTTTTAAGTTGCAAATGCTTAAAATTCTGCTGGCTTTTCAGCTCCCAAGGGAATCCCCCCATCTCCAGCCCCCATGTGCCGTTGCCATGGTGATCTCCCTTTCCCTTTAAAGTCTGGAATGCCACATTCCATAAGATTTGCACAGAAAGTCGCTTGATCATACGCAAAGGCCTGTCTGTCCTTCTCCAACATTCTGTATCAATAAACACGCTCTGGGACCCTCTCTCTGCCTTGCTATTAGAAATCGGGCTTTGACCCTCATCTGAGGGACTCTGGAGGGGTCCAGGGCAAGCAGGGTTCGGCCTGGTGTTCACACATCGTCTCCCGTTCCCTTTCCTTGGTACGTTAGCATTTTCGTTTATTGTCGCAAACATATCAGTGTGCGTTACAGAGCAGCGGTGCAATTATACGTGCAGGGGAATGCAGCCACAGGCTCCAAATAGTGAATTTTACACAGATACTCAGGGCATGTAAAATGTTAAAGTACATTTAAGTCCTCAAATAAATAACTTTAATTACATAAAGAACTAGATTTCAAGGAAATTACAGTTATTTGCTATAGGAAAATAACCTCCAAGTCATGTTTACGACTTAATGGACAGTCATTTTGGAGGGAATTCTGTCTTCTTTGAGTCTATGTGTTCAACCCTTTTCTGAAACAGGAACAGGACTAATTGCTCTTGAGTGAAAGATTGTTGTGTATTTTGTCTCAGATCAGATGGATGAAAATAAACAAAAGATACAATGTGTCCTTATACAGAGAAGTTGCCTCCTCAAAAAAAAAAAAAAAAAAAAAAAAAAAAAAAAAAAAACTCCCACAATCAGAATAAAGCAACAGGAATAAGACCAATGTTTTGTTATAATAACACAACATTCCTCTGTATTAATAATGATGGGTTTTGTGTTTGTTACTGAGCAGAGATTTTTTTTAATTATTTCAAGAGCATGTCCTATAGTGTTTGTAACTGTGCTCACTGTGATGTTAAACAGCCGGGAGGTGTGAGCAGCTGATTAAACGAGGGAAAGGAGACCCTACTAATTATATGGCAACCTTGGAATGGGTTTCTCCCGCTGAACTAGAGGACACGCCACACACCTGCAGAACTTGACCAGCAGGAGCAGTGCCGGGGCCCAGCTCAGACTGCCAGCTCTGCTAATGAACCCAGAAAAAGCACACACACTTGTTTTCCCTCCAAGATAGAGACAACACGGTGGGGTTTTCAGAAGTGTGTGGTGTGGAGGCAGCCAGGTGTAGCCACTGCACAAATGCGGTGGGAACACTCTCGTTTGATAAAATCAAAGACGGTGTCGCCTGCTGCCACAAGACACATCCAGGAAACTGCAGGATAGAATCATGCTCGTGTGCCTGGGCAGGGAGAGCTGGCTCACCCGTGTCTGAACACTGGGACACCAGTTCTCCTCCAAACATCTTGGGCTACTTAAATGTAAAGGTGAGTCTGGGTGCGGTTGAATTTGTGCATTGAATTTCTTTAACAGTGAATGTCAAGTGGTACAACATCAAATTAGTTTCAGGAAACTTTCCACTCCAGTTTTTTTGTTTTCTAATTATAAGATATACTTTCTATCACAAGGCCCACCAGGATTCTCAAGCCTGATTTTTTAAAAATGAGTCTTTATTATATAATAAGTTGATGGGCCAAGCACCTTCACTGCAGCACTGTGGCCACGTATTTTAGAAAAATGTTCTCCAGTGAAATGATTGTGTTTGCGTATCTATGCATAAATATGGGCAAAATGTTGTATAAAGTTAAGCATGTTCTAGAATTGGAGAAAAATAATTCTCAATTCTAGAAATGTTTGGAGACAGAATACTATTTCCATTGCTAATTTAATGCAGGTTTTAAAAATGTTTTATAACTTTTAAAAATTACAGATGGAAAAGATTTTTGTCCTTCTCCTTTATCTAGACAAATTCAGGAAAACCTGGAGGCCTGGCAGAGATGTTTGCATCAAAAACTTCACCGTGTTGTGTCAGAAACGCTGCCGTGAAAGTCGGAAGATAGAATTTAAAACCATCTCCTTTTATCTCTGCAGAAAGCTTTTCAAGAAAATACACTCGGAGTTAGCAATATTTCCACCAAAATACGAGGTGTAAAGAGAGCCTTCAATAAAGCCACAGGTTTGATGTTTTTTCTTTTTAAAAGGAAAAAAAAAACTAATTTAAATTTATTTTTAAGGGAAAAAAACCACAAGATAATGAAAATGAAGTTATACCTAGGCTGATATTGAATTTGCCAATATTTACTCAGACTGTTTAATCATTTTAATAGTTGCATTTAATAGTTTAGGATATTCAAACCTCACCCAGCTATAGCAAAACAACAACAACAACAAAAAAAAAAACAGAAAGCTGTGTGATTCAAGTAGTGTCTTTTTCTGCATAATTTTAAATTAGTTTTTATTTTTAATTAATTGTGAAACTGCCTGGTGAGGCTTTGCTCCCTTCTTAACTGCTATAATGAACAAATTCATTTAAGCTTCAATTTAGCAACCTACACAGTTTTCTAAGAGCTCAAATAAATGAAAATTCAAACGTAATTTTAAAAAAGGATTCCATTAACTACAAAATGGTCTATATCAAGTTTATTAGGAAGTACGGAATTGCTGCAAGAACACATTTTCAATTTTATAAATTAGTTTTCAGAGGCTGAAGCAGAACAACACGTAGAGAGAAAAAGTAGAAGTTTGTTGGTTAAAAAAAAAAAAAAAATCCCATTCTAATGAACCGAGGCTGTAGCTTAAAACACAGCCAAAGCTTTAAAGCTTCGTCGTCCAGATTTCTATGTGACCATTTTCACACAGGGCATCTCTAGTTCCCAATGGAAATATTTCTTTTCCGGCACTTACATTTTCTGAAGCAATTTACTAGAGTTCATAAAAAGAGAATAACAGCTTCGTGTTTCATTGTTGAGGATTTTGCTTCACTTTACATAACTTTTCCTCATTTCACGTAGTGGCTATTTGAGGAGGTTGCCTGAACTCTAGGTAACCTCTTAGGTTACGCCTGCTGGATTTCAGGGACCTGGAGCTGCTGGTGCTGGCAGGCCAGTGGTGACTCCGGGCGCCTGTCTGACCGCCTGGGAGCCGGGACTGGGCTCTCTGCTTACCTGCGACTGCGTGGGGGACAGGGCACTTCTGCCTTTATTTGGACAAAGGATGCAGTAAGACCAGAGAAAAGAAAGGTTTTACCTGTGGCTCTTTGCACGTTTAATACTCTGGAAGGAAACAGTGAGTCTACTTTAATGGAAAACAGTGCATCTTTTGCAGGACTCAAAAAGGGAAGTTTGCTAAGAGCGAGGAAATGTGAAGGAGTTGGAGCGACAGCGTTAGAACATTTAATTTGGCTTTATGTTGTAATTATGACTTGCGGGAAGTGGCCTGGCGTGTATGAGCGCTGTTGCTGGAAAGAGCACTTGAGCATCAGCGAAAATTCGGAAACACAGTGGACACGCGCACAACAGAAAGCAAACCGTGGAGACGAGGGCTTTTGAAACGTCCCCTCCTCAGCATTCATTATAACCAATAATTAATTATGGAGATTTTTTAAAGTCCCTTCCTTGGCATCACGTTCCTCAGTGAGAACGTGGGTGAGGAGTCAGAGGTGTCCGGGATGTAAGCGCAAGTAGTTACGGGCAGGGCTTTTCAGTGTTTGTTTTTAAAGAGAATGAAAACTAAGCAGGGAGACAGTGGCACAGTGTGCCCTGCTCTGCCAGCCACGCCACGCTTTCTCCACCCTGACTCCCACGTTCACTCAACAGTATGAGAACTTCACGGTAACGTGGAAGGGATCCCCGCGCTCCCTCTAATGCTATTTCTGTTCCATGCATTCGTTGGCTGCGAATTTGAGAACTGCCTTTTTGGCAAAGCCAGTAAGTTTTCTGTTTTCAGATCAACTGAAAGGACACTGACTTTTCAGGTTCCCGATCCTTCTGAATCCAATCTCAAATTTAAAACAGCATCCGATCCTGGCTGCAGCCCGAGCTGGGCCCCAGGTCAGCCAAGCTTCCCAGGTGGGAAGGAAAGAATCCAGGTTGCCCAAGATGCTGTGGCCTGGGTGACAGTTACCAGCTTCCAGAGGGGCCTCAGCCTTCAGGGTGCCTTGCTCAGAGCAGGCACGTACCTCTCACCGCAAGAGCCAACTGACCAATGATTACTTGACCCCTCCCTGAGAGTGAGTTCACTGACCCTCAGAGAGGACAGCTCACGCTGCCAGGCTTCGGTGAAACCGCGTGGACTGTGGAAGCAACCTAGTGTCCATTGACGAATGAATGGAGAAACACAAGGTGATTGCTCCATAGGGTGGGACAGCACCTGGCCTTGGAAAGGAACAGAACGTGGATGTCACCTGAGGATGTGCTGCTGAGTGAAACCACCAGCCACAAAAAGACGAATGCTGCACGCTTCCACTCACATGAGGAAGCTAAGGAGTCAAAATCATAGAGACAGAAAGTAGGATGGCGGGCGCCAGGGCTGGGGAGGCAACGGGGGGGTTCGTGTTTCATGGGGGGACACAGTCTCAGTTTGGGAAGATGGAAAGTTCTGGAGCTGAACAGTGGTGACGGTTGCACAGCAGCACGAATGTGCTTAATGCCATTGAAGTGTGCACTTAAAATGGTAAAAATGGCAAGTTATGTTATGTATATTTCGCCACAATAAAAAAGGAAATAGCATTTTTCTTGTCAAATAAGGCTGGTGGTAGCTGCTCTGTTGCCTCGTAAAGAAGTTCCTAAGATTTTTTTTTCATTTCCTTTTTTTTAAAATTTGAGTTTAAAACTGCTATTTCCTTTTTTATTGTGGTAAAATATACATAACATAAAATTTACCATTTGAACCATAAGTTAGCCCAGGCCCTGCCTCTGGCCTCTGCTCATCCTGAGTCCTGGTTGGTGCCTCCTTCGTCCGTCCATACTTGCCACAAGCCCCTCTTGTCTGTCCTGGGCACAGAGGTCCTATGCTAGGCTGGTGGAAGAGACAGTCCCTGCCCAAGAACAGGGAGAGACGTAGATGGGAGAAGGGGCCCACTGCCCAGGGGACCAGCACCAGAGCTCAGCTCTCAGGCTCCCTGAGCGGCCCTGGGCTCACGACCTTGCTGGACTCAGTCTCCTGACATCTCCAGTGAAGAGCTGGAGTGGTCTGAGTCCCAGAGCCACTTCCGGCATGGGACAGAGCCCTGTACCTCAACAACAGCGATTTGCTGTGTGATCTTAGGCAAGTCAGTGCATGTCTCTGGGACATGGAGTGAGTTGTCTAAGATCACACAAACCCCCCACCACATTAAAAAAAAAAAAAAAAAAAGGAAGGGATTTGATCAAGATCATCTGAGGATCCTTTCCAGTTTGGACATCCTGTGATTTTGGAATCTTCACCCACAGTTCTGAGTTTTTAAAAAATCCAACATTTGTGTTATTTCCTTGTGACGGAGGAGAATAACCCTGATGTCAGACCTCACTTGCTCATAGTGCTGTGTGTGTGCACATGCGAATAAAGGAATGTTCAGAAATGCTTTTCCTAACGGAGAACCTGTTCCCTGGGGCCAAGCGCAGAGTCCACGTAACTTGCCTTTGAAGTGTGTCACCTGCTGCGTGACCACAAGAGGGCGGTGCATGCAACGGATTTTGTCAGCACGCGGGGGCCAGAGCTCACAACTTCAACTTCAGAGTTTATCTTCCCCGGAGTCTCTTGCAGGGTCCTTCTCTGGGGGACTCAATGCCTCCCACATCTTCTTCAACAGACTGAACCCACGTGTGGAAGCAGCTGAAGAACTGAGACTATTCAAAAGCAGAATATTTTGTAATCACCAAATAGAATCCGTTTCATAATAAAATTGGCTACAAAATATTTTAGGGTTAGGTATTGATACATCACAAAGTAATTTAGGCAAGGAAGCACACCAGGCTTAAAAATCACATGTGGCACCCTGCAGGCTTGCAGCCATGCCTCCGGCAGGCAGGTCAAGTTGGCGAGTTTCTGAACCTTGAGGAGGGAAGGCTGGGTGGTCAGGCTCCGTCCAGAGCCTCTTGGCTCACTGTGCTGCCAGCAGCATAATTGCATCCTGGTGTGACCCACAGGCTGCATCTACAATGCTGTGCTGGTGAAGCAATGCTGTTACTAGATTTGAAAACAGGCAAAATGGCTCTGAAAGGAGAGAAAAATGGAAAAGCTCCTTTCCCCAGCATTCCACTCCTCTGTCTTCACGGCCTCTGCGTTGGTCCAGCCAGAGGGATTATTTGAGTCCTGTGTCCCAGCCCACCTTTCCCTGGCTTAACAGCACAGCCACGCCTCTGGTTGGGAATACACGCCTGTGTCGCTCATTGATTCTGATCTCCTTCGTGCTCAGCACCTGCTTCCTTTAGCATCCCTGATGCAAGCTGCTTCGAAGCCTATGCTGACAGCCTGGTCGTATATCCTTTGACCACTCTGCATAAGTAGGAGAGGGGAGAGCTCCTCGTAAAAGTGCTGTGCCCATAGTAACTATTATTGAATTGGAATGGTGGAGTGAGGAGATCCTCTCTGCCAGGCACTGTCTTAGGATTTGCATTTGTGAAGAATCACTTGTTTTCCAATTGACTTTGTAATTTTATTTGTGATTGGTTTTCAATGGCAGCCAACATTTCTTCTTTAACTTTCTCTATCCCATGCTTTTCCTTTCCTATGGTCATCTAAACATCTTGAAAAGATGAAGACATCACATATGAAAGTTAAGGCACCATGGGTTGTGCATCTTTTAACTATAATTTTGTCCTGGGATCTGCTACCAACTGGTGCTGTCGGTAGTTGATAGCGCTAGAGCAGGGAAGAAAGACTCCACGCTGCTGGGATTAGAGAAAAACTTGTTACATTCACACTTCAACCCAAGTTTGTTAGACACGTGTCTAAAGGACCCGTGAATTATTTATTAAGCAAACATTTATTAAAAGCCTACAGTGTGCAAGATGAAGTCGTTGAGCCTTAAGGATGTGATAAGAATTAATTCAACAGGTTCCTTGGCCTCAAAACTATCACCGTGAGAAACAAGACACATATACAGATGAGTGTGAAGAGAGCAGTGACACTCCTCCAGCTGGTGACAAATGCCTTCGGCGTCCTTCGTTACTCCCAGTTAAGTTCATTTGTTCATCCGTTCATGTAATCTGCGTGCATGCGGTTGAGTGTCAGGTGCCATATCAGGCGTGGGGGCACTGAGATGAGGAAGGCCGACCTGGTGCAGATGGAGAGAACCACAATACAAAGACATTGTCACAGACCAAATTTACCCTTCACATGAAACAGAAACACACGAAAAGCAGACCAAATATGAAAAACAATGGTTTTCCAAACACTGAAAGGAGGCAGTGAAGGACAGTGATCCCTGTGGGATGGGAAGGAAACAGGTGAGCCCTATGGTAGCCCAATGCACTGCCTTGAGTTTTCAGGCCACAGAACAAGAAGGAGGCATCTCCTCCACTCAGGCAGAGCCCAGCAGACTCCCTGAGTGGGGAAGATAGAGATTTTGGGGAGACCAGTGCAACTACCCTTGGCAAGGCAGAGTCCCAGAGAGGAGAGAACCCAGAGATCTGCAGAGGCCCACCTTCAGGATTGGCGGGTGTGTGTGAGGAAACTGCTCAAGACCGAGCAAAGATGAAAGAAAATAATGCCTTAAAGATGAAAGAAAATAATGCCTGGCACTCACATTGGTCTTCAAATAGCACCTGTGCCCATGTGACAAACTGGAAATCTCAGAGGACATCGGATGGCATATCAGTACTTGCCTGAGCATTGGAGAATAAGTACCCTGAGTGTAAATGAGGTTCTGGTTCCACCTAACAAACCTCAAAAGTAAGATCCAAGAGGATCAAGAAATCAGTTGCATCCCAGAACAAACCTCAAGAATATTTGCAGAAATACAAAAACACCCAGCATCCAATGAGATGAAATTCTTACTATCTGGCATCCAATCAAAGATTACCAGGCAGACAAAGAAACAGAAAAATATGTCCTATAATGAGGAGAAAAATCAATCAATCAAAACAGACCCAGAACCGATGCAGATGTTAGAATTAGCAGACAAAGAAATAAAAGTTACCATAACTGTATCCCATATGTTTTAAAAGTTGGGTAAAGATGTGGAAGATATAAAAAGGACAAATTAAAGTTTTAAAGATGAAAACTATAATGGCTGAAATGAAAAACACGCTGGATGGATTCACAGCAGGTTACACGTTGCAGAAGAAAATATTAGTGAACTTGAAGACACAGTAATAGAAGCTCTCCGAAATGAAACATAGAAGGGAAAAAATCATTTTTTCTTTTTGAGAAGAAGTTGGCCCAAGTGTCTTCCTTTTAACTTTTATTTTAGGTTCAGGGTACATGTGCAGGTTTGTTATACAGGTAAACTGTATATCACACGAGTATGGTGTACAGATAGTTTCATCACCCAGGTAATGAGCACAGTACCCAATAGGTAATTTCATGACCCTCTCTCTCCTCTCACCCTTCACCCTCAAGCAGACCCTGGTGTCTCTTGTTCTCCTCTTTGTGTTCATATATCCTCATTGTTTCGCTGCCACTTCTAAGTGAGAACATGGTATTTGATTTTCTGTTCCTGCATGAGTTTACTTAGGATCATGGCCTCCAGCTCCATCAGTGTTGCTGCAAAGGACATTATTCCATTCTTTTTTATGGCTGCATAGTATTCTACGGTGTATGTTTTCTTTATCCAGCTTACCACTGTGGGGCATTTAGGTTGATCCACGTCTTTGCTATTGTGAATAGTGCTGTGATAAACATACGCGTGCCTGTGTCTTTATCGTGTTTCTTTAAGTGAAAAGTGTATCAGTGAGATATGGAACAACTTCAAGTGGCCTAATATATGTGTAATTGAAGTCCCTGAAGGAGAGGAGAGAAAGTGGGATAGAAAATACATTTGAAGCAATAATAGTCAAAAAATTTTCCAAATTTGATGAAAACTATAAACTGATAGACCCAAGAAGCTCAATGAGCCTTAATAATGAGGAAACTACGTGAAGAAAACCACACCAAAGGCAGGTCCTAATCAAATGGCTCAAAGCCAGTGAAGGACAGGACAATCTTAAAAGTGACCAGAGAAAAGTGGCATTTTGCACACAGGGGAAGAATGATAAGATGAGAACAGATTTCTCATCAGAAACAATATGGGCAAGAAGATGGTGGAGTAACCCATTTAAATTACAAAAATGAAAACGCCGTGAACCTAAAACTCTACACCTGTCTCCATTATCTTCCAAAAACAAAGGTCAAACAAAGTCTTTCCTTTTTCAGAGGAACTCAAGCTGAAAGCATTTTTCACCAGCAGACACACTACAAGAAATGTTCAAGAAAGTACCGTCAGAAGAAAAATGGCACCAAACGAATTCGGATCTACCCAGAGGAATAAAGAGTACCAGAAACAGTAATCATGTGAGTAAATATATTGATAGTTTTCTTATTATACAGAATGTCTTTAAAATAAAATTGACCGTTTAAACAAAAATAACTGCAGAGCATGAGGTTCCTAACATATGTATAAATAAAATGAATGGCAGCCTTAGCATCACGGCTGGGAGTGAAGAAGTGAAAGGATACTATTGTAAGGTTTTTATACTATACCTAACGTCATATATTACTTCAAGACAGACCGTCATAACTTAGAGGTGCATACTATAAACCCTAAGGTGATCATTGAAATAACAAAAGAAAGAATTATAGGGCCGGGCGCGGTGGCTCACGCCTGTAATCCCAGCACTTTGAGAGGCCGAGGCGGGCGGATCACGAGGTCAGGAGATCGAGACCATCTTGGCTAACACGGTGCAACCCCATCTCTGCTAAATATACAAATAATTAGCCGGGCATGGTGGCAGGTGCCTGCAGTCCCAGTTACGCGGGAGGCTGAGGCAGGAGAATGGCGTGAACTCAGGAGGCAGAGCTTACAGTGAGCCGAGATAATGCCACTGCACTCCAGCCTGGGTGACAGAGCGAGACTCCATCTCAAAAAAAAAAAAAAAAGAAAAGAAAAGAAAGAATTATAGATAATAAGCTATATGAGTGGATAAAATGGAATCATAGGAACTATTCAATTAATCTAAAAGAAGACTAAAAGGGAACAAAAACAGATGGGACAAATAGATGATAGGCTTAAGCTGAACCATATCAATCATCATATGAAATCTACATTGTCTAAATGCTTCAATTAAAAGGCAGATGTCAGCTTTGATGAAAAGCAAGTCTATGATGCTTACAAGAAACCCACTTTATATAGAAAGACAAAAAATATTAAATGTAAAAGGATGGAAAAAGATACACCATGCTGACTAATCAGCCATAAATCTGGAGCGGTTACTCATCAAAGTGAACTTCAAAGTCGACTTCAAAGCAAAGAATATCACCAGGGATAAAGAAATGAATGATCATTTCATAATGATAAAGGGATCAATTCATCAAGAGGCCATAACAATCCTAAATGTTCATGCGTCTTATTACAGAGCTTCAAAATACAAGAAGCAAAATCTGATAGAACCACAAGAAGAACTAGACAAATCTATCATTGTCAACAGAGATTCCAATATCATCAATAATTGATAGAACATATGGACAGAAAATCAATAATGATATAAAAGAGTTGATCAACACCTTATGCCAGGTCTGTCCACCCAGATCATGGAACCAGCTCCTCCTGGCTTGACACACAGCCACCAAAGACCTGTCGCCAGGACCCCCTGCAACCGGTTTCCATCACCCCCCAGCACACCAGGTATATTTCCACTCCTTTTTTCTTGTATAGGACATTTCTGCCTGCAGTGGCCTCCTGACAAGTCTCCACATTTCCAGGAATTCAAAGACCCAGTTTGTCCTCCCAACACTTAGTGGGCAATTAGTCTTCATTTTCAGATGTGCGACTGAGGTTCGGGAGCTGGCTCAGGCCACCCAGTTGCATGGCTGGGGCTGGCGTCCAAGCTCAGGGGCCTCTGCCTGTGTCTTGTACCCTAAGCCCTGGTGTCCCTGCTGTCCCTGGGTGCAACTGTTGAATTCCTTGTGAAAGGCAGGACTGATATTCAGGCCCTCCAACCGTGAGACCTGCTGGCCTCATACCCTTGGGGAAGGGCATTACCTCCCCACCTGCCTGACCTCTGGCCCTTCGTGGCACCGTGGCAGGTGCCACATCAGCGTTTGCAAATGAGTGATGCTTTGGCTCTGAGCTGGTCTTGGACTCAATGTAAAATTAGAATTCCGTTTTATTCAGGGTTCTATGCCAGAACCATGACTATGCTGAACCTGGACCCCTGGGTGGCCTAGTGGGGTGCCCTGAAAAGCCCACCCCACCTTCCCAACTGGAGAGGTGGGGCCCCTGAACCAAACGGGCGCTTCCTCTGCTCTCTGCTGTGAGACATCAGAGTGCGTGGGGCCAGGGTGGCGGGCGCACATCTCTGGACCCATCTGAGGCATGTGAAGGTTTCCTCAGAGTGCGGAAGTGAGAGGGTCCCAGGCACAGCCCTGAGGGTGGAGAAGCGCCAGCTCAGCCATGCTCTGTCTTCCGAGAAGCCCCCTCCCATGGATTTGTGCCAATCTGCAGCCCCCTCCCCTCACATGGAAGTTTCTGGAGCTCCTCACTCTGCTCCGTTTAGCAAAACCACCCATCACTTCTCAAACAGAGCTGCCCTGCGTGATCCCTGCACAGTGGAGGACTCAGTCTTCCTCCCTGGGCAGCCTCGTGGTGAGGCTGGGGCTACTGCTTCAATGTCCCCCAAGGGCCGGCCGTGTGGGCCCAGGGAAGGTGGAGCGACTCGGGCTCATTTGTCCTGGCAGGAAACCACATGGACCGGAAACACAGGCATGTTCTTCATCAGCCGTGCGGGGCCTCCAGGGCCTGGCGGTATCTTACGTGCGCTTTTCCGCGTTCCCACCTGCTCTCTTCTACATAAACTCGCGGTGAGACAAACCATTTCCTAAAAGAAAGCAATCTGCTGACACATGACTGCAAAAAGAGAAAACACTCACTCTGCCTGAGAGAGAAAAGGGCAGACGGATTAAGTCTCTGGAATGTTCCATGCTACCTAAAGGAAGGTTCAGGCTTCAACTGGCCCTGGCCACCCTTCAGCCAGGAGTGGCAGACCAGGCTCTGGAGTTGGGCAGGCCCATGTGCCTGACAAGGGGAGACTGGGCCCTGGAGACCTGGCCTCAGAGGGACAGTGGGGGTCTGCCTTAGAGACTGTGGGGTGACCACGCCCCAAGACCACCTCGGAGCTGGTGAGCAGGAAGGCAGGCCTCACGTCCAGGGCCTCCGGGCCTCTGGGCCTCTGGACATTCAGGGGTTCACTCTCAAGCCTGCCCCCAACTTAGTGCTGGGAACCCAGAGACACAGGGACAGAACCCAGGCCTGCTGGCCTCAGGAATTAGACCACACTCCGGGACCATGAGCCTCATGGGAGACCAAAGACGTGGAGGAACTTTCCATAGCCTACCGGGAGCTTCAAGACACTTCTATGCTGAGTGACTTCTCTGACAAACATCCTTCCTCTTTCTAAGTTGGAATTTTTCCTCTTAGCACCTGAACCTTTACAGGTTTGGGAGCAAAGTTGGGAACGGACTCCAGCCTCCGGGTGAGAAGCAGGCTGCAGGTGTGGCTCTCTGGGCGGCTGCAGAGAGGTGTGCACCCTGCAGAAAGGCTCGTTTGTATTCAGAGAGGGGTTCTGTGATCTTTAACGGTGACTTGAGTCAGCCAACAGCTCCCCTTCCCCACCACACTCGGGCTCCCCGCCCCGCTCTCTGGCCACTCCCCTCCTCATGAGCAGCTGCCTTCCTCAGGGCTTACTCGAGAGGCCCCAGGTAACTCCGGGTTGCCCAGCTTCAGTCACCTGCTGCATCCCTCTGTTGTTTCAGCATTTCCACTTGCACGGCCTCTCACTCTCGATGTGTCCGTGACTGCACTGCTCCAGGTCCACACGCCATCCAGCTGCTCAGAACAGGAACTGGGAAGGCAGCTGAGCTCTCCTTCCTTCTCACGCCTACCTCTGGCCGGTGCCCCGTCCTGCCCATTTCCCCTCCAGACATCTCGAGTCCCACTGCTTCTCTCCACACCCAGCACACTTGCTCCCATCCAGCCTGTCCAATCTGGCCTCTGGGGGCCACTCAAGTGCTGCCGATCCTCCTGCTACAGAGCTTGCTCCACACCCGTGGCAACTGGGGTGACCCCCAAGACCCAACTGGGATTGCACCACTCCTGTGTTCAAGACCCTCCAACAGTGTCCCACCACGCTGTGAGGATACAATGGTGTCCTACCACGCTGTGAGGATACAATGGTGTCCCACCACGCCGTGAGGATGGCTGCATTCTTTTCCTCCAACGGGAATTCTTAAGACCCAGCTCCCGCTCACTCCATCCCCTCCCTCTGGACTCCAGCCCTGACTCAGTGCCTGGCTCTCCCTGGGCCACGCTGCCGCCTCCCACACTGGGGTCTCCTCTGTAAGTTACTCTGCAGATGCCGCCCCGCAACCACCTGTCTCAGGAAGATCTCCCACCCCAGTGTTCCAGGTCCCAAGGCCTCAGGGCCCCTCACAACTTATTCCAACTGGTTACTTATTAACTGCCTACAGTCTCTTTTCACAAGGCGTGAACTCCACAAGGTCAGGGCTATTCTGTTTCCTCTGTCCCAGCACTGGCATTGTGCCCTGCCTGCCCTCAGCACTAGTGAAGACTTACTGATCAAAAGGAATGAATTCCTGAAAAGTCTGGAGATGTCCAGTACCCTGCAATTTGGCTCATGTTTGTTCAAATCTCTTCCCCTATTTTTCTGTGCATTGGAATTCTTCTCACAGATTGCCTCCTCCAGGAAGTCCTCCAGGATGTGCCCTGGTCCTCTTTTGCTCTCTCAGGTCACTCTCCCTGCTCTTCTGTTGAGCCCTGGAACAGGAACTCATGGCTTTCCAGCTCCTACTGGAGATACAGCACCTCGAGATGGGGAATCCAATGTCTGCTTCCCAGACGCTGGTGGCCAGAGGAGACCATGGCGGAGGTCCCTGCAGGCCTTCTGTGGGCTGTGGCCGATTTGGTTATTGAGTGGTCAAATTGTCTTGAGGAAACAGGGTGACGCTTGATTTCTTGAGAGCCACCGGAGTGTGTGCAGTCCACACCGTGTGGAAACAGCCCAAGGGGCCCAGGCATGAGAGATCCATGACACAGAGGCAAGGCCTCGGGAAGGCAGGCGATATGGTTTGGCTGTGTCCCCATCAAAATCTCAACTTGAATTGTACCTCCTAGAATTCCCATGGGTGGTGGGAGGGACCCAGGGGGAGGTAATTGAACCATGGGGACTGGTCTTTCCTGTGCTATTCTCATGATAGTGAGTAAGTCTCACGAGATCTGATGGGTTTATCAGGGGTTTCTGCTTTTGCCTCTTCCTCATTTTCTCTTGCTGCTGCTGTGTAAGAAGTGCGTTTCGCCTCCCACCATGATTCTGAGGCCTCCCCAGCCATGTGGAACTCTTAAGTCCAATTGACCTCTTTTTCTTCCCAGTCTTGGATATATCTTTATCAGCAGTGTGAAAAAAGGACTAATACAGCAGGGAACCCCTGCAACATCTGGCCAGGCCACCGCATCCGGGACAGAGTTTGGAGGGCGCATGGCTGTTCTGGGCATTTGCGTGTGAAGTGTTTCACCCAAGGGCTCTGCAGATGGCTTCTTGATTGGCTGTGATTTCTTCTGAAAACATTTATGATCTTTTGAAGTATTCATAAGTGTAAAGGGGCCTGGGGTGGGGACTCCCCTTTGGCGGTGGTTAGCAGTTTCTGCGACTGAAATTAGAATTTGGCAAGATAGCCATGGTGGGTGGAGCTGAAGGTCAGAGGTGAAATTCCTCTTATTCTGTAATGAGCATTAATGAAGTGATGGGGCCTGCGTTACTGGAGGAAATAGCGGACTTGGAGGCAGGGCCTCAGCCAGCAGAGGTTGAGTGACAAGTACTGTGTGCACGCAGGTGGCAGGAGCATGAGTCTCCTCCCTGGAACGAGGTGTGAGGTCATTCACCAGATTCACTTTCTCAGGAGATAGTAGGAGGCTTGTGGAAATCATGAAGCAAATGAATATTTTAAAAAGCATGTGAAAATCTCCTGCTTGCTGGCCTTCCTATAAAGAGATTACGTGCTAGGAGGATAACTTGAAGCAAAAACATCACAAAACGGCCTGGTTTCCACAGAGGGAAAGAGGTGCTGATGCCGGGTCGATGGCAGAGGGGAAGGACAGGAACAACTGAATGCCCCTCATGGCCGCCCTGGCCTGCTACCTGCAGCCCGTGTTCCCACCTGCTTCACAGGGAGAGCCAGGTGGCTCCCTCGGAATGGGGGCAGTGGACCGGGCAGCAAGGGTGGAGGAAGGGTGTGGATACAGCTTTCCGTGGCAGGAGGACATAAAAGATGAAAAAGCTTCAGCAACTTGTTCCCAGGCCAGAAACGCCACCTGTCATGTGTTGAATTGTGTCCCCCACCAAGTTCATATGTCGAAGTCCTAACCCCAGTATCTCAGGATGTGGCTTTATTTGGAAATAGGGCTTTGCAGATGTCATTGGTTGAGATGAGATCACACTGGAGGACGGTGGACCCTGGCCCCATGTGCCTGGTGTCCGTGTGAGAAGATGGTCCCATGGAGAAACATGCAGGTGGGAACCACAGGATGATGAAGGAGCCAAAGACCTCAACGAGCCCCAGATGCTTGGGAGGCCTGAACAGATTCTCCCTCATGGCCTCAGAAGGACTCACCGTGCAGATAGCTTGATCTTGGACTTGCGGCCTCCAGAACTGCAGGGCAATGCGTTTCTGTGTCGGCAACCCAGGCTGTGGCCACTTTCTTATAGCGGCCACAGGACTGACCCACCACCGGCAGACAGTGGTCTCTGTGTCCAAGACAGAGCTGCTCTCCCGGATTTCCTGCATGGCGGGGAGGATGGGGCCAGGTACGGGCTGCCCAGGGTGTGAGAAGGGCCAGGAGAAGTGGCAGAAGTGGCCAACCCTTCTGGCTGGGGTCCCTCCCATCCTCAGGAGACAGGAGGAGCGGTGTGGTCCTGGAGGGGCCAACTCCCTGGAGGGAAGTTTCATCTCCTGAGCTGACGGGGTCAGCTTTCCGGACCCTTTTTTCGGACCCTCTAGTCCTCCCTGGCCATTGTATATGCCCCGAGGGTCCTGCACAAGCCAACAAGCCCGTCTCCCAAGAGTCAGCCGGAGACGGGGCCGCCATGACACACTCTCCCACCCCACGGATCTGCCTGGTGGACAGGTAGTGGCACTGTCCCCTTGACGGACAGGTCTTGGGCCTCCATGCCTGTGAGGACCCTGTGAGAGGCTCCTCTTTCAGGGGAGGTGTGTGGCTCCCACATCAGCTTTCTCATCGAGGCTGAGGCTGGGGCCAGGTCACCCAAATTCCCACAGGGCGCACATCTCATCCCTCAAGCCCTCTGTGGTCTAACGGGGGTCCTAGTCTATCTTTCCTGCCCCCACAATCCTCATCCCATCTCCACCTTCCCATCAAGCCCCCAACTCCTGTCCTTCTAGCCAGGTCTTTGCCAGCACCCACAAATCCATCTTTTACCCCAGCCCACAACACGCCCCCACCAGAGGCTCATCCTCCTCAGAGCATCACAGCGCCTGTCCTTCTCTCCCTGAGTCCTTCCCACCTGTTGCTAACTCTGCCTAAAGGTAGGTCTGAGTTCTTCCGCTGAACAGGAGCACCTTTAGGGCAGCAACCGTGCCCAGCTGTCTTTGTGTCAACCCCTGTTTTCCGCCCACTGAACGCTTCACAGGAGGGGGGGGGGTGGCATTTCTGGATTTGGAATTCATCCTGAGACAGGACCTGCTATTGTCCCCAGTACCTGCTCCCCCAGTCCCCTGGGAGTTATACTGAGGGGGAGAGTGGAAGGGCTTTTTACTCTGAGAAGACCTCCTCCCTCTCACTCTGTTTATTTTGTGATTTAAAAACAATTTTCTGTTGAGAGCCCATTTGTTGCTGTGACCCCTCTGCTATTTAAACAGAGCCCCTGCCTCATCCCCCGACACCCTCAGGTTTCCAGCAGAACATTCCACACGGCTGCAACCTCCCCTGCCCGGCGAGGCTTTCGCACTCACTCCCCTTCGACACCCCTGTGGGCAGCTCATTTTTCACAGTGAGGACCTGGAACTCAGCACAGGCTCTGTGTGAGGCCGGGGGACGGACGCGAAGCGCACTGAGCTGTCGCTCTCCTGCCCTTCCGGACCTCACACTTCTGCTGCCATGAGCTTTTTCTTGGCAGCACCTTCTCATTACGGATTCAGATGGAGCCTGAATCAGCTGCAACCCCTGAGCGTTCTCTCCCTGTGATGGGTGTTGCTCCTGAGCCTTGAGCACACACAACCCTGGGCAGTTGTTGCTTTTGTCTTTTAAGCACAGAGTAGAGCATTTCATAGGGATAAGTTGTAGGGTTTCAGCTTTACAATGACAAAAAAACTTAAATTAACGAAACAGTACAGTGGTTATTGCAGAGCAGAACTGTCCTTAATTAAAGGGAATCCTTCCCCTAAGGCTGATGCTATTCCAGGGTGCGGACAAACCACGTGTTGCTTGTCTAGTCATCTGTCAGGGAACTCTCGGGCTGCCTCCCCCTTTTGGCGATTATGAAGAATGCTGCTGCCAACAAGGATGTACAAATGCCCCTTTGAGTCCCTGCTTTCTGTTCCTTTGGGTATACACCAAGAAGTGGGGTTGCTGGACCATCTGGTAATTCTGTGTTTAATTTTTTGAGCTGCACTATTTCATCATCATCTTAATTATTGATTTATACCTCAGTCCACCATCATTCTGCTAGAATATTGTAATTACGCAATTCATGCAAACATTTGTAAGATGTGAGGTCTTTATGTCACCCATTTTGATTTAATTGCTAACAAATTAATTTTTATAAATATTAATAGCCCAGCAGAAAGTAATTATTTATAAACATGGAGTACATGTTGATTTATACTTTATTCTTCCTAACTAGTTCTAATTCTAATATTTTAGTAAGACATGTTTCCAATTTTCTTTACCCCCAAACTAATTTTATAGCCATGTTTTTATATGTTGTTTTATTTACTATAAAATGTGATTTATCTTGATCACAATAAACATATCCTAATCGCTGTGATATTATTACTTTCTAAACTTGATTCCATGTATAATTTTGAGATGCTTGTTTTTCAGAACTTTCTTCAAGTTGTTATCTGTAATCCCAAGGGTTCTTGGGATTTTGGGTAGCAAATAATTTAAAGTCAAATCCATAGAAATTAAACAGTAAGACAGATTTCTGCTTCCAGCCAAGGTGAAGTAAGAGGGACTTTATTTATTCCTTTGCATGAAATAAAATATCAGACAAAATATGTGGGAAAAAAATGGCTTTCGAAACATTTAACATCAGGCAACAAAGGATAGGGACCCCTGAGAGATGGGAAATCAATGAATCAGGCCACATAACTGCCTTAGGTTATGGCCTGGAGAGAATTTGCAGGCTGTGCTGCAGGGTAGGAAGCCCAGGAGGAGCCCAGTGGTCTCTCTGAATTGAGGAGATGGGGCTGAGAGCCTGAGAAGGCCAAGGTGTTAGCCTGTGTGGGGCAGGTTCTGTGGAGGAGAAAGCTTTGGAGGAGAGAGAGTGCACATGCCCTGGGGATCTCTACTGGGTCCCCCTTAAAACCTATTTATGCCTAGTGTTCCGTTATTGGAACGCTAAACATGTGGGAGTTATTTATATCCTACTCCTCAAGGTCATCACCAAGGTCTGATTGCAAAAATTCAAAAAATTGCAACCTCAGGCATGAATGGATTAAGTCTTTCACTAATCAGCATATGCATGAGAGGGCAGGTTTAGAGAAACTATTATCTGAAAAGTTTGGAGAAGAGCAACAACAACAACAAAAATATGTGGTGCTCCTACAGAGCCAGAAACAGTTCCTATTACTAGCAGCCAAAGTGGGGGAAAAAAAAAATCAAAGTTCATGGGGAATCAGAGGGAGTCCTCAGAAAGGGTATGTCTCCAAAGTGGGGTAAAATTAGCCTCCAGCTAAACATTGATCTGGTCCTGCCTACCAAAGCTCAAACATCAGATCCAAATGGAGCGATCTGCTTCCAAATAAATTACCTGTATGTCATAAAAAAATAACATTTACAGAAATACACAAGGTAAAATGTACAATGTGTGGCATCCAATCAAAAATGACCAAGCAGGTAAAGAAGCAGGAAAACATGACCCATAATAAGGAGAAAAATCAACCAATCAAAACCAGCTCAGAAATAACACAGGCTGCCAGGCATGGTGGCTCACGTCTGTAATCCAAGCACTGTGGGATACCAAGGCAGGTGGATCACTTGAGGTCAGGAGTTCGAGGCCAGCCTGGCCAAATGGTGAAACCCTTGACCTTGAAAGCCACTGCCTCACCCCTCACCTGGTCCAGTCGCAGATGCATGTGTTGGAGAAACATGCATGACATGCATCCGTCCCTCTCTGTGTGTCCTCCCTGCCCCAGTCAAGTAGGCAAGCACTACATCACACAAATATACAGGAAAATAGGAAAATCCCCCGAGATAGAAAAACACTAAGCCCTTGAGCGTATGTCCCCTGCACAGTGAAGGTAAAACTAACTTCTAGTCAGACAGAAGTTTATTTAAAAGTATGCCCTGGTAGGCTGGTTGCAATGGCTCTCACCTGTAATCCCAGCACTTTGGGAGGCTGAAGTGGGAGCAAAACTTGAGTCCAGGAGTTTGAGACAAGCCTGGGCAACACAGTGAGACCCCCATCTCTGCAAATTTTTTTTCAAATTAGCCCAGCATAGCCGCGAGCACCCGTAGTCCCAGCTACTTGGGAGGCTGAGGCGGGAGGATCCCTCGAGCCAGGGAGGCCAAGGTTGCAGTGAGCTATGATTGCACCACTGCACTGCAGCCTGGGTGACAGAGTGAGACTGTCTCAAAAAACAAGCAAACAAAAAACCCAAAAGTATACCATGACTTGGGAATGTAATGAGAACTTGAATTTCTCAATCTTTTCAACTTCCGTAAAATAAAGTTTTATTACCTATCATAGGACTGCTATGAGGATGTGCAAATCAAAAAGCACTAGTGAAATTATGTTTCAAATATTAAAGAACTATACAAATGTAAAGAAAAGATATTGTACTGTGAGTTTATGGAAGTGAGGGCAAGAGAGGAAAGGAAAAGGAAAATGAAGAAGAGGAGTAAACGCACCGAGGCAGAATTGTGCCTCCCAAAAACCTCACTGATTTCTCTCCACCATCTGCTGCCGGGGGTGTGGGGCCCACGAACCGCTCAGAGCACTCAAGAGAGGACAGAGGGTCTGACAGCTGCTGTTCTACAGCCGAATCTCGTTTCTTCAAAGTTTCTTTAATCCCATTTTATCCAGGGGAGGCGGGTGGTCAGATCTGCATGATGAAGGGATTTGGAGGAGAAATGGAATAAGATTTAACCAAACAGAGCAAAGATAAATGGCTTCATTTAAATGGATTTCCATGGTGCCTTAAGAAGTCAACTGAACCCCCCTTTGAGCAACGCTGGCACGAAGGATTTAAAGCACTAATTTAATCTCCATGCACACTGACCACAAACAATGATCAGCTAATATCTAGCTAGGAAGAGATATCGGTTCCCATTTTTGTTGTTCTGAAAACCATTTATTCACAAAATCATTAGGTACAGGCAGCTGGGAACTTAGAAAGTGGAATGACTTGGCTGGGCACGGTGGCTCACGCCTATAATCCCTGCACTTTGGGAGACTGAGGAGGGTAGATTGCTTGAGCCCAGGAGTTCGAGACCAGCCTGGGCAACATAGCAAGCAAGAATCCATCTCTACAAAAAAAAAAGAAATAAAAAATGAAAAAAGAGTTGTGACACGTGCCTGTAATTCCAGCACTTTGGGAGGCTGAGGCAGGAGGCTCTGTTGAGTTCAGGAGCTCAAGGCAGCACTGAGCTATGATCATGCCACTGCACTCCATCCTGGGGCAACAAAGCGAGACCCTGTCTCTAAGAAAAAAAGAAAGAAAATAACGACTTATATTACAAACTGCCTCAACTTATCCACACATTCTTCCATGCTTCTCTAGCTACTATTCTCTATTCACCAACCTCAACAACCAATTAACTCATGTACATTGTTGCTTTTCTTAAAGTAAGTTCTTATCTCATTGCTCTTAAGAGATCCCCCAAACCTCTGAACCTTTGCTTTCTTTTTTCCTTCTCTCTCCTTTTTAAATCAAAGTCATTTAATGAATTGATTATGATTCTAACTGACTCCATATAATAATTTCCAAATAATTTCTCTTGTGATTACACAGCTCAAAGTTTTCAATGATGTCTTAGCACATTTTGGGTGGATGAGTATAATTTATATTAGAAGATTTGGGCATTAAGGCTAATGAAAATGCCAAAAAGAAAACCTCAAGACCATTTACCCTGAGAAAATACTGTTAATCTTGTGTTCTAATTATAAAGACTTCTTATATCTCAATTTCTAAAGCCCATTTAAAAGGCAAAGATAAATACTAGATATTTTTCATAGCCCTCAAATTAATGACATAATTATTTCTTAATAATTTATAAAATATGTTGATTTGTGCTTTCATTTTATACAAGTTATTGGTACACCAATTCATGGGATATTACTTTGAAATAAACTTTAAATTGTTTTCCATTGTTGAAATGGCTAAGTTTCCACATTTCCTTTCATTTACATGACTTTGGCTGGCATTTAGGAACCAGTATCTGCACCATGATCAATCCTGAAATACTGATGCACTTACTGCTTGTATTTCAGATGTCGTTCTTCTGACACTTGCAGTCATTTTTTACATTCATCTGTGCATGATCTGGGACCAGAGCCTGAGATGAGGATGTCACCGAGTCAGGTGATGTAAGGAGGTGCCAGGCAGAGTGTTGATTTTAGAGAGCCGTTTTCACAGGGGAAGGTCGGGGCCAGCGTCTCAGCCCCTGGGAAGCAGAGCTGGTACTGAGCATGCTCTTCCTCTCCCTGACGCTGGCTGCTCGCCCTCTGCACCCCGTGAGGGAGAGAACGCCAAGCTTCTGATGGTGTTGACTGCCATCTGCTAAGGGACCCGCGGGAGCTGTCCTCTTCAGCACTACTCTCTAGCGGCAAGACTTGGGCACTCAGACCTGAGCATGCAACTGGATTTTCAGAAAAGATATGCTGACAAGGTTTGTGGGCCAGGACCGCCTGATCCACCGCAGAAGGGTAGTCAGAGGGAACGCTGTCCCCGTGATATGGCCACTCTGTGGCATTTGGGTCCACCTGCCCTTAGAAATCATAATCAAGTAAGTGGGCTTGCTCAAAATGATCGGTGGGATCATCCATAATTTATACTGACTTGAAAGTGAAGAGCCAAAACTGGTACCTTGCCACTTTAATGACCCCCAAGAGCACTGTTCTGACCATCGATCCAACGCCTACCTTGTTGGAGAGACTGTCGTTGTGGTTTGGCCATCAGCAGGACTGTATCTCACAGAGCCTCCCATAAAATCAAGGGACACACAGGCTTAAATAGTTTAGGGCTGTCCAGCAGCAGGGGGTTCACTGCTACACTGAGGCATTCACATTTAACTAGGACACAGGTTTCTTATTTTATTAACGATGACCCACAATGAAGGGAGGCAGACAGAATGAAAGTTCTGAGTTTGAATCAACCTTCCACTGAAAGACTTACTGAGGTCATTCTAATCCCCTTCTTCAGGCTTAATCTCCAGTTAAAACTCACAGAAGGAACTTCATGAAGATGTTTATAGACTTAAGTGTTTGATTAGGGAAAGAGGGAAAGGAGGAAGAATAATTTACCATTCCTAATACAACGGAATGATAATAAATACAATTTGCTGTAGACTAAGAAACAGTGTGAAAGTAACAAACTGTCAAAACCATATAAAGGGTAGTTAGACTTTTTCCTTATTCTGTTCCCCTTGGCAACAAGATTACAACTATGAAAAAAAAACAATAAATTGGGTGCCTACTATATACAATATCTAGGAACACCCAATTCCTATCCACATGCAGCCTGCAGCCTGTTGAGGAAGCACAAGAAATGCTATAATGCAGAATAAAGTATAGATTCCAACAAGTTCTCTGAATCATTACCTATATTTGAGGGTGGTTTGGATCCTAAAACAAGGTCTTTTGATTCTCCATCCACATCTCCACTGCCCTCTCTCCTACAACTTGGTCTTCATGTCAAAAAATAAAACTGAAAAATTCATAGTATTTCAAGAAGTATCAATGTAGTTCCCCTTCAACCACATACGTTACTAATACTCTGAGACCCTTCAAACACTTACACTGTTTTGTAACTGATGGTAGAGGGTTTCTCAAATCCTTTCCCCAAACTGTGCTCAGAATAACCCTATAACGACAACACTCACTTCACATTTGAGGAGATGGAGGCCTCCTCTATGAAGTTGCCTCACGCCTTACCCAGAGTCACATGGTGGTCGGCAGGTGCACACATACACACACATTCACACCCACATACACATACACCCCCCCACACACACACTCATATGTGCACACACACACTCTCACACTCATCCCGTATACACACTCACACACACAAACTCACTTACACACAAACTTACACACATGCACACTCACACACACACTCTCACTCACAGTGTACAGTTTGGCCCCAGTCTTTTCTCAACACAACCCGGGTGATTCTTTCAAAACTTGAGTCTGATCACGTCACTTCTCTGTTAAAAACCACCTGACGCAAAAGTAAAAACCAAGGTCATTCCAACGACCTTCCAGGTGCTAACTGCTGGTTCCCCAGGACCCTCTGAGGTCATCGCCTGCCAGTCCTGGACTCATTCCCTTTGGTGCAGCCACATGGGCCTTCTTCCTGGTCCCAAAGCCCCCAGCATCACTCTGGGCTCAGAGCCCTTCGCCTCCTATTCTTTCTGAAATGCCTGCTTCTCACACTCTTCAAGTTTTTGCCCAATGACTGCACGGTCCTCCTCATAATCCTATGGAAAGGACCCCTTGGAAAAACGTGACACTTCTTGGTTTTACCCACAGTATATGTCACCTAATAAAATATGGAACTTACTTATTTTGTTTTCTGTTTATCTACCCTGTCTATAATATAAACTCTGTGAGGACAGAGATTTGTATTGTGTACACACACACACACACACACACACACACACCTAGAATCTTCAGCGGTGAAACTTGGCAATAATGTGCATCAATAAACATTTGTTGAGTGAATGAATGAGTGAAAGGACACAATTTGTAAAGAAAAGCAAGACCATGTTGTATACAAAGTTGCATATCCACCTGTAATCCCAGCACTTTGGGATCACTTGAGGCCAGGACTTCAAGACCAGCCTGGGCAACATAGTGAGACCCCATATCTACAAAAAAAAATTTTTTTTAAATTAGCCCAGCATAGTGGCATATGCCTGTGGTCCCAGCTACTTGGGAAGCTAAGGCAGGAGGATTTTTTGAGCCGAGGAGTTTGAGGCTGCAGTGAACCATGTTCATGCCAGTGCACTCTAGCCTTGGTGACAGAGTGAGACCCTATGTCAAAAGAAGTAATAAAAAAGTTATATATTTTTCTATTTTTATGTATTACCATATCACGAAAATTTTCTCATGTCATTAAATATTATTCAAAAATAAAATTTTCAATGTCTGTATCTGTTTCATCATCTAGATGTACATGATCTATTTAACCATTTTCCTATATTGGGGAATTTGGATTGCTTTACACTTATAAGTGACTCTGCAAACAATATCCATGAGTTTACTTCCTATGTATCTGTCTAGTGTTTAATATGTGCTAAGCTTGGTATTGAGGTTACAAGGAGCAGCTGGAATCCAGTCCTTATTATGAAGCTCTCAAGCAGGTAGGAAAAAGAGGAAAGGCCGGGTGCAGTGGCTTATGCCTGTAATCCCAGCACTTTGAGAGACTAAGGCAGGTGGATCACTTGAGGCCAGGAGTTTGAGACCAGCCTGGCCAATATGGTGAAACCCCATCTCTACTAAAAATACGAAAATTAGCTGGGCATGGTGGCAGGCACTTGTAATATCAGCTACTCGGGAGGCTAAGGCAGGAGAATTACTGGAACCTGGGAGGTGGAGCTTGCAGTGAGCCAAGATCATGCCACCGTACTCCAGCCTGGGTGACAACAGCAAGACTCTGTCTCAAAAAAAAAAAAAAAAAGAGAGAGAGAGAGAAAAGGAAGGAAGGAAGGAAGGAAGGAAGGAAGGAAGGAAGGAAGGAAGGAAGGAAGGAAGGAAGGGAATTTAAGTGTGGTCAATAGAAAAGAATGGTGTTAGAAATGGTTATTAATAGATTTATTATGCCACAGGTCACTGAACTCTGTTAATTGCTAGTTTTTCCTTTACTCCTGAGATTGAATCTCTTCTATTTATCTAGGCTCAAGTTCACCAATCTTTATTCTGCCAAGGCAAGTCTGCTATTAAGCCCATCCAGTGAAATTTTCATTTCAGATATTGTATTTTCAGTTCCTAAAGTTATGTTGTTTATATACTGTCTTATAAATTAGACCTAACCTAGGTACTGCTCTAACAAAAACCTGACTATAATATATGGCTGATTTGCCAAGGAATAACTTGTCTGGTGCCAGTCCCGTCCTTGTTATAATTAGCATAAGTGAGAGAGGAGACAAGTCATAACAAGTTGGTTGGACAGATGCTCTCCACTGTTCACTGAATAATAAAAAAGGGCAGAATGGGAAGATGAAGATAAATAAAAAGGCAAAATGCTTTGTTGCTGCTGTTGTATGGAACTGTTGTATTTTGCAGATTATATCCATATCATCTCTTTTATGCTTTATAATACGCAAAGTAGGCCAATATAATAATGAAGTCTAGCTGACTCGTGGGATTGTACTAAAGCTGATAAATGGGTTTGTAATCTATGAATCAAATGAAAGTTATTGGCTGGTAAATTTGCACAGCTCAGTTGATGCAACAATACAACTTTCATCAAACACATTTCAATCAGGTGCAGGAATCCCATCCTGGGACTGATCTGAGAATGGACCTAGAACGCTGATGCTCCTTGTTATAATGATGCTAAATGAATGTATCAAAAATAAGTTATGATATTTTACATATGTTATGATAAATAATATACCTAGGTAAGAGAATACATTGATAATTAGCTTGCACTCTGGGTGTTCAATACAAATATTTCTAGAAACTACAATGGAAATGCAAAGCATGGTTAGAAGATATAAAATATATAGAAAGCCGCTCCTGAAAAGCAAGCAAAGAGTATGTTATTGCCAGTAAAACAGTAACTTAAGAATAATATTAAATCACTCACTATTCTTTTCAGTCGTACTCTGAGCTTCCTATTCAAAACTATGTTTTCTAATTCAAAAAGTTATTGCTTATTCTTGAAACGATAATCAAGACCCCATGCTAAAGGCTTCAGCCCTCACTCCAAGAACATCAGGATTGACTCAGTAAGAACTTTTTACCCCCAGCCAACACAGAATGATGCATTTTCACAGTGTTCCCCACATGCTCACAATACTACCCAGTGCTCACTGGCAATGAAGGAGGAATCTCGGTAGCCAAAGATCTCGTAGTTCTAGGTTAGACTATTGCAGCATTGGTGAAGCAGGTCCCCGTGGGCCACAGAGTCTCTCCTTCCAGATGACTCTGCACAGAACCACCTCAACAGCTTTGGCCCCAGTCCATGTGGATCTCAAGCTTCTTAAATGGTGTCTGTGTCTTTATTAAGATAAAACTGAAAGAACATGGGTGGTTTTTAAGGCATGGAAAGGAAGACTCTTACGCTATTTCCAAGGGGCTAACAAGAATTGGCCTTCAAATCTTCCCCAAAGAATGAAAATGCCTTTGAGGATATAAATGGATTAGAATTCCTCAAAAAAAGAAAAGACTGGTGAGAGTGACATTTCCTTTTTCTATTGTTTGAAGAAGAGAATGTGTTTCTTTTTATCCTAATATAAGAGTTAATGCAACAGTATAATAAAAAGCAGAGGTGGAATTTCTCCTATAAGGGAATTTCAAAGGGAGGCAATCTGCTTTTGAAAAGTCGGGATGACTTCTAAGTGGAGGCCGCTCGAGACGCAGTGCAAGCTGGTGTTTAAACACACCCCACACAAGCAATTCACCTGACAGCTGAGTGATGTGTCCAAATGCAAACGGATGGGATGGATCTTCGAGGTTACTTTTGTCAGCATGAGAACTACGAGAAAAATTCACCTTTGAGAGTCTTAGTTTTGCTGTTTGAAAAAGAACTTGGCCAGTTCAGCACTCCGTTTCTATTTTCAGGGCTACGTAAATTAATTCCAGTCTTTTTCAGAGGTGAAGGAAATTTCTCTAATAAAAAGTCATTGATGTTTTCACATTTTTCATCATCTTTTTAAAAACTGTACTGCAACATTTTATGAAGGCTAATTTAGTGGAATGTCATGTTATTTATTTTACAGTGTGGATCTGAGGATAGACTAGCCTGCCTTTTTTGATAATGAAAAGCAGAGTTTTAAACATTGAAAAAATAAGGGAAAGGCAAAATGTTATGGAATGTTAGTGTTATGGTGAATAGATGTAATTATTTTTAAAAAGAAAATACAATAATCAGGGTTTCTCAAACTTGAAGAATATATGCATCTATTGAAGGAAAAACCATTTTTGTGGACACCCAGCACTGTCTTACATTATTTTATTATATTTTACATTACTTTACGTATGTTTACATTACTTTTATTATATTTTAATGTCATTTGAATATGCATATATGTAAACCAAAGTGTTGGCCTTTTACAATAACTCGTATGCAGCAAAATGAAAAGAAATATACATAATAGGAACAGATACAATGGAAACCATGAGTCCATGTTGACAGCATCAATTGAATGCAAAGGATGATATGATTTTGCTGAGTTCCATCTGTATCTTCCAAAGAGAATGTGGCACTAAGCGACTTGCTGCCTGTTCCTGTGAGCTCTGCACACCCATGGTGCTTTGGGAAAGGCTGCTTCTCTCATGACTATTTCCTTGTTGAGCCACGGACACCTCAGGTTTCCACCCGGTGTAAATGCATTGCTTATTTGTAGTCGGCTTTTGTTCTTCTTCTTTCACCTCGGGCAATTAAATAAGGACTCCCCCTGACCGTGAATACGAAGGCAAACATGGGACTGACATGACGTCACTCTGTTGGTGATCAGTTGGCCTTCTAGTTGGTCCAGAACACAAAGACAAAATTCAGCTAGACAGTACTTCTGTAGGCCCCAGCTTGATCAACAATGATGTAGTCGCTGGACCCTGCTCTGGGAAGAAATCATTGAAACGTGCAATGGTTGTGAAATCAGGTTTTTATTTTTTGCCTCAGTTCTGCCTTTTATGCAGCAAGTCCTCCCCATTTGCCACCCAGAAAACTGCTAGTCACCCTCCAGGACCCCACACAATGTCGCTGTTTCTGCAGTCTATGTCAATGCAGGCACGCAAACCACACCCATATGAGGCTGATCATTTCCTACTTCGGGCTTGCAAAGCCCTTTGCACCAGCCCCTAGGGAGCATTTCTCACTACTGACTGCTTTGCCCCATATCCATCTCCTCCCGCCTTTCAGTCTGTGAGCTTGAGCTCTTCATAAACTCAAGAACAAGAAACGCTGTTTTTCCATATTCAACTCACTAGAGCCCAGAGTTAGCAGGCCCTCCGTAAACGCAGAAGGAATAAACTTGCAAAAAACGTTTGTAAAATGTGAAAAGCAACAAGCAAATAAATCAAAATGCAATGGAATAAGAATCTGTGTTATGGACATATGTGGTCCCTCATCAGGACCACCACCACCCACCGCCCACCCCACCCACCGCCAACACATACCTCACTTCTACAGACCCAGAAGATGTGGTCTATAATCATGCATAGAGTGTGGGAACGTTTTCTTTTGTTTCAATGGACATTGCAGCATGGGCCACTGCAAGCATGCACTTCACTGTCAGGCAGAGATTAACTCTGTGTGTCTTCACCGAATCTGCTTATAAACTGTAGCTGAGAGCAGAAAGCCTTGGAGCTGTTTTGCCCCAGGCCTGGGGTAGAAATGGGATATGGTTGTTTTCTGGGAGATTGGGCAGTAGGAGCCTGTGAGTAATTCCTCTTAGAGAGCAGAGGGTGCACCTGCCCCTGGGAATGCCAGGAGGCAGCCTGCTGAACCTCCCGACCTGGGGGCCCTGAAAGGAAACAGGGGAGTGGGACAAATGGCTCCCAGGCCCTAGGGTAGATTAAAGTCTGCGCAGAGTCCCACCTGTGAGCTATAAAAAAAAAAACAAGAAGGCAGAAGGCAACATGGGAGAATTTTCCATTTCAGAGATTTTGATAGGTATTTGTTGACTGAGTGTGTGACAAAGGGAAGAACCCTCTAAGCAGGATAATGGTGAGAGAGGGTTCAAGAACAGCAGTTTGCAAGCAGCCCGAACAGCCAGTCTAAACTGGAGCCAAAGGTTGCCTCTAGTCCATCAATGGAAGTGATGGTTTAAGAATTGGTCTAGGGCCAGGCGCGGTGGCTCACGCCTGGAATCCCAGCACTTTGGGAGGCTGAGGCGGGTGGATCACGATGTCGGGAGTTTGAGACCAGCCTGGCCAACATGGTGAAACCTCATCTCTACTAAAAATACAAAAATTAGCTGGGCACGGTGGTGGGCACCTGTTATCTTACCTACTTGGGAGGCTGAGGCAGGAGAATCATGTGAACCCAGAAGGCGGGGGTTGCAGTGAGCCATGAGCCAAGATTGCGTGATTGCACTCTAGCCTGGGCAACAGGGTGAGACTCTGTCTCAAAAAAGAAAGAGTCGGTCTATGGGGCCGGGCGCAGTGGCTCATCCCAGCACTTTGGGAGGCTGAGGCGGGTGGATCATCTGAGGTCAAGAGTTCAAAACCAGCCTGGCCAACATGGTGAAACCCTTTCTCTACTAAAAATACAAAAAAAAATAGCCGGGTATGGTGGCACATGTCTGTAATCCCAGCTATTCAGGAGGCTGACGCAGGAGAATCACTTGAACCTGGGAGGTGGAGGTTGCAGTGAGCCGAGATCACACCATTGCACTTTAGCCTAGGTGACAGAGCGAGACTATGCCTCAAAAATAAAAATAAAAAGAGTCAGTCTATCAGTGACACACAGCTGACCCTTGAACAACATGGGTTTGAACTGCATGGGTCCACATATATGCAGATTTTTTTCAATAAATATATTGGAAACATTTTTGGAGATTTTCCACAATTTGAAAAAACACAGGTGAACTGCGTAGCCTAGAAAGAGTGAAAAAATTAAGAAAAAGGTGTCATGAAAGCACAAAATATATGTAAATACTAGTCTGTTTTATCATTTACTACCATAAAATATATACAAACCTACTATAAAAAGTTAAAATTTATCAAAATGTATGCAGTCAAACACTGACAAACTAAAGTACATACTCCACTACTGGAATGATTCTGTAACCACCTCTTGTTGACCTTGGTGAGTTCAAGTATTGAATCTGCAGAAAACCAGTGTGACCCTAGCCACCTCCACCTGAGCAGTTCATCTTTCCAGTAAATTGAGTATTGCAGTAAAAAGTGATCTCTTGCAGTTCCCCTGTACTTTTCATTGTGTTTAGTGCAATACCATAAATCTTGTTTTCTGTTTGTTTGGTTGGTTGGTTTTTTTTGTTTTTGTTTTTGTTTTTGTTTTGAGATGGAGTTTCACTCTTGTTGCCCAGGCTGGAGTGCAATGACATGATCTCGACTCACTGCAACCTCCGCCTCCTGGATTCAAGCAATTCTCCTGCCTCAGCCTCCCAAGTAGCTGGGACTACAGGCGCACCACCACCTCTGGCTAATTTTGTATTTTTGGTAGAGATGGAGTTTCACCATGTTGGCCAGGCCAAGTCAATTTTTGAGTCAATTTCTTGGTGGCCACTTTTTGGAAATGCCCCACGTGTTCTTGAAAGAATGAGTATTCTCCAGTTTTGGGGTGCAGTATTTCATGTATGCCTTTTGGGCCCAGATTTTAAATTATGTTGTTTAAATCTGACATACCCTTGCTGGGTGGTATCTTCTTGATGCATTGATTACTAGGAGTGGTGTGTTAACATACTCAATAGGTCGGTGTTTTGTCCATTTCTCTCACTGGTTTTTTATAATTTATTATAATGGAACAACAAATTTAAATTTGTACCTGCTTGTCCATTTTTATTTTATACATTTTGAAGCTATGTTAGCAGGTTACAAAAGACTTTTAAAATTATCACATTTTCCTGGTAAATTGACCATTTGTCAATGCACGGTGACCCTCTTTATTTCTAGGAATGCTTTGTGCCTTAGGCTGTATTTCATCTGATATTAATATAGTTGTAACAGCTTTCCTTTGAGTATTTGCCCTTTTCCATCCCTTTATTTTCAAACTTTAACTTAATTTAAAAAAATAATATTACTACCTTTCTAAAAACAAAAGGACTTTAGAAGGCTTTAACTGTGATAATCACTTCTCAGTTTACATGCCATTGCTTTCTTAGTTTCTGTCTATTCTGATTTCATTTTATCCCACAAATGATACATTATCATTACTGGGTTTTAAATCAATGTTTAGATTTACCCACATGCTTATTACTGTTGTGCTCATCATTTCTTCTTGAATTCAGATCTTTCTTCTGAAACTATTCTTCCTTCACTCTTTTAGAAGGGTGTGTCAAAAGCACATCTTCAAAAGAGTGTGTCAGCTGTAAATTCCATTTTTGTTTGTCTGAGGAATCTTTATTTCTTGGAGAATAGATATTCTGGGCATAAAATTTTAGATTAAGAATGATTTCTCACCATATCTTGAAGATATTATTTTACCATCTTTTGGCTTTTATGTTGTTGAAATGTCATCTATGAAACTGTTCACCTTTAGGTAACCTGTTTTTTCTCTCCATTCTTAGATTTCCTATTATCTTTGGTATCCCTCAAGGCACTATGACGCTTGTAGAGTGTTTATCATTATTATTATTCTGCTTGGTGTTCACTAGTTTCTTAATCTGAATATTGTAGTCTTTCAATAATAATAGAAAATTCTCTTCAATTATCTCTTCAGATATTTCCTCTCTCACAGTCTGTCCATCTCCATCTCTTTATCTCTTTCATGTTTTCCATCTCCTTTATATTTTATATTTTACCTAAATTATTCAGATCCGTCTTCTAATCTAGTCTCTCTTTAGCTTTATGTGTGTTTTCAGATCTGCCTTCAAATTTAATGAGTCTCTCTTCAGTTGTATTTAATCTGTTGTTTACTTCATCTATTGAGTTTCTGATTTTAGTCATTATATTTTTCATATTTAATACTTTTATTGGTTCTGTTTTGTACCTGCTTGTTTATTTCCTTGATAATTCCTTACCATCATACTTTCAAAATCTTCTTTTACTTCTTGAAACATATAAAAGAGATTTATTTTGTATTCTAGCATCTGATTTGGTTTTTCTGAATCGCATTATATGTTTTGTAGTTTCTGTTGACTCTTGCTCATGGTGGCTTATTTCCTTGTGTGGATTGTGTTGTTTGATAGTTAACTTATGTTCCATAGAACTTTATCTGTTAAAGCCTGAGTTTAAAGTTTATTTGTCCAAATTTGCCTGGAGATTTGACTCACCTGAGACTTTATTTAAACTAAATTTTAAGTTCTTCATCCCCACACAAGTAGTATGAATTCCAGTCCCAGGCTCCTGTGAGTATGAGATTTAAGAATTCTTTGGAGATACTCTTTGTTTGTTCAGGTCAATCTAGAGCCAGACCATCTCTTTCAGCAGGGCGTGTTTTTCCCCCAACCCACTGCAAGTTGTACTTTTTGAAGTATCACATTTTAAGGATTGTGGCCTAATTTGAGATTCTCCAATTTGACTTGCTACTTGGCTCAGGTGCCTAGGTTTGTGCTCTGTTCCCAAGCAAGTAGACTATTAAATCTATGATCTAGGCCACCAGGGATGGTCAGATGTCCCCAGCAAAGGGCCGTTTTCAGCTGCTGGACCACCTCTCCCGATTCATGCTTCCTTGTTTCAGGATCAGACAATTTCCCATACTTCCCCACTAGCCCAGCCATGCATAGGAGATGTTTTCTTTCTATACTGTGTCCATTGCTTTAGGTGTTCTCCAGTGGAAATTTCTCCAAACATGATAAGGAGTAGAAGAATCACTGCTTCCATGTTTTGGTATTTCTAAAATTTTGCTTCTAGGTGTGATATTGGCAGTGTAGTTCATTTTTCCCTTTCTGAGCATGTCTCCTTCCCTGGTTTCTGTGACCATATTCTTTTCTCTCATTTTTCCATCTTTTCAAGAAAGAGTCTGCTGTTCCTTCACCTTGTCAACCAAGATCAGGATCTGGGAGTCATTCTTGACTTTTTCTTGCCCCTCACACACATTTGGAGTAGAACTCGTATTGGTCTTTCTTCCTTGCCTGCCTGTCCCCACTCTTCCTCTGTCTCTGCTATTCCACAACCTCGTGCCCCGTTGCATGAATGGATTCAAAATCCTCCTAACCACGCCCCCTGCCTTCTGGTTGTGTCCTTCAGCTCATTACTTTCCTTCTGTTTCCAGAGGAATTGTTTGATGCCCTCCTCATTCTTGCCAGCATCTTGTCTCTTGCAGACAGGGACCTCTACATATTGCCTGAACACCAGGCTGTAAGAGAATGGCTGCCCGCTGTCTGCAAAAGGATGAATCCCTGCGTCTTGCTGAATCCATACTGATGGCAGTGGCAGGGCTGGAGCCAAACTTGCTTGCTGATGCCAGTGTCTGTGCTTGGTCTAGCACATCCTACTGTTGTAACAGGTGTTGATTAAACTGCCAGCAAAACTTGGCTACATGCTTAACAAATTCCTTCAAAATGTAATCAGTATTTACAAAGGATATGAATTATCATGAAAATGTTAACTCTTTAAAATCCTTCTCTTGACAACATTTAATTTTAATTGGATGTGCTGTCAATTCATGGTATCTATTCAACTTCTTTAATTTTTATAGCTTATACCATTGAAGCTGGGAGATTCCGCTTAGGGACTTCCCCAAACCTCAACCCAAAACTCCACACTGAAGATACTCATCAGATGTTTGTTAATAAAAGAATGATAAGATAAAACCATAAATGAATAAAATAAATTCTTCTCAATTTTGTGATTAAATAAGTGGGTGCACAATTGTCAAGTTTAAGGTTATGGAGAAATAAGCCAGCATGTGGCCTGAAGGACTCTGGTCATCACCATCAGTGAGATGAAGGGCATGAATCAGTAAAGGGTCAGCGGCACCCAGCAGACTGAAGTTGGCCAGCTATAAACCTCATTCTCAGAATGCTATAAGTCTCATAATGCTATAAACCTCATTCTGGTCACTTGGAAAATGTGGGAGACAATGCCTCTTTCAGAGAGTAGCTGTGAGTATTAAAAGACATGACGAATGTAAAACAATGGTGGGGTGGGGTTCTGACACATAGTAGGTGCTCAGCAAAAGTGACGTCCACTCCTTTTCCTCTGCTTTCTTATTATGAGCAATGTCTAATAGATTTTTTCAAAGTACATCTATTTAGCACCCAAATACCTAAAACAAAATTCCAACTTAGAGAAAATAATATACAGTGGGCATGTCATCTATGCAAAGGCAAATGTCTGGATTTCCAATTACATTTCTCCACTTTTTAATTGTCTGTTCTAGCACTGGTTAGACATAGCCCAGGAAGTAAAGTCTGAAAGGAAATGCATTCAATGTCCCTGGCATAATCTGGCAAGGCCTGAAATCCCATGGGTGTGTATGTGTATGTATACATGAGTGTGTATGTGTGTATGTGTATGTATACGTGAGTGTGTATGTGTGTATGTGTATGTATACATGAGCATGTATGTGTATGTGTGTGTGTGTCTGTGCATGTGTGTATGTGTATATATGTATGCATGCATATATATAAGTATGTGCATGTACACGCATAGGTATGTGTATATGTGTATGTGTGTATATGTGTGTGTATGTATATGCATATGTGTGTATGCATATGTGTATATGTATGTGTGTGCTTGTGAATGTGTAAGTATATGCATATATATGTATGCATATGTGTGTATGTGTGTGTGTGCATGTACATGTGAATGTGTAGGTACATGTGTGTGTGCATTGTGCATGTATATATATGTGTGTGTGTACATGCATCTATGTGTGTGTGTATGCATGTGTGTATATGATGTGTGAGTGTGCACTCACACCAATATTTGTTCTCTCATCCTCCAACCCCGGTTCCCACCTGCACTAATGGCCCCATTAGTCACAGAGGTGGCACCTCATAAAACTGCCGTCCCCTCACAACTCGCCGAGCCATCGGTCGTGCAGATTTACGGAGTGATGTCTGGGTGACTGGCAAGTGCTGCTGCTTTACAGGGTGCAGCAGACGTCCACACTGTACGACCAGAGCAATGGCTTTGCAAACGCTTGTGGGAAAGTGTGGGGTTGGGCCCTTGAGAGGAGCAAAGTCCTCAGTTTCAGAAAGGCCTGTTGCTTCCTGCCTTGAACTTGCAGACCGAGGCAGGGTGACAAAGCTAAAGGTCATAACATAACAGGGCAGGACCAGGCAGAATCTGCCCTCTTGGCTCCTGACTCAGCGCCCTTTGCCCTGCTCCACTGTAACTCAGAAGCGTTCACGGAGGAGGAACAACTTCACACATTGCTTTACAGTCTGTCCTGCCCCAAAGTAACAAGGAACCCAGCCAAGATCTTCTCGTATATCTTAGAGTGTGGCCTTGGAGGAGCTCTCTGGTGGGCAGTGGTACCAGCAGAGGCTCTGCAGACACCCGGGAGGGCAGGCTAGAGCTCACAGGGTGTGGGTCATGCCCATGATTCCCAGCACATCTGCCCTCTCCAGGTCAGCGCCTCTCACCCAAGTCAGGGAAAGCCTTTGCCAACTCTGCATGCCAGGGACTCTGAGCATGGCTCCAGTGCCTGGCGTAGGGGCTGTGACTACTGGTGAAGGTGCGTTGGCAAACCAGACAGGAGGGAGCACAGGGATTCCCTGGAGTGTGGATGGAACCCTCACCTGGGCCATGCATGGCCAGAGCTGCATCCAAGCCTGGCTTGCAGACTCTATCCCAAGGCAGGAGGCCCTGCCCTGGGAGGCTCGCTATCCAGTGGGGAACAAATAGCTCCATAAGCAACACCCGCCATGCATCCTGTAACCCAGGCAGTGCCAGGCACTATGGAGGATTAGCAGAGACACCTCAGCCAGTCTCGGGGGTGAGGGAAGGTTTTCTAGAGGAATCAAGAGCCCACCTGAGATCAGAGGGATGAGAAAAGCTGGCTTCAGAGGGAGGAGGGGTGGGGAGCGAGTGCTGACCAGCCAGGCCTGCATGCTCAGGGACCCAGCAGGCAGCGCAAGAGCCAAGGTCCTGTTTCAGGAGCGTGGGTAACTCAGCCTGGCTCAGATAGCATCAGGGCAGGGGGAGGCCGTCAGAGAGGAGGCTGCAGGGGACCCAGAGCCGTCAGAAGGTCTCACTGTCATCCTGGGGGCACTGGGAAGGTGCATGAGGGGGAAGACAGGGACAGGACCAGTCATTCATTTGGAAGAATCATTTGGCCACAGTGGGGGGGCACAGGCTGGAGGGGCAGGACCAGACTTCAGGCCACAGAGGACACTGGTGCAATAGAACAGGTGCGGCTAGAGTCCCCGGCAGAGGCAAGTGTGTGGGGAAAGGAGGGGGGTTGCAGCAGCACTGGGCAGTGAGCTTGGAGGGTGATGGGAAGATGAGACCCCAGGTCTGCCTGGGCTGTTGGTTTCCATGATTTCCTCCATGGCATGGCTTGCAGCAACAGAGCCCAAGCCCCCTCAACTCCCAATCCAGAATATTTCATGTCACTCAACACACTCAGGCCATGAGCCTGGACCCTGATGTCTGGCTGCAGAGTTCCCATGGAGTGTCACTGGTGTGGCCAGCACAAGCTCCTCCCCTTCCTATTTACCCTAATCGACTGTACAATAAGGAAAGCGCCAGTCCCTTTCTCATTGAGACGCTGCATCACAGTGTAGACACAGAGCGTCTCTGAGCCATGACTGGGACCTGGGAGCCCTCCTCACAGTCACCGTCTCAGTTCATTTGGAATGCTGAGAGCAGGGCGTGCTCCCCTCTTGTCTCAAAAAGATCCCTGCAAAACTCAGCAGCAGGTCCTTCCTCATCTGGAGCCCTGAACCAGATCAGTCCACTTGCTTGCGGGATCCCAGAGGTGGAGCCTGGTGCATCTCAGCTCCGAGACCCTCCTCCCCTCCAAGGGACTGCTCTGGGAGCCTTGCTGGCATTCCTTCCTGTCCCTTATGTAACCAGGATTCCTCACTGCTGGGAGCATCAGCCATGATTCAGGAAGGAGGTGGAATTGGTGTGGGATCCTGAAGGAGCCTGGATAGCAGGCAGCAGAGTGAGGACCCCCCGAGGGGCATACCCTGCAGTAAAGAAGGAGGTGAGTTTGGGCAAGCTTCAGGTTGGTTGTGCTGTGAGGGTGGGTGGGAAGGTGGAAGTGTGGGCAATGATGGACGGTGGCACTACGAGGTCCCACAGTCATGGGGAGACACATGGCACCTTAGAGCAGGGGACGACATGAACAGTACTGTGCCCAGGGAAGCACCACAGTGGGGAGGTCAACAGGGGCTATTTCTTTGTTGAGATGAGACTGGAGTCCAAAGTGGGAGGGTGGCAGAAGGCCAAAGGGGGAAGCACATGACCATAGCGCAGAAGACAGTCTTGAAGTCTAGGCAACCAATCAGGCTATGAGAGTGGTGCAGACTCCCAGGGGCTCCAAGATCAGGACCTGGAGGCCTGGGAGGATGTCTGAGAACAGCACCACCCTGATAGGGATAAGGAGAAGCTCCCTCTGCTCTTAGTTCAATCATCAGATGCCTTCTGTGAATCCATGGACGGGCTGGTCGGAAGCTTCTCCTCCCTGCACCTGGGATTGTGCAAGTCTCTGAAATTCTTTGACATCTTTTGGAAAAGCACTTTTAATTACAAGGCAGTTATTTTCCAGCATTTTTAGTTTGAGATATGGTCACTAGTCTGTGAGCTTCTAAAAATTTGGAACCATCTCACCACGCCTTGCTCCAGCCATCTTCTGGGAAGCACAACCTGTCCTAAGTGCTCATTAAAACTTTCCTGAATGAATAAACTAGTACAGCCGCTATGGAAAACAGCATGGAGATTCCTCAAAGAAGTAAAAGTAGATCTACCATTTGATCCAGCAATCCCACTACCAGGTATCTACCCGGAAGAAAGAAGCCATTATTTGAAAAAGATACTCACACACACATGTTGATAGCAGCACGATTCGCAATTGCAAAATCGTGGAACCAACCCAAATGCCATCAGTCAACGAGTGGATAAAGAAACTGTGGCATATATATGCAATAGAATACCTCTCAGCCATAAAAAGGAACGAATTAACAGCATTTGCAATGACCTGGATGAAACTAGAGACTATTATTCTAAGGGAAGTAACTCAAGAATGGAAAACCAAACATGGTATGTTCTCACTGATAAGTGGGAGCTAAGCTATGAGGACACAAAGGCATAAGAATGATACAATGGACTTTGGGGACTTGCAGGGGAAGGGTGGGAGGGGGTGAGGGATAAAAGACAACACATACGGTGCAGTGTACACTGCTTGAATGATGGGTGCACCAAAATTTCACAAATCGCCACTAAAGAACTTACTCATGTAACCAAATACCACCTGTATTCCAATAACTCATGGAAAAATACAATAAAATAATTTTTTAAAAAATACAAAAACAAAAACAAAACAGTGACTGGCTTCGTGGTCTTCACACTGGAGAGGGCCGTCTGTGCAGGGCATTCCTGCATGCCCGTTGTTTGATGTCTCCGTGTCCGTTGTTGCATGAGTGCCCCCGACCCGCCAGCAGCCACCTGCACATTTCATTAGCTGAGCCGCTCTCCTCCGGCCCATTAATCAAGCTGTTAAATACAGGACTTAACACCACGCCAAGCCACTTATCTGCCGAGGCCTGGGCTCCGGCCCCTCCGCTTCCCCCGGGGCGGTTGAGGAAATCATTAACACCTCACATGCAACCTCACTGCTCTCCTGCTCTGCACGTCAGCCAGAACTGCCCGGCCTAGGATCTGCTCCCCCAGAACCCCCAACCCTTACCCCCCTCCCCCTTCTCCCCGTTTCTGCAGCAGAAGTGGAGAGCCTCCACTCACACATGCCCTGGGCTTCGAGGTCAGGCCTTTGGCTGGGATGTCAGTTTTGTTGAGGACTTCATGGCCTCCTTCAATATCCACTCAAATCAGTGACTTGGAAGATACTGCTGACCCGCTGTGTGACGGGCCGGTGGCTGTGTGTGCATGAGCAGTTAGTCCATTGACTCAGCGGACTCACCGGACGTCCCCAGAGGGGTCTCTGTGTGGTCTGGTCCCCCATTTCAGATGAGGATCTGAGGCCCAAGAGAGCAAGCGTTGGGCAGGGTCAGGCCTCTAGGGGGCGCCTCCTGCCCCCAGAGCAAGGCTTTTCCGCTGGACCACAACAGCACTCCCAGCCTGGCGGGCACCCGGGCCTGGCTTGTCCGCTCTAGGGCGGTTGGTAGGAGCTCTATGCTTTCTCCCAAGGGTCCAGTCACAGGGATTGCCTGGTCTGGTTGCCATGGCTAGGTGGTAGATTGTGTTTTCCCAGAGACAGCCGAAACACTGTTGTCCATCATCGTTCATCACCTAGGTTCTTTGAAAGTTGACTTTGTCCCTCACCCAGTGAAGGGGTGGAATGTATTTCCTCTTACCTGACCCTGGGCTGGTACTGGGGCTGTCTTAACCAATCGCATGCAGCAGAGAGGATGCCCGGCCATCCCTGGCATAGCCCTTACCTGGCCTGGCCATTTCCACTTCCTGCTTCTTAGAACACTGACTTCTGGTGGCATTTCCTCTCAGTGCACAGCTACCATGCTGTAAGAAGCATATGCCACGTGGAGAGGTCACATAATGGCCCCAGGGGAGCTCTCAGCTGACAGCCAGAGTCAACTGGCAGCTATGTGGAGGCACCATAGTGGACGTCCAGCCCAGTCAAACCTTTAGGTAGCCCCATTGGACTGCATCTGCAGTGAGATTCTTCAAGTGAGAGCTGCCCAGCTAAGCCCTGTCAAGCCTTATGACCACAATAAATAACTAATTATGATTGTGAGCCACTGAGTTTTGGGGCGGCTTATTACACAGGGTGGCCTGTTGGCCATGCTGGTGGTCAGCAACTGTAGCCTCACCGGGCAGATCCTGGTGCCCGCAGTAGACAAGGCCATGCTGAAGTGGAACTCAGGAGACCTGGTTCCAGCCTGGCTCAGCTACTGGCCAGCGGTGTGACTCTGAGCAAGTCACTTTGCCTAAGTCTCAGTGTCCCCATCTGTTAAGTAGGAATTTGCCACTCATTTGGTATGGGTTTTGCCTGAATGTGGTCATTTGCTTATCTCGATTGCTAGAACCCTGGGCTGGTGACGTAATTTTGAGGCTGGTTAATTTTGCTTTGTTCTGTGGTCTCACCTGGATTCTCTTCCTAGGCCAGATGAGCCACGTGGGTCCCTGGCTCAGCCTGGAGAAGGCGGATTGGTGTGAACCCACAGCTGCATACTTCCACAGTGCTGGGTATGTAGACACCAGGGTTTCCCCACAGGAGCTCTGTCAATGGTCTGTTAACATCTTTGGAGCTCCATTTTCCCTCCTATGAATCTGAATTCCACTCTGCCTCTGTTCCTTTTCATGTGTAGTCCAAGACTGCAATTATGCACTTCTGGAATTCCTTTGTTTGAACTTCTTGAAGTCCAGAATCTGGTGCTCAGCTTTGTGTGGGGAAGCTCTTGAGACAGTTCAAGTCTCCATCCTTTTTTACCTCTAGCTCCTAAGGGCTGTATCCCCTTCTGATCAGGCAGGATCCTCATTCCATGTCCCTTCCTTGGAGAAGCAGCTGTGCAAGAGGAAAAGCACATGGGAAGCGGGCCTGGAGACAGGGGTATCATCCTGACTCCATCACCCAGCCTTGGAGGACCTTTGTCTATAAAGTGATGGAGTCATCAGTTCATCCCTTCAGCAAATATCTACTGAGCATGGAGTTTGTGCAAGGCACCCTGGAAGCCAGGTTCGGTGGTGGGAAAGAAAGATGCCGTCCCTGTC
This sequence comes from Macaca nemestrina, assembly GCF_043159975.1. Lineage (NCBI taxonomy): Eukaryota > Metazoa > Chordata > Mammalia > Primates > Cercopithecidae > Macaca > Macaca nemestrina. Next base: position 136,814,963 of record NC_092135.1, on the reverse strand, counting down.
CTCATGGTGCTTAGGCTCTAGAGGGAATCCAGCATTCAAGAGTTTTTCACCTGTGTAATCCGGACACAGAGGAGAAACACAGAGGCTAAGGGAGCAATAGGAGGTTGCTCTGACCTTGCTTGGCAGGTGCTGATCTGAGAACACCAAGGTGTCTATAGAATGGGTAGAAGTAGGCCCATACTGTAGAACGGAAAGTAACAGAGGTCAGCCAGGTAGACCAAGCAGCATGTGCAAAGGCTCTGAGGCCTGGAGTGGCTGGAGAGGAAGAGAAAGAAATGCAGGTGAGGCTGGCAGGCTGAGTCACTGGTGAGCATCTGGGGTGGCCAAGCAGCTGATTTTGGATTTTATCCAAAGAGCAATCTGATATTTTTTAGTATGTTTGATTAACATACAGTAAAATTCATTCTTTGTGGTGTTTTGACAAGTGCACAGTCATGAACCCACCACCACAGTCAAGATGGAAGTTTTATCACCCAAAATGCTCCCTACTCTGCCACTTACTGCTGCTAACCACTAACCTGCTCTCTGCTTCTATAGTTCCGCCATTTCCAGAATGTCGTATAAATGGAATGAAACAACATACAGTTTAGCTTTGGGATCTAGCTTCTTTCACTTCACACAGAGCATTGGAGATGCACTCATGTTGTTGCATGGGTCAGTAGTTTGTTCTTTTTTATTGCTGAGTGAGTGGTGCTGCCTTGTGTGGAGACACCACAGGGTGCTCATCTGTTCCTCAGGTGAGGGACATTTGGGCTGTATCCAGTTTTAACAGTATCCAGTTATTATGATGAAAGCTGCTATATACATTCACATATAAGTTTTTGTGTCCATAAGTCTGTATTTCTCTTGAGCACATGCCTAGGAGTGGGATTGCTGGATCACATGGTAGCTGCTTGTGGGACCTCATTAGAAATTGCCATACCATTTTCCAACGTGACTGTGCCATTTGCATCCCCACCAGCAGTGTCTAAGGGTTTCAGCTGCTTCACATCCTTGACAACACTTTAAACAGTCTTTGTAATGTTTGCTATTCTAGTGGATGGGAATGTGGTGTCCACATGCATGAGCCTGAGGCCCTCTGGGCACAAGACAAGGTCTTGTGGCAGGAAAGGCAGAAAGTATACCCAGCCTGCAGGTGGTTAAGAGGCATACTATTGAGCAGAGAGGAAGGTGAGAGGACCAGACATATTCTGTTTAATAGCTTAGTAGCTTCATTTAATAGACTGGCATGAGGGCTTCTATTTGAACACTTGCCTCAGGCCCCCAAACGGTAAAAGCAGAACTGTTTTTTATTTTCAGGAAAGGTTCATGCAGCGTTGGTTGGTTTAGGGGAGACAAAAATCTAGGAGAGAGAGAGAGAAGTGAATGTCTCAGTGTGACTTTGGCTTCCTTCTGCCTGTTCTGAAACGCAGCAGGAACCTCATGTCTCTCTCCCCCTGGCTCCCCGGCCCTGGGAAGTCCACCTGCCGTGACACTGCCTGGCCTTGGTGGCCATTTTTTTCCGTACTTCATGCTGGAGCAGCCCTTCTAGAGGATCTGAGGGTAGCAAGTTCTCCTGTCCACATGAGAAGCCTTTTAGCAAGCCCTCCTTCACCTCCTGCCCTGGCCCAGGGGCTTTACGTGCACTCTTTGAATCAAAGTGAATAAAAATTGAGAATCTGCAAACTCAAAATTCATCTACAAGAGCCTGAGTTCCAACCCCACCCCACTGTGCTTGGTCTAATCAAACAACAAGGGGGGAAATCACAAAGACAGGCACCTTCTCTCAGGCTCCAGAGGGTGCTGTCTCTAGAACACACTCTACAACTTAGCTGGGATTGGCTACTGACATTGTTTGGTTGTGTCCCCATCCAAATCTCATCTTGAATTGTAGTTCCCATAATCCCCATATGTCGTGGGAGGGACCTAGTGGAAGATAATTGAATCACAGGGGCAGTTACTTCCATGCTATTGTTCTCATGACAGTGAGTTCTCACATGATCTGATGGTTTTATGAGGGGCTTTTCCCCCTTTTGCTTGGCACTTCTCTCTCCTGCCACCTTGTGAAAAAGGACATGTTTACTTTCCCTTCTACCATGACTGTAAGTTGCCCAAGGTCTCTCTCCCCAATCGTGCTGAAGTGTAAGTCAATTAAACCTCTTTCTTTTATTGATTATCCAGTCTTAAGTATGTCTTTATTAGCAGCATGAGAATGGATTAATGCAGCTAGTAAGACTACAAATGTAACTTTCCTACAACACACACTGCCCAACATCACCTAATTTGTTCTGGACGCTCTCATGGGCAATCCAGGTAACCATGTATATGCAAAAGAAGATAGATCTGCAGTGGGGGAAATGGCATTTGTTGCTTACAATTTTGAAGCAACAATTTTGTAGATTTTGAACAATGATTTCTTTCAAGATTATTGAACTGTCCTCCACATCACCCCTGCTATCTCCAAGAAACTGACACCTTCCGTTAATCTCCAACAAAAACAGCAGGGATTTCAAAACAAGGGGTCTGATTTTCAGCTAGCCCTGACTGCCAAGTGACACTTGAGCAGGTTTGGCTCCATGGGAGATGGGGCCAGGAGTGGGCCCTGCCGTCCACAGACCAGGGATCCCAGTCTCCAAGATGGATGTCAAGGTGGAGATCCATTTTAGGATGCTTACTCCGGCAGGATCCACATCCTGAGAAGTCCTGCTGTGACGGAAGAGCCCTGTGAAAATATCCCTTGACAAGGAGAGGGTTTGGGGAGACACACACAGCACTCAGCTGTCCTTCCTATTTTTCAATGCCAATGATAACAAGGGTAAAGAAAATAAGTCAGGAAGAAGCCCTACTCTCCACAATGCTGTGGCATTGTTAAATGCATCTAGTTACTATGTCGGCGCCACTCCAGAGATCATCCCACCCACCTGTTATTTCTTCTTATGTCATGCAGCTCAGGTCATGTTCTCTAAGAAAAGAATACAAAGTGTGTAATAAGGAAAACACCTTGAGTTAAGAGAAAGACAAGCACTGGAAGGCCACATGTGGTTAGAGCAGCTCAGGTTGCTGCAGGGTTGCCTTCAGCCTAAGCAGAGGAAAGCATCTGAAAGCGCCACTCCAACCTCCTAGTAAAGTGTCAGTGAGATCCTAGGAGAAAGGCAAACACTGTCAGTGGCATGGGAGAACTGAGTAATAGAAGAATAGGCATGCCAGAGCCTGGGAGAAATGGCCACCCACCTGCTGGTTTGCCCAAGTCCCTTGTCTGCAGCATCTTCCTCTCTTCATACCTCTAAGAATCCAACCCAGGAAAGAGGAGGGACAGACCCCAAATTAACAACTTAACCTTAAGACCCTGGAAAGGGTCTTACTGCCTTACTACCTATTACCTTAAGACCTACTACCTTAAGACCTGGATAAAGGGAGAAGAGTAAAATCAACCTTATCCATTGCAGGTGGGATTGTAAGATGCTGCAACCACTGCAGGAAACAGTCTGGCAGTTCCTCAAATGGCTCAACACAGATTTACCACAGATTCCACTCCTAGGTATACACCCAAGAAAAATGAAAACATATGTGCACATGAACTCTTGTATATGTACATATGTATCATGTTCATATGTTCATAGCATCGAAAGCAACAGCAAACATTCAGCATCAGTTAGCTTCTAGCCAACTTAGTGAGATTACCTCACAGTAGGGCCCGTTTGCCTCAATTCCTATAACTAGAGATATCATCACACACTCCAAGGTATGCTAAAAGGCAAGAAAAAGGAGTCTAAAAAGACAAATAAAGCATCAGAACAACAGACTTTGGAATTCTCACAGAGGGATGATTGAAATGGTAAGGGCTCTAATGGAAAAAGTAGGCAACACACAAGAACAACTCAACCCTGTAAGCAGAGAAATGAAAACTCTAAGAAAGAATCAAAAGGAAATGGTAGGAGTCAAATGCACCATAGCAGCAGTGAGGAATGCCTTTGCTGGGCTCATCCTCAGACTGAGCACTTAGGAAGGAAATCAGTGAGGCTGAGGAAATGTCCATAGAAACTTCCAAAACTGAAATGCAGAGAGAAAAAGGAATTTTTAAAAGCACAGAATAATCCAAAAACTGTGAAGCAATTGCAAAAGGTGTAATAAACACATAATGAGAATCCCAGGAGGACAGGAAAAAGCAAAAGACCTATTTGAAGTCATAGTGGTTGAGGATGTTTCAAAGTTAATGAGAGACACAAAACCACATGTCCAAGAAGCTCAGAGAACACAAAGCAGGAGAAATACCAGAATGTCTACCTAGGCATATCACACTCAAATTGCAGAAAACCAATGACAAGGAGAAAACCTTGAAGGAAGCCAGAGGTAAAAAAAAAAAAAAAAAAAAAAAAAAAAGGAGAGAGAGAGAAAGAAACATGTTACCTATAAGGAAACAAAGAGAAGAACTACATCAGAGTTCTCTTCAGAACCATGTAAGTAAGAGAAGAGGAGAGTAAAGCTTTGGAAGAAAGAAACCACCAAACTGGAATTCTATGTCCAGAGAAGTTATCCTTAAAACGTGAAGGAGAAATAAAGGCTTTCTCAGGCAAACAAAAACAGAGGTCAGCAGACCTGCCCGCCACAAAATCCTAAAAGAAATTCTTCAGGGAGAAGAAAAATCATATAGGCCAAAAATTCAGATCTACGTGAAAAAAGTATTAGATAAGAATAAATGAAGATAAAATAAAACTGCCTATTCTTTCCTATTTTTAAGTGATCTAATAGGTAATGGTTTGCTCTAAGTAATAATTAATAATGTAGTTTGTAACTATGTAGATTATAACATTGGTAATTAAAATAGATGACAGAAATATTATAAGGGATAAGAGGGAGAAATTGAGAATATTCTGTTATAAGACACCTACACTGCCACGAAGCTATATAGTGTTATTTGGAAGTGGACTAGATCCATTATAAATATATGTTGCAAACTCCATGGCAACCACTAAAAAAAATTAAGTATACAATGGACATGCTAAGAGAGGAGAGAACACTTAATTATACAAAATGCTAAATTAAAACGGAGAAAGCAAAAAAGAGAGCAAAATAAAAAGTGAAACAAAGAACATCTAAATTAATAGAAAATAATTATGAACATGGTAGATATTAATCCAACTATATCAACAATGATCTCTCTTAATGTGAGTGATCTAAATACACCAGTTAAAAGACAGGTTGTCAGAGTAGATTAAGAAACCAGACCCAACTATATGTTGCCTGCAAGAAAGCCGCTTTAAATGTAAACACACAGATAAATGAATAGATGGAGAAACATATACCATGCTAATATAAATGAAGAGAAAACAATAGTATCCATATTAATTTCAAACAAAGTAGACTTCATAATAAGGAAAATTAACATGTATAAATCAGGGCATTACATAATGATAAAGGGATCCATTCTCCCAACATTCCTGAAAGAGGCAAAGCTGATAGAATTGTAGGGAAAAACGTAGAAATCCACTAATACAGCTGGAGATTTCAACATCCCTCTTTCAGTAATTGATAGATCCAGCAGACAGAAAATCAGTAAAAAACATAGTTGAACTGAGCTACAATTAATTAACTGGACCTAATTGACCTTTTTTTTTTTTTTCCGAGACATAGCCCTGCTCTGTCGCCCAGGCTGGAGTGCAGTGGCACAATCTCAGCCCACTGCAACCTCCACCTCCTGAGTTCAAGTGATTCTGCTGTTTCAGCCTCCCCAGTAGCTGGGATTACCTGTGTGAGCCACCATGCCTGGCTAATTGTTTTGTATTTTTATTAGAGACGGGGTTTCACCATGTTGGCCAGGCTGGTCTCAAACTCTGACATCGGGTGATCTGCCCACCTTGGCTTCCCAAAGTGCCGGAATTACAGGCTTGAGCCACAGTGCCCAGCCCTAATTGACATTTACAGAAGACTTCATTCAACCACAGCAGAATAGACATTTCTCCCAAGCTCACATGGAACATTTACTCAGGTAGACCACAGTCTGGGCCCTAAAATGCACCGTAACATATATTTAAAAATAGAAATCTTGCAAAGTATGTTCTCCAGTCACAAGAGAGTTAAACTAGAAATCAATAACAACAACAAAAAAAAATAGCTGGAAAATCCCAGAATATTTGGAAATTAAACAACACACCTCCAAACAACATATGTGTCTCATGGGTCAGAACATTGCAGATGATATATGTTACCTACTCAAAGAAGATCAAGATGCTTACAAGAAACAATCCTTTCAATACATCAAGAACAACATTAACTCCAGACATGACAGCAAGAGACGTATAAGAAAACTCACGCTGCTACACGACAAAATACAGTCTAAGAGAAGCCTAAGAAAGAAGTTAAAAGAAGAGGTGGAACCATTCCACAATATCCCTTGCCTAGAAGAAAGAGCAGGTAGCCCAAAGAAGGCAAGCTTCCTTAGAGCCCAGGAGTGGACTGCTGAGACTATTCACAATAGCAAAGACTTGGAATCAACCCAAATGTCCATCAGTGACAGATTGGATTAAGAAAATGTGGCACATATACACCATGGAATACTGTGCAGCCATCAAAAAGGATGAGTTTGCGTCCTTTGTAGGGACATGGATGCAGCTGGAAACCATCATTCTTAGCAAACTATCACAAGAACAGAAAACCAAACACCGCATGTTCTCACTCATAGGTGGGAACTGAACAATGAGATCACTTGGACTCAGGAAGGGGAACATCACACACCGGGGCCTATCATGGGGAGGGGGGAGGGGGAGGGATTGCATTGGGAGTTATACCTGATGTAAATGATGAGTTGATGGGTGCAGCACACCAACATGGCACAAGTATACATATGTAACAAACCTGCACGTTATGCACATGTACCCTACAACTTAAAGTACAATAATAATAAATAAATTAAAAAAAAAAAAAAGAGTTAAACCAAACCATAATTGTCTATAAGGACTTTGAAGATAAAGACAACAAACTTGCTGACAAATAAATAAATCAGCTAACAAATAAATGAGTAAATAACATGTGTCAAGCAAGAAGTCCAAAGAGAAATATTTTGAAATAAATGAAAATAAAACTCATCAAGATGTGGGGAATGCAGGGAAAGCAGTGCTCACAAGAAACTTGATAGTAGTTAATGCACATATTAGAAAGTAAGAAATACCTAAAATAAGTAGCCTAAGCTTCCCCCTTACGAAATTAGGAAAAGAAGAACAAATGAATTCCGAAGTAAGGAGAAGAAAAGAAATAATAAAAATTAGTGCAGAAATTAATAAAATTGAAAACAGGAAATCAACAAAGAAAATCAACAAAACCAAAAATGGGTTCTTTGAAAAGTCCAATAAATTTGATAAACCTCTAGTCAGGCTAACCGAGAAAAAGAAGAGCGAAGACACGTATTATTAATATCATAAACAAAAGAAGATGATCCCCACTGATCTCATACACATTAAAGGATAATGAAGAAATACTATGAACAACTCTTCGCACACAAATTTGATAATTGAGATAAAATGTGTTTTATCAGAGTTTTGCAGTTTTATAAGATACAAACTAACAAAATTCCTGCAAGAAGAAATAAATAATCTGAATAAGCATATAAATATTTTTAAATGAATGAATAAATAACAATCTTCTGAAAAGACAGCACCAGACCTAGCTGGTTTCACTGATGAATTCTACCAAACGTTTAAGGAAGACCTACTGCCAATTCTCTACAAACTCTTCCAGAAAAATAGAAGAGAAAAAAATTACTCTCTAATTTATTCTATAAAGCCAACACTACCCTAATACCAAAAATAAAGAATTACAATAAACTACAGATCAATATCTCCCATGCATAGGCACAAAAATTCTCAATAAAATTTTAGCAAATCAAATACAGCCGTGCATAACATGAATTACACATCACAATCAAGTGGAATTTATTCCATGTATTCAAGGCAGGTTCAACGTTAAAAAAAATGTTTTAATGTAATTCATCATATCAACTGCTAAGGAAGAATGATTATATAATCATCAATTGATGGAAAAAAACCCAGCTCTTGACAAAACCAACATCCATTCATGATCAAAGCTCTTAGCAAACTAGGAATATAAGGGAATTTTGTCAACTTGATAAAGAACACCTACAGAAATCCAGCAGCTAGTATGACACTTAATGGTTAGAAACTGGATGCTTCCCCCAAAATTGGGATCGAGGCAAGGATGTCTTCTCTTACCACTATTTATATTTAACATTTTTACCAGAAGTCCTAGCTAATGCAATAAGACAAGAAATAGAAATAAAAGATATACAGATTGAAAAGGAAAAAAAAAAAAACTCTTTATTCTCAGATGATGTGACTGTCTATGTAAATAACATATCCCAAAGAATCAACAACAAAAAACCCTGGAACTAGTAAATGATTATAACAAGGTCACAGGATATAAGGTTAATATGCAAAAATCAATTGCTTTCCCATATACCTACAATGAACAATTAGAATTTGACATTTAAAATTTAAAAATTTATATGGGTATAAAAACTAAATACTTAAGTACAAATCTAACAAAATATGTATAAGACCTATATGGGGAAAACTACAAAAATCTGATAAAAGAAATCAAAGAAGTTCTAAATCAATGGAGATATATTTCATATTTATGGATTGAAAGGCTTAATATTGTTAAGATCTCAATTCTTATCAACTTGACCTATGTATTCAGTGCAATCCTGATCAAATTCCCAGTGAGTTATTTTGTGGATATTAATAAATTGATTAAAGCTTACATGAAAATTCAAAACACTCAGAAAAGTCAACGTAATACTGAAGAACAAAGTCAGAAGACTGACACCAGCCAACTTCAAGACTGACTATAAAGCTATAGTAATCAAGACAATTGGTATTGGTGAAAGAATAGACAAATAGATCAATGGAATAGAATAGACCCACACAAATATAGTCAACTTATCTTTGACAAAAGTGCAAAAACAATTCAATAGAGAAAGCACATTCTATTCAAAAATGATACTGGAATGATACAATTTGACATCCATATGCAACAACAAAAAATCTAGACACAAACTTTATGTCTTTCACAAAAATTAACTCAAAATGATCATATAGCTAAATATAAAATGTAAAACTATAAAATTTCTAGACTATCACATAGGAGAAAAATCTAGGTGACTTTGGGTTTGGCAATGAGTTTTTAGATACAATACCGAAAGCATAATCTATGATAGAAAAATTAATAGTTTAGGATTCCCTAAAATTTAAAAATTCTGCTACGCTAAAGACACTATTAAGAGAGAAGAAACAAACCACAAACTGAAAGAAAAATATTTGCAAAATATATAACTTATAAAGAACAAAATATAGAAAGAACTCCTAAAATTCAAATCTAAGAAAACAAACAACTCCATTTAGAAATGGGCAAAAGACCTGAACAGATATCTCATGAAATAAGATGTACAGTTGGTAAATTAGCATATAAAAAGATGTTCGTATCCATTTGTCACTACGGAATTGTAATTAAAACAACGAGACACCACTATTCACCTGTTACAATAGCTAAAATTCAAAAATCTGACAATTTCAAGTGCTGATGAGGGTTCAGGGCAACAAGAATTCACATTCATTATTGTTAGGAATGCAGAATGGTACAGCCACTTTGGAAGGCAGTTGGCCATTTCTTACAAAGAATACAGTCTTACCCTACAATCCAGCAATTGTGCTCATAGGTACTTACCCAATTGAATTGAAAATGTATATCCATACAAAGACCTGCATGAAAATGTTTATAGCAATTTTATTCATAATTGCCAAAAACTGGAAGAAACCAAGATGTTCTTTAATAGGTGGATGTACAAGCAAATGGGTACATCAATACAATGGAATATTATTGAGCAACAAGAAGAAAACCACAGAACTGTGAAGGCAGGGAGGGACCTTAATTGCATATTGCAAAGTGAAAGAAGCCAGTCTGAAAAGGCTGTGGTCAGTATTTCTGTAAATCTAAAACTGTTCCAAAAATAATGTCTATTCATTTTGTAAGAAGTTTTTAAAAGGAGGGAAAAAAAAACCCAGAAACTTTATGAGGAAGTTATAGACTTTCCAAGACAGCATTAGGTTGTCCCAGGGCTTGGAACCAGAGTTTGAGTCAGTCTTGCTCAACTCCCAGGTGGCTTCTAATTCACACCACAACCTTCTGAGACTAAGCGTTGGCTTTAATGCCCAGTTGTAAATAAAAGTGTGGAAGTCTGGTTACTGTGCTCCTTTTCACCCAGGAAGTCCTCATGACGACTTCCTTCTGGCTTTCTCAAATTCAGGGCTATGTTGGAACTGTCAATAGATGTCACAAGTCCATACCCAGTTCTGCCTTGCCATACACTCATAAACTCACCACTAGTGGTGCAGACTGCATGGTGCTTCCTAAGGCCATTCTCCACCCACCCGTTCCATTTCCAGCATGCATTGTACCTGTGCTACTTCCTGAAAGTCTCAAAGTCTCCTGGCTGTTTCATCAAAAATTCATTTATCTGTTGTTTTTTGTCAACTTGAAATACTTTAAAGTGTAACATGCAAATTGTAAAGTATGGAGTTTTTTCAATGTTTATAGACATAAAGACATAATTCATATTCTTTTTTGTGAGAAAGGGTCTTGCTCTGTTGCCCAGGGTGGAGTGCAGTGGCGCAATCACAGCTCACTGCAGCCTCGACCTCCTCTGCTCACGGGATTCTCTCATTTCAGCCTTTTAAGTAGCTGAGATTACAGACACACACCACCAAGCCCAGCAAAAATTTTTTTTTTTTAATTTTTTGTAGAGACAGGGCCTTGTTATGTTGCCCAGGCTAGTCTTGAACTCCTGAGCTCAAGTTATCCTCAAGCCTCAACCTCTCAAAGTGGTGGGATTACAGGCATGAGCCACAGTGCCTGGCCAATTTATATTCTTTATATATAATCTTAAGTGCATTCTTCCATCCCAATGACTTTTTACAAATGAATAAACTCTTGTAACTGTCACCAAACTCAAGATATACCATGACCAGCATTCCGGTTTTTGTTTTTTATTTTTTTAACTTGCCAGGTGGAGATAGAATGCATCTTTCTAATCTCTGTTGTTTTAAGCTTTATGCACATTTCCAATGCAGTCCCGGCATTTTCAGCACTCCAGGTCTTGACTCACTGGGTCCATTTTAAATGTTGCCTACTTGCTGCCTGCATTGATTCAATGTTGTTTTTTTACCAAAACAGAGGAACTATAGTAAACTTCTTCAACTTAGAAGATTAGAGCCTTCGATTAAGCGGGCTGAATTTATTAGATTGGTACAAAAGTAATTGCAGCTTTTGCACCAACCAAAGACTTTTATGATCATGATTGCCACATGGTTTATCTTCAAAGAAATTCTGTGCTTTCTGCAGAGGGGAGCTGAGGCTTCATGGAGTTGAAGGTGAATTTCCCAGGCAGGCGGGAGAGGCTGTACTGAGAGGGCTCCCAGGGAACCCAGCTGCATTCAGCCCAACACTGTCAGCAGTGAAAGGACTTGCCTGACCACCCACGGGGGCTTGCCTTCCACAGGCATGTTCTCACACTCCAGCCCGCATCAGACTCACCCACAGGGCTCTTCACAGCACAGGCTTCTGGGCCCTGTTCCCAGGGTTTCTGATGCAGTAGGTCTTAGGGTCTCAGATTTTGCATACTTAACAGGTCCCTAGGTGATTCTGGTACCGCCTTTGGGAAACCCCACTCCGAAACCGCTGTGTTGCAGGAAGCTGGGTCCTAGCAGTGATGTAGGGAGGAGCAGGTTGTGTTAAGCCTCAGCTAACAGAGCCACCATCCATGTCTCCTTCTCTCTGAGGTCCCTACTGAGGAGGGACGGAATTTTTCCCAGAACTCAGCAACCCAGGAGCTTTCCTCAGGGCTCTGGGTACCTCTTCCTGATCCATGGTTCTGGAAGACTTGGGGTAAGAAAAGTGCCTAGGCAGCGAGGTCCTAAGGCATCTTTATGGAGACATTGCCTGGGATCATGGCCAAGGCTCAGGCTTCAGGGGCTAGGAGCTCCAGGCTGGCCATGCACTAGCTATTGACTGGGCGGGGGCGGGGGCAGGAGCAGTGCTAGCGTGGTGCCTGGCACATTGCAGCTGTTATACTTTGCACATATTTTGGCAGATTCTTCTTAGATGGCGGCATGGGGGTCATGGAAGGAACCCTCTTGTGAGCTAAACTGGGCTTGGACCACCTCAGCTCTCCTGAAAAAATGGGCAGGGACTGGGAGCCGCATGGGTGTCATATTAAGTTTGACCCAATGACTAAGACAGAGTAAACAAGGGGTGATCTCTCTGCCCTCTGAGTTCATCCTGTTACTAAGACCCTCGTCATATTGAATTTCAATGGCCTGTTCACCCATGCAGCCCTTCAGCTGGACCAGGGTTTCTCAGTCTCGACACTGTTGGCACTTGGGCCTGTATAATCCTTTGCTGTGGGGGCGGGGCTGGCCTGTGCATTATAGGGTGTTTAGTGGCATCCTTGGTCTGTACCCACTAGATGCCAGCAGCAACTCCCTGACATCAAATCATGACAGCCAGCAATGTCTCTCGATGATGTCCAATGTCTCCTAGGGACCGAATAGCTCCAACTGGTAACTGCTGAGTTAGACTGGGAGCTCCCAGGAGGGAGCAACCACACCTTCCATCCCTGCCCCTCCAGGACTAGCACGTACTAGGTGCTCACTAAGGGGAAGTCGAAAGTATCCAACCTGCCTGGTCAAATATTCAGCATTTCATGCTCATTATGACGTCTGAGTCTCAAAACCACCCATGAGGAAGACTCGTGTGAGAGATGAGGAAACTGAGGCACTGCAGGTGGGGCTGCTTGCTCAAGATCTCCTGGCTAATTAGCAATGGAGGCAGGACTTGAACTCCAAGCTCTGCACCTGACTGATTGGCCCTAAAGACAGGGTGACACCCTCTGTCCCACTGGCTTCCTCAGCACAGGAGAGGAGCTCATGCATGTGTCCGGACTCATGGCCTCAGTCAGGTCCCAATTTCTTTGTCCTTCCCAGCAGCCTCTCCACGGAGCACTTTGAATTCTGCGAGCCACAGCCTCCCAAGTTCACGTTGCTTTTTGAGGAATGACTTCAGCACTAAAACATGTTTCACATTTAAGGTTAGGCAGGCCCTGCTTACAGCGGGAGCTTACAAGATCTCGAGCCCTTCTGGGGAAGGATATAAAAGGCTGACTTGAATGTTATGAAAGCTTAGGAAAAAAGGAATGCTAATGATCACACAAAAATAGAATGCCAAAGGAAGCTATTGCCAAACTGAAACAGGACTCAGATTCTGGGATAATGGACACATGAATCACAGCAAGGGGAAAAAAAAGTGAACTGGCGTTTCCCCTTTCATCGAGGCACTGATGATCATAAGATAAATCATGTTTGGAGAAGAATCAAAATGATTGGATTAAGTTTTACTGCAGCGTTTCTGACTAATCTTGGACCCGGGCAACCTAATTGAAAACTTACATCTGCACGGAGCTGCAGAGTTTGAACTCTCCAGCTTTAGTAACTCAGCGCTGCAAGGCAGGCACAGGCCCGGGAGCGCCTCCCTCTACCTAACTGCATCGTACTGAAGACACAGATCCAAAAACTCTATTTTCCCACTAGGATTTTACCCAGAAACTTCTCTGAATTCGTGGTTTACAATCAGGTAATTGTCCATGATGTGATCATCCCCTTGCCTGGCAGGCTGAAAATCAAGATAGCCCCAGCTCCAAGCAAGCGTTCCTTTTTTTTTTTTTTTTTTCATGAGAGAAAAGAGGCAACAATTTTAAGTGACCTTGCTGTTTGCTTTTGTGAAGTGAAGTGACCTCCCCACTGCTGCGATTTTAATAAGCCCGAAAGTTCTCCTAGGTGCCCTCCAGGGAGGAATTTCACTCTTCATCTGCACTCAATGTTCCAGAAATACCCTGCACCCATGAGCAAATCCTAACATGACTTCCAACTAGACCCTTGGGAGTGGAATTTGCCAAATAAATGAGTTGTTCTGACTGAATGTCCTGGACCAAGGCTGGCTCCTGTGGCGATGCTCTCGGCTGGGTCTAGAGGCGGATCCTGTGGTTGACAGGCTCCCAGATGTGCACCCCTAGGCTGAGCTCTGCAGCCCAATGCCCCTGCCATCCACTGAACAGACCTGGACCATTCCAGAGGGGCCACCTTCCCTCTGTGACCCCCAGCCTCAAGCTTCCAAAGGAGGGCAGGAGATGACAGTGTGTGGGGGCACAGGGGTAGAGAAGAGACAAAACAAGAGCTCACTGAGAAATGACACAGAGGCGTTGTGCAGGTGCCAAGGGCCTGGGTTTTTGACTCCCACAGAGCTGGGTAGGAACCCTGGTTTTTGTCTTTCCCAGCTGTGACACCCTCAGCAAGTTACGTAAACCATGCAACCTCCAGATATCTCATCCATAAACCGGGTGTTGTCATGAGAATGGAATAACACGATGTGCTTAGTAAAATGGAATGTCAATTACATCCACATCCCTGCACAAATGAGTCCACGAAAAGCATGGTGCAAGTGGAATCTATAGTCACGTGTAAGTCTTGTTATATGCAAAAGCATTACTCCTTGCTGGGAGTCTCTCTCCACGGGACTCGATGTGCCACGCAGGCAGAAACAGTCCCTGTTGCCTTGTCCTTTGCACCTAATGTCACACCGACATGGAGGAGATACTCAGTAAACATTTGTTAAGGGAAAGAAGAGCTTGGCACAGGCTCCCTTTTTCTTCCACCTCAACCCAAGTGCTGTCCTCCGGGACCCCTCATCCCACCTTGCTCTGCACGCATCTCACCTGGCCCTGTGCCCTCATCCCACCTTGCTCTGCGTGCATCTCACCTGGCCCTGCCCCTCATCCCACCTTGCTCTGCATGCGTCTCACCTGGCCCTGCCCCTCATCCCACCTTGCTCTGCACGCATCTCACCTGGCCCTGTGCCCTCATCCCACCTTGCTCTGCACGCATCTCACCTGGCCCTGTGCCCTCATCCCACCTTGCTCTGCATGCGTCTCACCTGGCCCTGCCCCTCATCCCACCTTGCTCTGCATGCATCTCACCCGGCCCTGTGCCCTCATCCCACTTTGCTCTGCATGCGTCTCACCTGGCCCTGTGCCCTCCTGCCACCTACTTGGGACATTTCCCCAACAAACCTGATTTGGATGAGCAGGAACTGGTTCAGGGCTCGGAAACTGGCTGTCAGCGTTGGCCCTGCCCCCGTCTGCCTGCCTGCTTCCAGGCATATTGCTTCCCTGCTCAGAGCCTCCGTGCCCTCATTTGCTCTTCCATGAGACAGTCATAGTGCGGGTTTGCAGCAGACCTATGGCTCTTGAATTGTGCTTCACAAAATCCCGCGTGTTCTCCCACCAGAACCTCTGGAGGCCTCATCTCTGGGACCCCACCCTTCCCATTAGCCAAGGCACGCTACTTTTTCAGTGAACAGCTTCTGAGAAAGATATTGCTTCATTTCTAGGTGAAGTTTGGTCCCTCTGGACTGAGACGTTCCTCCTCAATTCTGTCTGTGCTGCTCAGGGCCCAATTTGGGTCCATGAGGGATGTGGGGTGTCCCAGAATGAAACCATTGCTTCTTTCAGGACAAGAGGTTAATACAGCGATGGGCAACCCTGCTCTCTGTGCGAGGCTTCCCCACATCCGGAAGCCGGCCAGGCTCGTGTTTCCTTGGTAGTGAGACCTCCAGAGAGTTTGCGTCTTTCCTACAGGACACAGGCACACACAGAGACGCCGGTCTGTTCTAACCCCTGTTCCATTCTAGGCCAGGCATAGTGGCTCATGCCTGTAATCCTAGCACTTTGGGAGGCTGAGGCAGGAGGATCATTTGAGGCCAGGAATTTGAGACCAGCCTGGGCAATGTAGTGAGACTCCCATCTCTACAAAAAAAGAAAAGAAAAGAGTAGCCAAAAGTGCTGGTGTGCACCAGTGGTTCCAGCTACTCAGAAGGCTGAGGCAGGAGAATGGCTTGAGCCCAGGAGTTTCAGGTTACAATGAGCTATGACCGTGCCACTGCTCTCCAGCATGGGCTACAAAGTGAGATGCACTCTCAACAAAAAGCAAATAAATAGTTTGAAAAAATATTAAACTTCAAACATTCACCACTCAAAACATTCACCATCTCCTGAACTTTCTCTTCACCACTGCCCCAGAACACCTTGCCTACTTCTCAGACAGAATGAGCACCAGCTTTTCCACCCCCTTGCCCACACTTCCTGTCAAGCCTTACACTATCCCCAGCAGCACTACTGACTTCATCACAAAATTGAGTGGCCACATGCCTTAGACCACGCAGGCTACCATAACAAAATACCACAGGCTGAGTATTTCTAAACAACAAAAATTGATTTCTCACGGTTCTGGGGGCTGGGAAGTCCAAAGTCAAGATGCATTCAGTGTCTAGTGAGGACCCACTTTCTGGCTCACAGATAGCACCATCTTGCTGTGTCCTTACTGGGTGGATGGGACCAGCTAGCTCTCTGGGGTCTGTTTTATAAGGGCACTAATGCCATTCATGAGGGTTCTGCCTTCCTCAGGTAATCACCACCCAAGGTTGTTCTTTCTAATACCATCGCATTGGGTATTATGCTTCAACATGAAACCTACATTCAGACCATATAGATTTGGTCAATATGGAGATGGTTTTAGACTGTTTACCACTTACACTAACAGCATAAGCAACATCATCGTTATATCAGCTTTCTGCATCCCTAGGATGACACCAACTTGGAGAAGCCAGATGACAGACATGAGCAGTGGGTTGTTCCGCCTTGGGATATCTAACTCTAAAATACAACCAAGCACCTTTATAGCTGCAGCTGGGCCCTAAGAGGGGCATGTGGAAAGTTTCACCTCTCACTGGAACCAGAGAAGTGGCTAAGACAGTGTCTTGTGGCAGCCCCTCACAAGACAGGGAGCCTTCTCTAGGGCAGGAAAGTGGACGGAAAATGACCTGGAGACGACCCTCAAGAGACTGCCCTGTTTGCTGAATCCCAGGAAGGATCACAGAATGTTCTGCCAAGACGTGCGTCCAACTGTGGCTGAGACTCACCTGTGCAGAGATGCCCAAGAACTCCATGGTGGAGCCTTTTCCTACTCTGTCCTCCTACGTTCCTGCTCATTGAGGACAAGTTGTCTGTCCTCTTGTCTAAGGAGAAACTCACCCTTAGAGCCTTGGATTTACTGAAACTCTCATTGAAAACCTATTTAATCAATGATCACCTCTCTCTTCTGAATCTCCTTCCTATCCAGCCCCTTAAGCCAAAGTGCATGAATACACTTCACACAACACACCTACCTTAAAAAGCATATAATACACCAAAACATATACTTCTAAGTCTCCCCTGGCTCCTGATCCTCTCTGGTCCTTTCTGAGTGAACTCTCTGTCCGTCCCCTGGGTGAGTCCATTGACACCACAGGCTCCAGCTGCCCTCTTTTTGCTGGAAATGCCTAACCTGACTCCTGCCCCATCCTCCTCCAAGCTGCTGCCATGGAGCCCTTGCTGATGGAGTTTATCCACCTGAATGCCAGAAAGGCATCTCAGATCCCATGAGTCCGTGCAACAGCTGCATCTCTGTCCCTTGAGCCTGCTGCTCTTCCTGCCTACAGCTCCGAGAGCACCCTTACAGAAGCCAGAAATTCAGCAGGCCGCCTAGACATTCTTCTCTTGTAGGCCTGACATCCAGTATTTATTTGGGGCTACGCCTTGTTAATTCTTAAACATATCTCTTTTTTCCCCCTGGGCTTCCCTTTAGTATCACCATAGTTTTTGCATCAAGATATATAATCTCATTAGCAGGTTTCTTTTGACAACTTAGTACTAAATATGTTTTAGTACTGCTATGTACTATATACTAAAGTATTTTGTTAGCTAATTATTATTAGAAATAAAATGTCTGAATAGTCCTATATCTTTTTGAACAGTTTGAGCTCATAACTAAGGACTTTCCCTCTAAGAAAACAGCAGCCTTAATCATTTCACAAGAAACCTATCAAATATTCAGGGAGCAAATACCACCACTCTTACACAAATTATTTCAGAAAACAAAAAACAGGAACACTTCCCAACTCATTTTATGAGGTCAATATTATCCTGAAACAACACCAAAAAACAATCATGACAAGAAAAGTACAGACCAACGTCCTTCGTGAACATGAATGCAAAGATCCTTAACAAACTCATGTGAAAAAACTAATGAGATTTTTAAAATGACAAATATAAGATCATTTTTGTAGACAGTCCACTGATGCTTCAAGTAAGGTACATTCTGTCTTTGAAAGTGCACATTTCAAGCTACCAATCTGAAAAGGAGTCTGAGAAGGAAAAAAGAGCCTTTGATGCTGGCAGCAGGCTGAACACTCACAGCTCAGCCCTGGTGTTCCTTATTGAACATAAGCAATCTTACAGAACATAACATCAGAATGATATGGTTTGGCTGTGTTGCCACCGAAATCTCATCTTTAACTGTAGCTCCATAATTCCCACATGTTGTGAAAGGGACCTGGGGGGAGATAATTGAATCACAGGGATAGTTTCCCCCATACTGTTCTCGTTGTGGTGAATCAGTCTCATGAGATCTGATGGTTTTAGAGGGGAAACCCCTTTCGCTGGGTTCTCATTCTCTCTTGCTGCTGCCACGTAAGACGTGACTTTCGCCTCCTGCCATGATTGTGAGGCCTCCTCAGCCAAGTGGAACTGTGAGTCCATTAAACCTCTTTCTCTTTATAAATTACCCAGTCTCGGGTATGTCTTTATCAGCAGTGTGAAAATGGACTAATACATCAGACGAGTCCTTTCATTACCATGATAAAGTGAGGCAGCAAACAGCACCACTCTGGAGTCTCATCTAAGCAGAGACAACACCAATATCAGGTGCAAAATACCAAAAAGTGCCCTTCTCCCATCTAAGAGGAATGGCAGGTGCTTCCTTGCCCATCACAGCCTCACTCTGACTTTCCTCCCCTAATAAGATTCGTTAGGTTACACAAATCAGAGAACTATCTCTGCAGAGAAAAGTCCCACTTCCTTAAACTCTTCCCCCAAATCACCAACCACAAGCCCAGATCACCGCAGTGTACATTCTCCTTTGTTACACTGAGCCATAAATCCGACTTGCTTAACTATAGATGTGGACTCAGTGGTTGTCCTTGCTGAGGGACACTGAGAAATTAAACTATATTATTTTTTGTTGAAATTAAACTGTGTTATTTTTTGTTGTTTTTCATCCACTTCGTGTGGCAAAAGCCCATGGTACTTTGATATCTTCTGTTCTATTTGTATTTCTATGTCACCTTATATTTCTAACCGTTTTAAAGCCACATATTATTCAGTCAACAAAGTTTAGCACTTTTTTATATTCATGAATTTTATCTTTTATTATAACATGAACTTTTTTCCACTTGATGCTTTTCAAATACTTTTAAAACATTCATTCTTAAATTTTTGCTTTATATTTGTGTCAACTAGAAGAACATTTTCCCCACTCTTCAATTTTTCCTTTTACGCGTTAATACATTTTAAGTGTTACTTTTAAGCAATCCCTCCTCTTCCTCATATTATTTCTTGATATGGTGTTGAGCATCGATTTGCTTGGCACTGTTTGGTTCATTTGATGTTTATGATCCTCGAAGGCACAGAGACGAGCTCCATTTTTTGGCTGAGGTAATTAAGCAGCAGAGGAAAGACTCACAGCTAATCAGTGGCCAACTGAGATTCGAACCCAAATTTATCTGGTTCCAAAGCTCTTGCTGTGTCCCATGCTGCCTGGAGATGTTGTTGTTGTTGTTGTTTGTTTGTTTTTTCACCAAATCTGAGATTGTCAGAATTTTGATTAGAAAGAGTGAAATATCTATTTATAACTATAATGCTATTATGGCAATAAATCATTTGGCCCAGTTTCCAATTTGCCTTTGGACAAATTGCCTTTGCCAAAAGGCGTTTGTCTTTTGGGCAAATTGGATAATTGACAAATTACCAGTTAGCCATTTTGCTTGTTTTAATTTCCAGCTTTCTGTACTCTGTGTCTTCTAAGTTGTTTGTGCCAAAACAGTGCTACGTGTATCATAGATGCTCAGTAATTGTCTATGGATCAAGTCACTGGTCTATAATGATACTGTTGCTGACAACCACACTTAAGAACCAAAAGAAAACCCTCTTTTTTAATTCATCCTATATAGAATAAGTCACTTTGCAAGTTTCTCATTCTTCTTTAACGATCCCTGCTCTTTCTCCATCTTCTATAATTTACCCAGACTTAAATATCCAGACTCTTTATTATTAAATATTTTTCTCATGTAAAGCACACTTTTCAAATTATTTTCATCCTTGTCCTTCCATTTTATACTCATCTTTGCTTTGGTGTATCTTTGGTTCCTCTCTAATGCTTACTAATTTCAATATCCACCTCTAGTCCTATCCGAGGACTTTCCATCTGGGGGTCGTTAATTTTTATTTGCCCCCGATGGTCCAGGGCAGGTTTGGAGAAACTCGGGAACGAGGAATAGTGGTGCAGTGTCTGAGCCTTTGCCCGCCTGAGAACTGCTTTTCAGTTGTTTTCATGCACACAGGTTGCAGTGCTCAGCCCTGCCCTGTTCAGCTCTTGAGAGGCATTCTTCTGGCTCCAGCAGACTCTGGTGGGAGAGAATGGAGACAGGGTCTCCAAAGCACTGTGGAATGCAGTGCATTCTGTAGGTTTTTCATTTGTTGTTTGGGCGATACAGATGCAGAACATGCAATGCTATGCCTCCTCCCTGGACCTCCGCCCCTCCTGCCTGGCCTCACGCTTTGAGGATTCCATCTCTTCTGAGTTGGAGGAGACACCACCTCCCAGCGCCCTTCTCCTGTGTAATACTGGGTTGCACAGTAGAAACAATAGAAATCGTTACCCTCGTCTGAGTGTTGAGCTGAGAAGAGGGAGCAAGTGTGGACTAGTGGGGTGGTGACTCACCTACCATTTTGGTGACCCTGTGCTTGTATCCCACCATTGGGATAGGGCAGCACGTCCACATTAGTGACTCGACCTCCTCCTATCCATTGGAACGTGAGGCTCCACTTCAGAGGGAAGAGAACACATGGCCTGGAGCTGAGCTTCTCGAGCTTACCCTGCCCCACGAGAAGGCTTCATCAGCCGCTGTCCCCAGCAACCTCCACTGCGGATGGGTCTTCCGCACTTCATTTGCTGGTCACACCGCCCTCTGGTGGTGGGGCCGGGGGAGTGCGCACACCGACTGGTTACTCGGAAGCGTTCCCGTTTCCTATTTCCCTAGAAACAGTTGTTCGGTGGCACAGGTGTCTCCTCTAAGTTTCAGGGCACGTGAAACTTACAGAGAGCGTATTCTCTCCTCAGACCCTCTCGAGCTTAAAAGGCGTTGTTCGGTTCATCCCTTTCATTCTGTGTTGAGGAGACCGAGGCCAAATCACCAAAGCATCTTGCCTGAAGCCTTTAAATGTTCACATCAAAACACAGGTCGCTTTTCCGGGGTTCTTTCCCTTTACATTACGACCTGCACCTAATCACAGGAATTGTTTCTGCCATTTAGGTTTGGTGTGGCATCCAAGATAAAACTTCCTTCCTGAAGGGATTAGGATTCCAAATGTTTGGAAATACGCAGCAGTTTGGCATCTTCTGTGCATAATTGCAGTCTCCAGGCGACAGGCCGGGGCGCCCGGATGTGTGAGGACCAGGCTGCCCCTCCCCCGCGTGGATGTGTCTGCCCACGGTGGGCGCCCGCCAAAGCCTCCGCCTCTGCCGAGACCCAGACACGCAGGGACCCTACAGGATGAGGACGTGCAGCCCAGGCAGACACCAAAACATGCTCATTTTCTCCAGTGCCACAAAAACCTGCTCCTTTAGCAAATTCAACCTATCTTGTACATTAAGCTTTCGACACTTTCAGCTGTTGCCCAGTTTTACCAAATGTTTTAGCATTGTTGAGCCAACCCACACACCTCTATTGTTTAGAATCTGAGCAAGAGAGGTAGAAGCCTGGATTCTTCAGCAGTTCCAGAAACTGGAGAGTTCTCAAAGCTTCAAACAATAACCTGTATACTGCAAAACATGTGTGAATATGTACAAACCAATTTGTTAATTAGAATATTGCCTTAGGGCCAGGCATGGTGGTTCACTCCTGTAATCCCAGCACTTTGGGAGGCTGAGGCAAGAGGATCGCTTGAGGCCAGGAGTTTGAGATCAGCCTGGGCAATGTAGTGACACCCCATCTCTACAAGAAATGTAAAAATAAGCCAGGTGTGGTGGAGCATGCTTGTAGTCCCTGCTACGTGGGAGGCTGAGGCAGGAGAATCGCTGGAGTCTAGGATGTCCAGGCTACAGTGAGCCATGTCACTGCACTCCAGCCTGGGTGACAGAGACCCTACCTCAAAACAAAACAAAACAAAAAACAGAATATTGCCTCAGAAGTCACAGCTTTTCTGGAAACTGTGAGGCTCTTGGGGAAGATTTTGTGTGCATATGCTGGGGGTTTAGATATAGGAATTTTTCACCTGATGTTGCATATACATGATGCAACATTTCAAGGTCTGGAATCCCTTTATTGGGGATTTATTTATTTATTTAAGAATAAAAATCTATTTATTTAAGAATATTAAAAGTTAATTGAATTTTCTTTAAAATGATCGTATATGATACATTTACATGAAAAATAATTTTCTTGAAATAATTCTAGTAATTTTTAAAAAATAATTAGTTCTTAGAGACTCCTTTTGAAAAAAGTATTCCTGACCTTCAGGAGTCCACCTGCCCTGGTCCGCCAGCAGAACTGTAAAGAAGCGTCACTCCAACATGGCACAAGTATACATATGTAACAAACCTGCACATTATGCACATGTACCCTAAAGAATAATAATTTTTTTTAAATGCAAATAATTAGAAAAAGAAGAAGAAGTGTCACTCTCTCAGGCTCCAGAGGTTCCACGGCCTGTGCCGCTTCTCCTGCTGTGAAACCTGTTCCCGTTCCTCCCCATGCTCTCCTGTCCTTCCCATCCAGAGCCACCTCTTGCCCTTCCAGGGGCTAATGAGGACTCCTGCTCTGACCAACCCCAGAGGTCCCTGCCCCGGTCACTGTCACCGTCCACTGAAAACACAGCTTGAAATGCTGATCCCCGCACTGAGGCCTTCCTCCAGGAGGCCAGAGTCACGCCTGCTCTGCCCATCCCTCCTTACCCAGGGCGCAGCCGTGTTGGGCAAGGAGTGGTGTGAAAGAAATGGTAAAGGAGCCCCTGGGGAAGGAGGGAGGGGGAGGAAGGCAAAAGAAGGGAGGAAGAGGGCTGAGAAAATACAAAAGGAACAGGACCTTAGAAAGAGAAAATGCAAAAGGAACAGGACGTTAGAAAGGAACAAGACCTTTCTCTTGCAGAGTCTCTCTGTGTTCCAGAAAGAAGCACTGTTCCTTGATCACGGGGCCTTGCCGGGGAGCTCTCCTGGTCCCACGGCCCCGCTGCTCTCCTGGACACACTTCTTTCTTTTCAGGGGCTCCTCCATTGGTGCTGCCTCTCACCCCACCCCCGACCCTCAACTCCAGCGTACTGTTTGCTCAGCTGCCACTCCTCCTCACTGCTTCTCACTACTCACCTGACACCTGTCACCATAGAGACCTGGACGATGCATCAGATCAGACAAGCTTGGAAAATCCCCCAGAACTCAGACAGAACGAAGAAATGAAGAAGCTGAGAGGAAAGACTGGAGGCACATGGAATAAGCAAGATAAAGTTCCAGGAGGATAGTATTTGGGCATCGGTGCACAGCAGGTCCAGTCGAGTGGGAACCCATGGTCGGAGATCAGATGCTAGGAAAAGGGCTTCCCAAGTGAGTAAAGGTCGTAAAGCATTCACAGGGCACCAGGAAAAATGAATAGAGTGCCCCATATTCACTGCATTTATTCTAGTGAAATGTTTGAATGAAGAGGAAAATGTTCATCCATGTTGTCACATATAACAGGATTCTCTTCAGTTTTAAGACTGAACCATCTCGTTGTACATAAGACATTATGCGAAGGGAAATAGGTCAGCCACAGGACATATTCTACATGATTCTGATCACGTGAGGCATCTAAAGTAGAGAAGCTCTTAGACACAAGAAGTAGAATGGTGGTTGCCAGGAACTGGGGGAGTTCTGTGCAGTGGGCAATGATATAATGATTTTCCCATGTGAGAAAAAAGACAACTGCCTGTCCAACCTCAGACCGGTGCCACACTTGTTATTCTTGTTATTGACCTTTGTAGGCAATGATGATGATCTCAGAACAATGCTGTAATCCTCTCCATTTCTCCTTTACAAACCTTTGTCCTTCCTCACCTCCCTGGGTATGCACACAGCTTAGTATGGCACACATATCCCCACTGCAATACTCTATTCCCAAATCAGTCTCATTTTCTCTTACAGAGTCTCTCTCTGTTTTTTGTTTAGGGTGACAGCACACACCAGAAACATTGAGAAAAGGAACAGACCCAAGCATGAATGAGGACTTGATGTTTGAAACAAGACAGCCCATCCAATCAGTGAGCAGAGGTTGGGCTAATTGGCTAACTCCTTGGAGGGAAACAAGGTTACATTCTCTGCCGTAATGGTAGGCAAAAATAAATTCCAGACGACCTAAGGAGCCAAAGGTTAAAAAAATAAATAAATAAATTCTATATAGGTACTCAAAAGATAAATAAATGTATTAATAATCATGGGGTAGAGAAAATTCCTAAATACACAAACTCCAGAAGGTAAAAAAGAAAGGTTTAACAGATTACATACACACAAAAATTTTTAAACAGATTTTAAAAATAAAGTTAAAAGACAAGTGACAGCTTTTATGGAAGTATTCACAATATATAAAAGAAAAAATTAGTATCTACGATCTATACAAAAGACTGCAACAATCCAAAGAAAAAGGATAACTCAAAACATTGGAGAAGGATATGAATAAGCATTTTATTGAAGAAAGAAAAAGACAGATGACCAATAAATATGTGAAAAGAAACTAACCTTATTTCTAGTTAAAGAAATGCAGATTTGAACAGCTGTTGTATTTACATCTGTGTTTTTATATGTGCGTGCATGCACACATACATGTACATATGTATATATGTGTATTTATATGTAGCTACACACCATACACATCTATACATTTGCCTGTACCATTAGCAAAATGTATAAATAATGCTAATATTCACTGGTGACCCGAGAGTAGGAAACAAGTGCTCTGTCACATAGGATTGTAGGATCATAGATCCATAAAACCATGTTGGAAATTAACTTGGCAATACCTATTAACATTTCAAATGTGGAGATACTCTAATCCAATAGTTCCGCATTTAGGAATGTACTATACACAAATAATAAATGAGTGCGTGAAGTTGAAGGCATAATGATATTAACCTCAGCACGAGTGGCAATGAAAACACGTTGGAAAGGGGCCAGGGACGGTGGCTCACGCCTGTAATCCCAGCACTTTGGGAGGCCAAGGCAGGCAGATCACCCAAGGTTAGGAGTTCAAGAACAGCCTGGCCAACATGGTGAAACCCCATCTCTACCAAAAATACAAAAATTAGCTGGGGGTGGTGGCACGTGCCTGTAGTCCCAGCTACTCCGGAGGCTGAAGCAGAAGAATCGCTTGCTCCGAAGGCGGAGGTTGCAGTGAGTGGAGGTTGTGCCACTGCACTCCAGCCTGGGAGACAGAGTGAGACTCCATCTCAAGAAAAAAGAGTGAGATTCCGTCTCAAGAAAAAAACAAAGGTTGGAAAAATTCCAAGTGTCTGTCTTTAGGGAATGGTCACATACATTTTGCTCATATTCAGGAATCCTGTGCGTTGGGGAATTTCCTTTCTCGCTCCTTGGAGTTTCTGTGTAGACAGAGGTTGCTTCAGGTAACAGTCCTGGCGTGTCTCTGCCCTTCTTCAATCCCAGAGAAGGAAGCCTGAGTTCTCGTTGGTAGATTTGGAACAGGACCTGAGCATGCATCTCTCTTTTTGCTGGCTCATGGCCGGGCCAGACCCTGAGCTTAGCAATCAAGGCCCCTGCTGCTGGGGCGGGGTCTTCAGGGGTCAGATCTTCCGGCAACCGCACAGCCTCAGAGCTGTGCCCAAAGCACGATCTCCAGCAGCCCCAGCTCGGAAAGGGGTCAATGCGACCTCTGGCTGCCTCGCTGTTCATCCACTCTCATTTGTGTATGTGTGTGGTGTGTGCGTGTGTGTGTGTATTTGTGTGGTGTGTGTATGTGTGTGTGTGGTCTGCGCGTATGTAAGAAAGAGACTGACTCCTACTTCTCAAAATGGGAAGGCATTTATGATGTCCATAATACATTTTAAAAGCAAGTTAAAGATATGTAAAGAATAAATTCTGTTTTTGCTTTACACATGGGGTGTGTATGTATATGTGTGTATATGTGTGTGTGGTGTGTGTGTATTTGCGTGTGTGGTGTGTGTGTGTATTTGTGTGTGGGTGTGGGTGTGTGTGGTGTGTGTGTCTGTGTATGTGTGTGTGGTGTGTGTATGTGTGTATTTGTATGTGTATATGTGTGTATTTGTGTGTGTGGTGTGTGTGTACATGTGTCTGGTGTGTGTGTCTGGTGTGTGTGTCTGGTGTGTGTGTGTGGTGTGTGTGTGTGCAGTGTGTGTGGTGTGGTGTGTGTGTGTGGTGTGTGTTTATATGTGTGTGTGTGGTATGTGGGGGTGTGTGTATGTGTGGTATATATGTGTGTGTGTGGTGTGTGTATGTGTGGTGTGTGTGTGTGTGTGGTGTGGGGGGTGTGTGTGGTGTGTGTATGTATGTGGTGTGTGTATGTATGTGTAGTGTATGTGGTGTGTGTATGTGTGGTGTGTGTGTGTGTGGGTGGTGTGGGGGGGGGTGTGTGGTGTGTGTATGTATGTGTAGTGTATGTGGTGTGTGTATGTGTGGTGTGTGTGTGTGTGTGTGGTGTGTGGGGGGGTGTGTGGTGTGTGTATGGATGTGTAGTGTATGTGGTGTGTGTATGTGTGGTGTGTGTGTGTGTGTGTGGTGTGTGGGGGGTGTATGTGGTGTGTGTATGTGTGGTGTGTGTGTGTGGTGTGTGGGGGTGTGTGTGGTGTGTGTATGGATGTGTAGTGTATGTGGTGTGTGTATGTGTGGTGTGTGTGTGTGTGTGGTGTGTGGGGGGTGTATGTGGTGTGTGTATGTGTGGTGTGTGTGTGTGGTGTGTGGGGGGGTGTGTGTATGTATGTGTAGTGTATGTGGTGTGTGTATGTGGTGTGTGTGTGTGTGTGGTGTGTGGGGGGTGTGTGTGGTGTGTGTGTGTATGTGGTGTGTGTATGGATGTGTAGTGTATGTGGTGTGTGTATGTGTGGTGTGTGGGGGGTGTGTGTGGTGTGTGTATGTATGTGGTGTGTGTATGGATGTGTAGTGTATGTGGTGTGTGTATGTGTGGTGTGTGTGTGTGTGTGGTGTGTGGGGGGTGTGTGTGGTGTGTGTATGGATGTGTAGTGTATGTGGTGTGTGTATGTGTGGTGTGTGTATGTGTGGTGTGTGGGGAGTGTGTGTGGTGTGTGTATGTATGTGGTGTGTGTATGGATGTGTAGTGTATGTGGTGTGTGTATGTGGTGTGTGTGTGTGTGGTGTGTGGGGGGTGTGTGTGGTGTGTGTATGGATGTGTAGTGTATGTGGTGTGTGTATGTGTGGTGTGTGTATGTGTGGTGTGTGGGGGGTGTGTGTGGTGTGTGTATGTATGTGGTGTGTGTATGTATGTGTAGTGTATGTGGTGTGTGTATGTGGTGTGTGTGTGTGTGTGTGTGTGTGTGTGGTGTGTGGGGGGGTGTGTGGTGTGTGTATGTATGTGTAGTGTATGTGGTGTGTGTGTGTGTGTGGTGTGTGGGGGGTGTGTGTGGTGTGTGTATGGATGTGTAGTGTATGTGGTGTGTGTATGTGTGGTGTGTGTGTGTGTGGTGTGTGGGGGGTGTGTGTGGTGTGTGTGTGTGTGTGGTGTGTGGGGGGTGTGTGTGGTGTGTGTGTGTGTGGTGTGTGGGGGGTGTGGGGGGTGTGTGTGTGTGTGTGGTGTGTGGGGGGTGTGTGTGGTGTGTGTGTGTGTGGTGTGTGGGGTGTGTGTGTGGTGTGTGTGTGTGTGTGGTGTGTGGGGGGTGTGTGTGGTGTGTGTATGGATGTGGTGTGTGTATGGATGTGTAGTGTATGTGGTGTGTGTATGTGTGGTGTGTGTGTGTGTGTGGTGTGTGGGGGGTGTGTGTGGTGTGTGTGTGTGTGTGGTGTGTGGGGGGTGTGTGTGGTGTGTGTGTGTGTGTGGTGTGTGGGGGGTGTGTGTGGTGTGTGTATGTATGTGGTGTGTGTATGGATGTGTAGTGTATGTGGTGTGTGTATGTGGTGTGTGTGTGTGTGTGGTGTGTGGGGGGGTGTGTGGTGTGTGTATGGATGTGTAGTGTATGTGGTGTGTGTATGTGTGGTGTGTGGGGGGGTGTGTGGTGTGTGTATGTATGTGGTGTGTGTATGGATGTGTAGTGTGTGTGGTGTGTGTATGTGTGGTGTGTGTGTGCATTCACATACAGGTCCATTCACAGACACATGAATTCACATAGAGAATATACCTCCAGGGGAGTCTCTTTATGCCAAGTTATGAAAACAGTGGTGCCTGCAGGCAGGAGAGGGGATGTTTGTGACGCAAGGAGGATTTTCATTTTTTACTTTATTTGCTTCTTGAAATTTTTGTAGGATTTGGATTATTTTTCTATATAGAGAAAAAATAGTTTTAAAACAAAGAGTAAACATCTAACATATAGCAGCAAGATATTGAAATCGTTTATTGCTTTATGCTTATAGGAAGAGCAAAAATATCCCTATGTTAACAGTGCAAGCAGCGTGCTGCGTGGACTTTACATCATCTATTCTATTTAACAAGAGACGTCAATCCTTTACTTAGTGAGGCTTATCTCTTAACAGGACTCATTTTCATATCTGGATCTCCAAGCACTTCAGTTAAAGGTGAAGAGCCGCCTTCTCCCAGGCGTTGCAGTGGATCAGGAGCTGCTCTGTCAGAAGGGATGGGCAACGTGGAGACCATTCTGCCATTTTCCATACCACTCCCTACAGTGCACGGCACGATGAAGACTTATTGAATTGCACCTAAACATATCAACCACCCACTGATAGAGCTTGGACATTTGTCCTCTTCAAACCTCATGTTGAAATTTCATCGCCAATGTTGGAGGTGAGGTACGATAGGAGGTGTTTGGGTGATGGGTGAGGATCCCTCATGAACATCTTGGTTGAGTCATGGGTAAAGATCCCTCATGAGCGTCTTGGTGCAGTCCTTGAGGTAAGGAGCAAGTTCTCGCTCTATTAGTTCCATGAAAACTGATTATGTAGAAGAGCCTGGTGCCATCCCTACTCCTTGCTTCCATTCTCACCATGTGGTCTTTGCACATGTCAGCTTCCCTTCACCTCCCACCGTGAGTGGAGACAACCTGAACTCCAGAATCAGCCTGAATCACCAGATGCAGGTGCCAGCACCATGTTTCTTGCACAGCCTGCAGAACCACAAGCCAAATCCACCTCTTTTCTGTATAAATTGCCCAGCGTCAGACATTCCTTTACAACAACACAAGGGGACTAAGATGCCCGTGTATCTTCTTCCAGTTTGCTATGGCAGCCCCACTTTGGTGGAGGCACTGGCCAGCTTCTCTCTGGCCCCGTCATTTGGGTCATTTGATTTGCCCACTTCACAGATAGCTCCCTCCCAACCTGAAACAGACGATAGACAGTTGGCACTGCTTGGCTTGTCCTGCCATGTGATCACCATTCTTCATATCTTCCAGAAGTTTCTAAAAATATATCTGGGGCTTAAAACCACTTACCCTTGTTAGATTTTTTTTCATTTGCACTTTTTTGTCATTTTGATAAGAATGAGGAGAGCAGATAAACTCATAGGATTAATTCTCATTGAAGAAATAAAAAAATCAATTTTGGAAACGGAATTCTTATTGAATAAAACAATACCTGTCCATTCTGTTACAACCTGTCCTGGTGAAGACAGCCTGTCTACCCACAGAGAGAGCCAGGAGAAGCCCAAGTGGTCTTGACTCTGATTCGCTCCGGGCGTCTCCTGTTGGTCAATGCCACGGTCCTCCTCCAGGTGCCCCTCCTGCAGTGTGGCAGGCTCGATTCTCTCTCTGGGATCTTGTATGTTCTCCTGACACTGACCTTCAGAGGCTTCCACAGTGACTCCTGGCCACCACCGTCTGGCTCTCTGTACCGTCTCCACTGGTCAGAGGCACCTGCACCTACCACAACCCTGTGTTAAATCAAAGAGCCCCGCAGTGCTCTCTGTCTCTAACAAAGTTTCTTCTAGGAAAGCACTTCTTAGATTTATAATTTTGTATGTAAGATTGTGGAGTCAGGAAGAAAACGCGAAGAGTTTGAGCATCTTTTCTGGGTCATGCGAGGAAAACAGTTCAAGATTTCCAATAATAGTAAAAACATCAAACAGATATCTCAGAGGTTTCTATGAACCAGACAATGAACTAAGTTTATTATCATATACTATCTTATTTGACTCTCAAAACAACTCTGTGATGTGGAGACTGTCATGGGCGAAGCTCGGGAGGCTGGTCGCCTGTATAAAGTCTCCCTTAAACTCACCCTTCCATGCCTTTCTATGGGGGAGCAGCCAAGTGCTACATGACCCTTTCCGTCTAGTGTGATTGCAAGGACTGCATGTTATTTAAGAGTTGCAGCCTCCAGAGGCCCCAGCATTGGATCACACGTACAATAGGTGTCCAATTAACGATTGCTGCCTGAATTGTTGCAGAGGTCACCTGTGACCCTTGGGTGGGCAGGGTGCAGTGTGACACTATCAAGAGTTACTGGAGCATCCTACAGGCAACTCTATCTCCTTTAAAAGTTACATTGACGATAAACATAAAAATTGAGACTGTCAGCTTAATTTTATACATTTAACTTTGCAGATTAAGTTATATTATAATAAAAATGTGCTATATGTAAGATAGTTGGAGGCCCAAGAGAATGACTATTATTACTGGAGCAATAGTTAATATTTTAAAAAATTCCAGTGCAACCCAAGGATTTTCCTGCTCCCACAGGAGAGATTTGGCCCCTTCTTGCATGTTCAGACATCCCAAATCATGTGCTTAACATGCAAGCTAAAAATCCATCTATAATTAGATCTGCCTAAAAGTGAATAAAAGGCATTCCAAAGAGAGGTTTTCCACAAAATAACGTTAAAATGTCCATATGTTTAACTTGGCTTCAAGTTGCAAAATATCACAGTGCTATATGCTATTAATGCTGTAAACTTATATGGGCTTTTCAGCGGATCCAAAAGCAAAAAAGAAAAAAGTAAGTTAAGCAAAAATGAGGTGAAAGATCAAGATATGTGGAAAGAAATACTCAAAATATTTATTTAAAAAAACAATTCAGGTGACTTCACTATCCGTATTGCAACCTCCCTGTTTACAAACATTAGGCTGATTTTTCAGAAAGGCATTAGGTTCCCAGTATATTTCAGGGCAGCAGTACAGACATCTGGTTGACAGAGAAGCCAAGTATACATTCCTGTAATGTTCTTAGTCTTCCAGTCATTCTGTTTCTCCCTGTGAAATTAACAAATAGAGACCCATGATGTGTAAAATGGAAGACTCCCCAGCGTATCAATGACTTTTTATTTCTTTGATGAAATACAGCGTGCAGTGATTAGGGATTCTCACCAATGATCTCCTGCACCTATCTATATTTGCAATACTTTAATTATCCATAAGTGCATGTTTACTACAAAAACTTGGGAAACGATTAGCTGGACATGGTGGCGTGTGCCAGTAGTCCTAGCTACTCGGGAGGTGGGGGCAGGAGGAACACTTGAGACCAGGAATTCAAGGTTACAATGAGTTGTGATTGTGCTACTGTGCTCCAGCCTGGGTGACAGAGAGAGACTCTGTGTCTTAAAAAAAAAAAAAAAGGAGGAAAATACCAAATAGTATAATATTATCTAAAATTTCCACTTTTAGGAATGGTAGAATAAAGCACTGCTGCCAACCCTTCAGCTAAGAACTAGAAAAGCTGGACCAAAAAACCTGTTGGAAGACATCAGACAGCTAACAAAGCAAAGAAACATTGTAAGGCACAGATCCAGGAAAAGAAAGAAACTCAGCCCAGCTTTTCTCCAGGGTCAAATTCCAGAAGAAAAGGATAAGAAACTGAGCAGGGCTTTAGATTTGCCCCTGTGAAGAGGACAAATTAGAGTCTGCCAAGGAGGGAGTTTTTGGGAAATCTGAAGATTATAGAGTATGAGTGAACCAGAAATAAATACTTCTGGCAAGGATCACACCCAATTTTATCTCAAATCCTAATAGGGTAAAGATAGCCTGGGATTGCTAACACCTTCCAGAAATATATGTAAATCTTCTCTGGAAAAAAAAAAAAAAAAGTCATCCTATATCTCAATTATCTTTCCAATTTTTCTTTTTTTTTTAAATTTATTTATTATTATTATACTTTAAGTTGTAGGGTACATGTGCATAACGTGCAGGTTTGTTACATATGTATACTTGTGCCATGTTGCTGTGCTGCACCCATCAACTCGTCATTTACATCAGGTATAACTCCCAGTGCAATCCCTCCCCCCTCCCCCCTCCCCATGATAGGCCCCGGTGTGTGATGTTCCCCTTCCTGAGTCCGAGTGATCTCATTGTTCAGTTCCCACCTATGAGTGAGAACATGCGGTGTTTGGTTTTCTGTTCTTGTGATAGTTTGCTAAGAATGATGGATTCCAGCTGCATCCAAGTCCCTACAAAGGACTCAAACTCATCCTTTTTTATGGCTGCATAGTATTCCATGGTGTATATGTGCCACATTTCTTAATCCAATCTGTCACTGATGGACATTTGGGTTGATTCCAAGTCTTTGCTATTGTGAATAGTGCTGCAATAAACATACGTGTGCATGTGTCTTTATAGCAGCATAATTTATAATCCTTTGGGTATATACCCAGTAATGGGATGGCTGGGTCATATGGTACATCTAGTTCTAGATCCTTGAGGAATCGCCATACTGTTTTCCATAATGGTTGAACTAGTTTACAATCCCACCAACAGTGTAAAAGTGTTTCTATTTCTCCACATCCTCTCCAGCACCTGTTGTTTCCTGACTTTTTAATGATTGCCATTCTAACTGGTGTGAGATGGTA
Source organism: Macaca nemestrina (assembly GCF_043159975.1). NCBI lineage: Eukaryota > Metazoa > Chordata > Mammalia > Primates > Cercopithecidae > Macaca > Macaca nemestrina. Next base: position 136,781,762 of record NC_092135.1, on the reverse strand, counting down.
TCTCATTGTGGTTTTGATTTGCATTTCTCTGATGGCCAGTGATGATGAGCATTTTTTCATGTGTCTGTTGGCTGTATGAATGTCTTCTTTTGAGAAATGTCTGTTCATATCCTTTGCCCACTTTTTGATGGGGTTGTTTGTTTTTTTCTTGTAAATTTGTTTGAGTTCTTTGTAGGTTCTGGATATTAGCCCTTTGTCAGATGAGTAGATTGCAAAAATTTTCTCCCATTCTGTAGGTTGCCTGTTCACTCTGATGGTAGTTTCTTTTGCTGTGCAGAAGCTCTTTAGTTTAATGAGATCCCATTTGTCAATTTTGGCTTTTGCTGCCGTTGCTTTTGGTGTTTTAGACATGAAGTCTTTGCCCATGCCTATGTCCTGAATGGTACTACCTAGGTTTTCCTCTAGGATTTTTATGGTATTAGGTCTAACATTTAAGTCTCTAATCCATCTTGAATTAATTTTCGTATAAGGAGTAAGGAAAGGATCCAGTTTCAGCTTTCTACTTATGGCTAGCCAATTTTCCCAGCACCATTTATTAAATAGGGAATCCTTTCCCCATTTCTTGTTTCTCTCAGGTTTGTCAAAGATCAAATGGCTGTATATGTGTGGTATTATTTCTGAGGACTCTGTTCTGTTCCATTGGTCTATATCTCTGTTTTGGTACCAGCACCATGCTGTTTTGGTTACTGTAGCCTTGTAGTATAGTTTGAAGTCAGGTAGCGTGATGCCTCCAGCTTTGTTCTTTTGACTTAGGATTGTCTTGGAGATGCGGGCTCTTTTTTGGTTCCATATGAACTTTAAAGCAGTTTTTTCCAATTCTGTGAAGAAACTCATTGGTAGCTTGATGGGGATGGCATTGAATCTATAAATTACCTTGGGCAGTATGGCCATTTTCACGATATTGATTCTTCCTATCCATGAGCATGGTATGTTCTTCCATTTGTTTGTGTCCTCTTTTATTTCACTGAGCAGTGGTTTGTAGTTCTCCTTGAAGAGGTCCTTTACATCCCTTGTAAGTTGGATTCCTAGGTATTTTATTCTCTTTGAAGCAATTGTGAATGGAAGTTCATTCCTGATTTGGCTCTCTGTTTGACCAGGCTGACGGGGTGACTGTGAGCCGCAAAGACCCCAGGCAGACGTGGCCCTGGAGCTGCACAGCTTCACGCCCATGCCGAGAACGGGGTCCTCAAAGGTCCCAGGCAGGGCTCGCTCCTGTCGTGTTTGTGCATCCACAGTGTAGATAAGCTGGAGGGAACTGTTTTGACGAGTCGTCAGAGTCGATGATGCAAGCAGCCAACGGGCACTGTCCTGCCAGGAACACAGATAGACCAACCTTGCTAGGGTCTGTGTGCTTAAGAGCTTCCAAACTTTGTCAGAGTACTTCAGTGTTCCCTTGTGCTTAGGAATTTACTCAAAACAGTCAAATCTCCTTATAAAATGCATTATGTGGGGACCCTGCTCAGGGCCAGGCCACTTCACCTCTCTGAGATGTCTGGTAAACTCAGCGTTTCCACCTCCACACCTTTTGATGCTGGCCCAGCCATTTCAGCCCCAGCCCCCACTCTGCTTGGTGCAGGAGGGAAGTCTTGGCTGTGGTTCTTTTTGTACTTTTGAGTTTGTTTTTTTGTGAGGGCCATAGTTTTGCTCAGGCGTGCTCAGGTGCGTGACTCTGCACGTGAACTCGGAGACACTTTTGAAGTGTCACTGGATGGAAGTGAGCCCAATGTGCCCTATGTCGTGATGGTGTTGCCCTGAGGTCCCCAGCAGAGGCCAAGCTCCTGGGGACAGGACCCTGTAAGGTGCTGTTTGATCCCCTGCTCCGGACCCAGACTCTTCACTGTGGCAGGAGGAGGCCAGCCCCATTCAGGTGCCTGCGTGTAAGAAGAACTGGGGCTCAGAAAGGGGCTTCTTTGGACCAAGCTGCACTCTGAGCACCCCTGCGACCCTCTCCCCTCATCGCCCACTCACCTGGGGGAGGGAGAAACTCCTAGAAAAGCTTTGCTCTCCATGAGCTACTCGAGGTCAGGGATTCATCTCGTCACGTGCGGAAGCTTCACAAGCCTCAGGAAGGAGCCACTCCCCATTCCTCCTCTTTACCCTGCCAGGGACTCCTGTGGGAGGCAAAGTCCAGCCAGGACCCCGCCCACTCCAGGAAGAGTGTGCAGGAGGTTTGGCACCATCCAGGGAGGGCAGGGCCCGCTGAGTAGGGAGATCTCTGAGCTTTGTCCCAGAGACCCTGGGTACACATGGAGTCCCCACCCTGAGGACCTACTGTGGGGTCACAGAGTGACAGCAAGTCCATGGGCCTCACCCATCCATGCCCAGAGGTGACCTGCCCTTGGGGGCTGGTGCTCAGAGGAGCCCGGAGACCAGGTGCGAAGGGGACAGGAGGCTGAAGGTCAGCAGTGGCGGGCAGGAGGGAGGATGTGGCCATCTGCTCTGTGCTTCCAAAAGGGCCCCAGTGCACGTGAAAGGCCACCAGGTGACGGACCAGCCCAGAGACCGTTCTGGCTGTGCCCGCTCTCCAGCTTCCTCCATCCTCTGACCAGGCCCTGGGTGCCTTTGACATTGCACCAGCCACTGACCAGGGCAGTCATGGAGATGAAGGGGAGACAGCACCTATCGGGCTGCAGATCCCTGTGCTTATGGGTGGCGACGGTGGCACTGCCTCCCCATCCTGCTGGCCAGTATCAGGCCAGGGGGTCCATCAGAGATGGCCCTGCCTCCAACCACAGAGCTCTCAAGGAAAGGCCTGCAGACTTAAGGTCCAGGGCAGAGTGAGGCACTCAGCCCACCCTGGTTCCAGGCCTGAAAGGGAGAATGTGTCACATCCACACCAGCTTATGCCAGGCCCCTGATGCACAGAGGCCCATAAAGACCATCTCTTTGGATGTGACCATGACAGTACAGATGCGACCAGACATTTTATCCCCAGAAATGTAGCCATCAGCAGGAATAAAAATAGAAAGGCTGCTGTCTCACTGCAGAGGACAAAAGCAAGTCAAGTATGGGACATATAAAAAGAGAGGAAAAGGAATGGCAAAAAAGCAAAAGAAAGAATTCAAATAGAAAACAAAAAGCAAGAGGACAGAGATGGGAACAGCTGTGCCGAAATTAAAAAGGAAAATGTCTTCATTAACAGACAAAGGCTTTGTATTGGATGGAAAGTAACATCCATAAGCACAGAATGGCCCTGAAACATTGAAAATAAAAAGATGGGTAAAGGTTTGCGCTGTCAAACACAAATAACATAAATAAGATAGTAATGCAATAGGCAGCAGAGTCAAGTTCAAAGAGGAAAACAGGAAATGGGGCCAACATTTCCTAATACAAATGCTGTGAGCCAATAGCATGTGAAGCGTGAATCTCAGAGACAGCTTAAGAGGCCAACCCAGCCGCCACGAGGTGCCTGGCCGTAGGAGAACCTGCGAGCATCGCAGCCAACTTGGAGCTGTTAGTGCTGCATTCCTCCAGATGATGGAGGAGGTGTGTGGTGGGTTGTGGCATTTTGACAGCTCCTTATCCCGTGGGCCATTAACCTGACCAGCCCAGGCCTGCAACCTTCCAAAGAGGAGACCCACTAAAGCCCACGAGAATGTCCTGATATCATGACAGTGTTAAGCAGAGACCTTGGGAAGGTTTCCGAATGGGAACTCCTAACATTTCTAACTCACCGATACGCTTGCCCACAGCTTTGGGTGGATGACCGCATCATCCTCAGCAGGGAGGTCACTTGGGATGATAATACCGAGATTCTGCACTATTCAAGAATTAGCATGGCCCTGGCCAGCACAGCAGGGCTCTGATGGGGAAGTGCAGGGAGCCTGTCCTGTTTGGGAGGCAGACCCAGAAGGCCATGGGGCCCACCTACTGTGGGGGTGCATGCATGGAAGGGGGTGCCCCGACTGAGGCAGAGCCCACAGGAGCTGCCCTGAGAAGAACACACAGGCAGGTCTGAACTGTGCAGAACAAGAGGTGCCATGGGCTGTTCAGCCTCAAGTGAGCAGCAGGATGTGATGACCACGGCCTGGGATAGCCAGATTGGGACCACTCCGATGGGGAAACCCATGGTGAGGGGGAACTCAAAAGCAGGCCCGGCCCCACCACCCAGCAAAGAGCTCATTTAGCTGGAGTGGAAGCGGCACATGTTGGCCCAGGAAGGAAGCAGGGTGACCCTCCTGCCAGGATCCCAGGGCTTAGCCCTCAACTCCAAATAATGGAAGGGGTAGAGATCCATGGGTCACAGAAGGTGGGGGGCAGAGGAGATCACAAACATGCTGGGAGCCTTAAGAGAACCTCTGGAGCCAGAGGAGAAGGACTAGCTCGGAGAACTGATCATGAACGTGTTCCCGCATCCCCTGCACCTGTGTTCACACCACCTCAGTGTGTTCACGCCACCTCAGTGTGTTCACACCACCTCAGTGTGTTCACACCACCTCAATGTGTTCACACCACTGCAAGCTCATACCATACTCGGTCACCCAACCTACAATTCTGTTAAGTATTCCTGATTTGGGTAATGTACCCTAGTTATGCAAGATGTCACCACTGAGGGAAGCTGGGAGATGGACCATGGACCTTTCTGTGTCATTTTTGTAACTTCTTCTGAGTCTAAAAATTAGTTCAAAAGGAAAGTGTTAACAAATTCATTAAGTAGAAATTAATTTATCAAAGCATCCCATGTAACAATGCAAACGCCTCCATCAGTGGTAAGGATCTATTAGTTGTTTACACACTAGTGTAAATTAGCTAGTTAGGATTAATCTTAGCTATGAAACTGAATGAAGTACTGGATGGGGGAGGATGTGGAACAATGTTCATATTTGAGCTGGGGGTTCCCTGTGGGCTGGACTGAGAGATGTCCTCAATGGGGCTGAGGGTTAGGGCAAGCTCTGAGCAGAGGGTTAGGACAGAGACTCTGGGAGGGAGAAGGGCCTGGGCTCTGACCTGGAAGGATGTGTTCCCTCCTGAAGCTCTTCCACCTCTACCCACTTTGCCACAAGGTCCTGTGGCCCTGGCAGAAAATGAGCTGCACCCACAGAGCTTTGTTCTCTGGATCAGGAGTCATGTTTGTCTTATGGGCAGCCTGGAACCAGAAAAAAGTTACTTGTTCCACCCAATTTGACTATGGGCAGCAAGATTGTATTCATGCTCAGTGACCACCGCTCAGCTCCATTTGGGAAAACAGCCCTCGGTGACTTGGGAATGGCTTAGGTTCTGTGTTGCCCTTTGTCAGAGCCTGTGGGGGGCTGTGGGGCTGCAGTAAGGGCCTGAGACTCCGCCTCCCAGCACCCCGAGCAGGGCGGGCTCTCACACAGCCTTGACTTTCTGGGGAGCAGCTAGAGCAAGCTTGACGAGACATATGTTTTTCTTCTGCTTGCAGAGGAAAGAGGCTTCGATTAAGTTTTTTAATTTATTTCAAATGCCTCTATCATGAGACTTACGCAATTTTTATTTTCCAGCTTTAAAATAAGCTTTAAAGTTTGAGACTTTATTTGTCTGAGCGAGGAAAATGCTTCCTTCTCTGTCAGATGTTTTGTTGTTTATTGAACACCTAAGAAAAAGCCATTTGACAAAGATCCAAATGTTTACCCTCCAGTGACTGAGGCCCAACCAGAGTGTGCCTCGTGGGGGAATTTGTGTCCTAGAGGGTAACAGTTGAAAGAAAAAGTCACCGGGCCTGCTCCACTGTGGTCTGCACACACAGGTCAACTTAATAAGAGTCAGTTTCTGCTTTTTTTTTTTAAGTGAGTCAGTTTCTGCTTTTTTTTTTTTTTTTTTTTTCAGTCAAACAGTACAACAAGCATTTCTGCTGGTGTGAGTGTTTCTCTGCCAGCTGGCTGTGCCATGTTGTGTGGGCCATCTAAGGCAACTAATGAGAGTTTCATTACTCCAGGATTCGTTGCAGAACAGAGCCAAGATGTGTTCTCTTCAGGTTCTCTTCAGGTTCCAGCTGACTGTGGAGAAAGCGCAATATGTATCCAAAAGTAAAAATGTCCTTCTTCCTAGAATTACGTTGCAGAGCCACAGGCCAGTATTTAAATATAAATACTTTGGTCACTAGAATACATGAGCTCCATGAAGCATAAATGGTCTGACTTCATATAAGACGTTTGTTGAGGGCTTTAAACATTTCCTGCAGCCCCACCCAGGGCAAGTGTCCTCAAGGCCAGTGCTCTTGGTCAGCCCCACAGACGTTTCCACAGCGCTTTGGGGTCTTCTCTCCTTGGCTACTAAATGGCTCCTAACACATGCGGCTCTTCTTTGAGACAAGACCATAGGTGGGGCTTTGTGATCTTTATGGGTTTTGTTTGGGAGTTTGAGATACTTGATACAGGGCTGTAACTCCTCGGGTTTGGGCAAAGGCATGGCCTTAGGCATTCGTTGGTATTTCTTAGCCAGAAGATCTTACAAAATGAAAATCGACTGTAAATAAATAACGCTAACAGTGTCTGCAGTGCGAGGAGAGGGCAGGGAGGGTGCAGGAGATGGGGCCGGCAGCTCAGCGGCATCTGGGCTCTCTCCCCTGCCCCAGAAGCAAATCTCAGCTTGGTTGAGAGAAGACAGAGATGGCACTTTTGATAGAAAGAGAAGCCCCCAAGAAATTTGGGATCTAGTGGAATCGTGGGAAACCAGGAAGAAATGTTAGGAGATGATTAAGATGTATAATAAGGTGTCCAAAACCTTTGACAAATACAAATTAGAGAAAGGGAGGTAACGACAAGAGCCCTGAGATGGTGCCCAAAGAACTTTAAATGGAGCCTGTGCAGCATCTGGGCCAGGAAAGGGACCATCTCCATGAGAGGTGGACGGGGCACGAGCCCTGGGCAGCCTCCACCAGGTCTCTCTAGCCCGAAATTCAGAAAACCTATCTCTTGATCAAAAAGACGTGTCTGTGTTCCATCCTCCTTTGTTCAGGAAAGGTTGGCTGTGAGAGCTTTTGGAAGAAACCTCCTCTCACCACAACAAAAGCAGGAGAACCTTGGCCTGTGATTGCACAGCACAAGGAAGACACGCAATTAGCTTCACTGCAAAGTGCTCCCAGATGAAACTGGAAACACAACAAATAAAATCATTAGCCATCAGAACTGGAATTACCTTCCAAGGCTGATGCTTGTACTTTTCTCTCGCTCGATCTCTCTCTGACTCTCTTTCTCTGATTCTCTCTCTCTCTCTCTCTCTCTTTGACTCTGTCACTGTCTCTCTCTCCCTCTCTCTGCCTCTTTCTCTCTGTCTGTTCCTTTCTGTCTCTCCATCTCTGTCTTCCCCTTCTGTTTCTTTTCCCTCTGTTTCTTTCTTCCTATCTTCCCTCTCCCTCTTCCTCCTCTCTCCTTCTCGTTCTGCTTCCCAAACACGACTCTCGATGGTGCTAATGATTATATGGAAACTGAGTCCTATACCTGTATGTGGGAGAAGAAGGCAGCAGGCAGGAGGTGGGTCTTTGGGAACCGTGTCTGTAGGTGACTCACAGGGTCAAAGACTCCCATGGCTTCAAACTCAGTTGTAGAACCCAAGGCATTCTGAGGGGCCTCCTTCAGGGGTTTTCAGGTCCCCCAATACCCCGTTATTTGACTAGCCTGTCACCTACCTGTGCCAGAGGTACAGTGAGTACAGGGGTGGGGGTGAGACAGGAGACCAGGACAGAACCTTGCTCACACAGCTGCACCCCCAAGTGAGAAAACCTATCCTGGAGACACCAGCCATGCGCCTGCTTCTTTAAACCAACCCCCAGCCTGGGGCTGTAAAGGCTGGAGCCCATTGGCACAAGTATTCCCTACGGCCACTACCTGGTTCTCGGTGCATTTGGTCATGTGGGCTTTGTCCCTACCACATCCTGCTCTTTGCCATTGTTTATATTGTGTGTAACATCTGCCAGGACGGCCAGAAGCACAGAGGAGTGGAGTGCATTTGCAGGACAAGCACAAGAAAGCCAAGGGTGCCAACGCCTCTCAGGCTGCCCGCTGCCACACTGACACCACAAACCACCAGCTACAGGAGACACACTGTGAGTCCCAGCCTGCCAGAGGGCCCTGGCCTCCCCAGCACAGCCCAAGGCCTCCCTGACTTTGACATGGTTCCTCTTGGAAGCACAAACTCCATCTTAACACGCTAGGCTACTGGGGAATGTGCTTTACATAAAGCATCTTTCATTGCATGAAAGGCTTTCCTGAGGCTGTCATTCCACCTCAACCCAACCCCAGGCAGGCCTCCTTCCTCCCAGGGAGCTCTTCTGTTCCTAGGCTGCTCTGCTGCCCTCTGCACAGGGATTTAAATGGGGTCATGACCGAGAAGGAACAACAGTGGCTGGAACCAGCTCGGCGAGGTTGTTTCTCCACATAGCTGCCGAGTCTCTGGGACAGATTCTCTAACCTGGAGTGGGATACTTCCCTCTCTGTGCCTGTTTCCTCATCTATAAAATGGGTATTACAATGTCCCCTACCTCATGCGGTGGTTGGGAATATTCATTGATGAATAGGGCTTGCCTCACTGTAAGTACCATGTAAGGTATAAATTATTATATATATATACAATATTTCACAATGTCAGCCATCGAGGCAGAGAGGGCCATGCACCTGCTGCAGACGGCAAGAGTGGAAGAACCTGGGAAGCTCTCTGCTGATGCTCATGGCTGTCCCGGAAGAGGGAGTGGAACCACCCAGCCCAGCTCAACTGCCCAGGAGAGCTCAGTTCCATAGACCGTGGTCCCTGGGGACAGAGTGCCCCTCAGCTCCCATGAATGTGCCTGCGTGCTTCCCTCCCTGTCACCCTTCCCTTCTCAGCTGGACACACACTGATGTCCACTTGTGATGTGTTTAGATTCACTGCAGGCCCATGAGAGCCACGTGACCCTCAGCAGGGCTTAGGAAGATGTAACACTGGACATGGTAACAGAACAACCACACGAGAATAATCTCACAAGATGGTCCATCCCCAACAGGCTAGCATCTGGGCCACCCTGGACACGTGTGCCTCCTGCTGGAACAGTGACCAAGGGGACACTAAGGTCCCCCATCGGTGTGAGGTGTATGGGAACTCTCTGTACTATCTTTGTAATTGTTCTGTAAAGTTAGAACTCTTATAAGAAATGAAGTTTAGTTTTAAATCCTCCTTGTCTTGTCTAACCACCCACTCTTCTGTCTGGATGTCTGGATCAGGCAGGCACTGAGGGCGCCCTGGGCAATTGGCCCCAGAACCTTGGGTCCATCAGCTCCCTCAGCCAAGAAATGTAACTGATCCCAGAACCATGAATTCCCCTAATTGCTCCCTCCGCAGAATCGTTCTGGAAACCCCGAGCTTCCACATGTGTTTCTACTCAGGCCTGGCCATTCCCACGTGGATGCCAAATGTCAGCCGCCCAAGGAGACGGGCAACATGATCTCTCTAAGACCTTAGATGAGCCCACCTTGCCTTTGTCTGGCTTTGGAGGGCCAGGACACATGAGTTTTAGAGCCACGGTCTCTGTCGTTGACCTAGGATGAAGAGGCTGGGGTTGACCATTCCAATGCCTGAGTTTCAATAGAGAAGGAATTTAACTTATAGACACAACCACTCACTCTAAAAGGCCACGGGTCAGTCACCAGCCACACTCCCAGAGTGGGTTTCTCCTAGTAGGATTCCTTCAAGTGTCCTTTCCACAGTGACTCAAACTCCTCACATGCTAGTGGTCACCCCTACACTGCTGACTCTCCCAAGGGTCTTCCTGGGGTCTGCACTGAGGCCTTGGCCCCATAGAGTCCTCACGGAAGGGTCTGAATGCTCAGCCTCATGTCACATCACACTCACAAGACCCCATTCTCCCCTAGGCTCTTCCCATCCAGCTCTGCACGGTGCATCGAAGCCCAGCTGACCCCCTCCTCCCGGCCTGCTAGGCCTCCAGACCAGGAGGGAGGGTGCGCTGGGGAGAGCTGAGAAATGCCTGATTAATACATACAGGCCACACAATGAATTTGGGGTATCTAGGGCCACTCTGAACCCTCCAACGTTGGCATCCCAAGTCCTGGGCCATGTCTGGGATGGAGGAGGGAGGTTAGCTCATCAGATTAGGGGACCTGGGAAGGTTTCGGGAGTGTGAACTGGGAAAATCTTGCCCCTTGGAGGCCAGGTGGATCCTGTAGACTCAACCCTTTAATTTTTCTCTGTCTTTGGGTTTGGGGGTGTATTCTGGTGAGAGGGACCTGGGGCAGGGATAGGAGTCCCAGGTAGGAGACCAACAGGGAAGAGCTACCCCCGTGTCCGGCCTGGGAGAAAGGGGAGGGCACCAGTAGGCCTTTCTACATTGCCCTTCACCCTGCAGACTAAGAAACGCGGCAGCACCCAGGAGAGGGATTCTGCCCAGGAACGTGGGGTTCACCTGCAGCCCGAGCTTCTCTGGACCTTGTATCTCAAGAAGCAGAGTGAAGAGGATGGTAAAATCCACCACTTTTAAAGGCACAAAGGGCGGGGGACTCTGCCCTCTGGGGAGGGTCTGACGGATACGGACAGGTTTGGATTATGCCCTCCCTTGTGGATGCTACATGTCTAATGCAGCTTCATTTCACAGCAGCCCAGGGCAGTTGCAATTCACTGTGCACTCAGAGAACCTACAAAAACTCTTCGTGTACACGCCGAGAGCTTGTGTATGCCTAGCCTGCAGTGGCACAGCCAGTTACAACTTACTCTCTGGAAACTACTAGGTCCAGAGTCAGCAGAAGGTATAGAGAGGCCATGAGGAAGGTGTCATTTGACAAGGTCTGCAAGCAGAGATGCCTCTTGTGTGACACATCCAGCCCCGCCTCACCCCAGCCTCTGCTGCAGTGACCAGTGACCAGTTCCCACAGACGGTGGTCAGCTTCACACAGCCACACTTCAGGGTCACCTTGCCTGGAGCCTGGAGCAGTGGTTGATCCCAAAGGGGCTGCCCATCTCCAAGGGGGATGGGAACTCATGAGGTCAGCATGTTCCTTCTCAGGGGGTCTGGCGGGGACCCCCCAGGCCCTACAAGAATAATGTCTTCACACTGACTCTCTCTCCTCCCTATCATCTCTCAGTCCTGCCCTGGCTCATCAGTCCCCTCATTCATTTATGGAGCCTCTTCCCAGACTCTGCCCTCAGTGGGACCAGGCTAAGACTATGACATTGAAAGGTAAAGTCATGGTGCGTGGAGACCACTGTTCTCACCAGAGGAGGAGGATGAGGCCCAGGAGGCACCCGAGGTGAGAGCATGGATGAGTGACTGGAACGGCCAGTGGCGGGAGGGGAGCAGCTCCCACCATTGTGCAGACGGCCCAGGCTGCTGCCCCAGGATGGCAGAGTTGGCAGCATCTGCCTCGGAAATGAAAACAGCCCCCAGGAGAGAAGGATTCTTCTTTTGGCCTCCAAGGACTCAAGAATGTGCAGCAGAGAGAGAGGTCTGGAGGCATGATAGTAACACTAGGAGGAGACAGAGGAGGAGCCCGTCAGGGACTACCCTGGGGTGGCCGCACCTGCCCCCTTCATCCAGTCCCCTTGGCTGTGGCCAGCTGCCCCAGGCAGGGATGACTAAGGAACCAGAAAGGTTCTGGAAGGCCCACCCCAAATACGGAAGGCTCATGGGCTCAGCACCATTGAGCCCACCTATGGGTGCCCTGAATCCTAAGCACCCCCAGGATTCCCGGTGCTATCAGCTCTTGGATTTGCCATTACCCCTGGGGCAGGACTTGGTGACTCCTCTCCATCTCCCTTCCTCCCTACCTTCCCACACTCCTTCCTTTCTTCCTTCTTTCTCTCTTCTGAAGAGTTGAGAGATTTCTTCAAATCCCCAGAGAAAGCAGAAGAAACCAGTTCTTTGGATGTTAGGAGGTTTATTCCATTTTGCAATCCCCAAATAGCTGGACCAGGTGTCTATTAACTGCACCTGTCTATTAAGTGTCAGTATGTGAACACCATCATGAATTGTGCTGCTTCCTAGGACGGCCTCTGAGACCTTCCTATTGCCTCCCTGATTCATGGACTTCCAAGAAAAAGCCAGCAGTCAGGACCCTGAGAGCCCGGTTTCAGCATGTCTGAGCTGTCATGTTAATACATAGTCTCTAAGCCAGGCTCTTGGAGTAATCACATAATCTTCACAGCAACAACCTGAAGAATATGCCATGATTGCCTTCAGGCTACAGAGGAGGAGGCTGAGCGGTAAGTAACTTGCTCCATGTATCACTGGGCTGCCTGGCCACACTGGCCTCCTCCTGAGGATCGTGGCAAGGGCAGAGGGGAGCAGTGGCCCCATTCCTCAACAGTGCTTGATGTTTTTGACCATCCACTTGAATCCATCCATCAACATTTGACTGTGATCTCAATGCCAATTATTTGATTATCCATGAATTTGAATAATTTTCCTTCTTAGATTCCTTTGCCCTTCTTATGTTGTGAGCTGCTGATTCACCTGTGAATGACTGTCTGTCTTATCATTGATTTCTGGGAGCTCTTAGGCAAGTTCCTGAATGTGCTCATGTCTCCGGCTCCTCATTGAGCAGTGGGGCTCACCACCCCCCGCGAGCTGAAGGATTAAATCCACAACTACAGAAAGCACCGATAATAGCGCTGGCTGAGGGCAAGGGCCGTGTTGTTGTAAATTAAAGGTAGAAATTCTTTGTTTCTTCATTTCTTGCTGCAAATAGTGACGTCAGTGTTTCATTTGCCTTTGCAAGTCACATATGGAAGTTTCACGTTTATATAGAGTAATATAACTTTTCCATTCTGTTTTCTAACTTAGGTGTTATGCTAAGAGACGCCTTTTTCACCCCCAGAGTGTAAAAATATTCACCAATATTCCTCTCAAATTCCTTTACCATTTCATTGTGTTACACTTATCTCTTTAAGCCATCTGGAATTTATTTCACTGTGAGGTAAGAATCCAACTTTGATTTTTTCCCCCAAAACTGTAACCACCTATGCCAGTAACATTTATTGCACAATTCGTCTTTTCCACACGGATTTCATTCTCCCTTTTCATGTGATAAATACTTACGTATCTTGAGTCATTTCTGAACCATCAATGCTTCGCTCTGATTCTATTTTCTGTTAGCACCAGTGTCGTGCCCCTCTCATTACTCTGGTTCTAAGGCGTGTTGATATTTCAGACCCGGGGCCACTTCACGTTGTTATTTTCCCTGGAAAATACTCCGTACTATTCTTGCACAGTCATTCTACCACGTGAACTCAACATGATTTTGTTCCCCCCAAGTAGACTTTTGGAATTTTAATTGGAATTCTGTCCACAGCACATTAGAGTGCCCTCCCCAGAGACCTGGCATGTTAAACATGAAGTCCTTGCCCAGAGCAGGGGCTGCCTCGTCCCTTCCAGGTCTCACGCTGAAGAGGGCTCTGCCACTGCTCTCACGCACCTCCTGATTTATGACACTCTACACTTCATCATTCTGTAACTCTTGCAAATAAAATGCATTTTTCTTTCTTCTTCTTCTTTTTTTTTTTTTTTTTTTTTTGAGACAGGGTCTTGCTCTGTTGCCCAGGCTGGGGTGCAGTGTGGCAATCACACAGTTTCAGCTCAGTGTAGACTCAAACTACTGGGCTCAAGTAATCCTCCCACCTCAGCCTCCTGAGTAGCTGGGACTACAGGCGCCCACCATCATGTCCGGATAATTTTTTGTAATTTTTGCAGACATGGTGTTTCACCATTTTGCCCAGGGTGGCCTCAAACTCCTGGGCTCAAGAGACCTGCCCACCTTGGGGCCTCCCAAAGTGCTGGGATCGCAGGCACCAGCCACCGTGCCCGGCCAAATGCATTTTCTCAACTGATTCGCATTTCCTTCATTCAAAGACAATGTTGATTAGAAAATGCACCATTAACTTGATGTCACCTTTCCAGGAAAAAAAAAAGGGGGGGCCTATTATATTTAATATATGCAATGGTCATGAAAACATCCCAGTTTCAGAAAAAATAATAAGTGAACAGGTATATATGTGTATGAAATAAGTACACATATACATGCATACATACAGACAGCTGAGTTGATCCTCCACTCTGAGGATCTAAACTTGGTTTTGCTGATACATGGAGCATCTAGAAAAATCACAGATGCTTAGACATGGATGTTTTGTAACCAGCCACCTCCCGAACTCATATCCGTTCTAGTCATTTTTAAGTTGTCACTGGAAGGACAATAACTCAGATCACCCTCAAATAATGAAAATGATGTCTCCTCTGTGTCATAGCTTGGTTTTTTCCTTGTCTTATAAATGGGGATTTTGTTGTGAGCCTCACTCCTGGGCCACTTGGGTCGATCTCTTCTCTGCTATGCCTTTTCATCAGCAGACACAAGGACTAGCAGCAGCCACCAGTCCTCTTAATGCCTGTACACCAAAGGCGGTCTTCCTGTTGCTTCATGTGATCAGCAGCTTAGGCATCTGGGTGCAGCCAAGGGGAAGCCTCAGGCCTTCAGAGCTTTTTCCCTGTGGTGCTGTTGTTTTTTGACCTAAGCGTTTGAAGGATCCCTTCTTCCTTGCAGCTCAAGTGTTTTATTGGTATATGTTGAGGGATGTGTTTCTTTCTGTATTCTTTTTCTATTGATTTAGCAGGGCTGGGGGAGCTCCTGCAGACCCACCTTGCTGCCCTGTTGTGTCTGTGAATATTGTTTTCATCCCATTGAGTCTGGCTCTGCCTTGGGGACACCCATAGTTCAGACGTTCCCCCATATGCAGTATCCTTTTATTCTCTTGTTTAAAATCCCATCCACTCTTTTGCCTCATCCCTATACATTCTGGAGGCCTCCAGGCTTGCCCTCCACATCACAAGGGTGCTTCCAGAAGGGCCTGTTTTGCCCTTGACAGGATTTTAAATTCTGGAGTGACTGTCTTTAACTTCAACACCACATTTCCTCCTCACACCAAGCTCCCTTTGTGTCTCTTCCTGCCTCTTAGCAGTCCTTCCCATATGTGTTTTCTTATTTCTTCTTTCATCTCTAGCTACACTCGTATTTTCTGTTCTAGATAACCTCATCGTGGTGCATGGGCACCCATCAGACCTGAGCTACCCTCGACTCAGGCAGCTCATGAAGCCGATTTCGCACCTGCTGTCTGAACACTGAGGTCACAGGTGAGTTTCCTGGCTAAGCCTACTTGCATCCTTTGCTCTCATGGGGTGCCGATCCCTTTGTTGTGTCACAGTGCCCCTACCTGGATGTCACAGAGAGAGACAGTGCCCTTGAGGACACTGCTGCTTGCCAGGGCTGCGTAGGTGTCATGTGCCTGCCATGCAGGCATCACAGATCCGCACAGTGACACCGTTTCCAGGTCAAGAAGTAGGCCCATCTCACTGCCTGACAGCCGTTAGTGCCATTGGCCCAAGATCACCTTAGCCTGGGGGCTGGTCACACACTTTAGGGGGTCATTATTGTGAAAATTTTATCTATTATAGCTGAGATATAATAGACTGTATCTATTATCTGTGTCCTCTCCCTTGCACCCCATCCTCTCGGCTGAGGCTGAGGAGGGTGGCCGAATATAATGGAAAGTGCTCATCAGGAGATAGATGGGGATGTGGAGGGAGAAAGGGCAGCCAGGGCAGAGACAGACAGACAAGGAACCTCAGAGAACACCCGTTCTTGAGGACAGCATCAGGGTAGGATTTGAGGTCAGGCCAGGCAGATGGCCCCGTTTAGATCCCAGGACTCTGGGCTCCATGACAGCAAATCTGGCCACAGTGTGTGTGTTGGCAGTGGGTGTGGGGTGGAGGGTGCTGCTGATCGGCAAGGGCGCTTAGGAGTGTCTGGTTCCTACCCACTGTGGGAAAATACAGTACATTTATGCATGCTTTGAAATTGAACATCTGTCCCCAATAATGTATGGCAATGGACATTTTCATTTTGAGTTAATGAAATTTCCATTTTTTAATAAAAAAGTAGATAATGAATGAGACTGACAACATGAATGAAAACTCTCAGTTCTCTGAAAGCCAGCAGCCAATCTCATCACCAACAGAACTCAAGAGTGTTCAGGGCACCCCTGCAATTCCTCTGAGCAATGCCCACACTGCCATCCCAGCCCTGTTCAGTCCAGTGAGCTTGGAGATCTAGCCAACAGCAGTGCCCAGTTGTGGGGTGATGGAGAGTCTGGGGCTCATGGAGAAGGTGGCCTTGGGAACACATGTGTTAAGGGCCAAGGATGCAGGTGCATACCACCATGAAGGATGGGATTGCCTTTGTAAATCAGATCTTCCTATTGCAGGTTTGTGCAGCCTGGCCTCTAACTCCTAGACCAGAAATTAACTCCTAATTCCATACTCAGGTCTCCCTGCTGACCTGCGAATGTGAGCCAACTAAAATGGTAGAAACAAGATTCTTCTGGTTTCATGGAACGTCTTGCAAGACTGAAGGCCACTGCATTCAACTTCTGACCTTGAGGGGTACTCTCAGCTCAGATTCTTTGTAATTAATCCTACTCAACTTTTGTAAAGTGATGACAACAGAACTTAGTTTATGATCTCATTTATCACCCTCCCTGTCACTAAAATACGAGATGCAAGTGCTCCACCCAAATATTTGAAGAAAAGCCAGTGAATGCAAAGTATAAATTCCTTCCCAGCATCATTGGCTTGTGAACTTGTCAAGGGGTGGCTCTGAGTGCTAAGCTCCTTGCAACTCCCTCCTGGGATTTGCTTGTGAAGCAAAGAAGGGAATAGATTCAAATCAGATTTTGCCTTGGGAGCCCATCTTCCTCTAGGCCAAATTAAATACATGTATTCCATTAGTATGTGGTAAGAGATTAAAATTATGATAGAATTGGCTGGTCTACAGTCTTCTAGAACAAAAATGGCAACTGTTTGCTTGTGGGAGGGAAGCATTTGTGAGTTTTTAAAAATCTGAAAATGAGAATAAACATTCATATGACTCATGGATTAGTCAGACAGTATATGTTTTTCCCCAACTCCCCAGAGCAACTGACACAATCAAGGTGCTCATTGGCTAAGCTGACCTTCTCCTCACCCGCACTACTGAAGTGGAATCTAGTTGCCTTTTCTTAGCCTCCACCCGCACGAGCGTCATCCTGGCTGTTCTAAGCAGTGACAACAATGGACAAACATAGAGGATGAGGCAGACATTCAGAGTTGTGCAACTTAGTACTATGCCTTAGTTTGTGCAAGAGGGTCAAGTCTGGTGTTTCTGGGTAATTTCTCAAATATTGCTGGAAAATATTTTTTGACACTTTTTTCCCCCAGGTGGGCAGAATTTGAACATGTGTAAGATTTAAGAGCAACATTTTGGGCTTAGTGTAGGGAAAGACTTTCTAACGAGAGTCGCCCACCCATGCCAAAGTCCATCTCGAATTATCCCTCCTTGAAAGCATTTTCAGTGGGACCTGAACAACAGTCAGTCATGGATGCTTTCAAGGGGTGGACTTCAGCAGTCATAGTTGGTGACCTGCCCATAGGCGCCCATGGCCTCCAACTAGAGGTGCTTGCAGCTCTGTCTTAAGGCTTTCTCTGCAAGGAGGATCGAGCCAGAAATACCAGGGAGTTAAAGGCACCCCTGGGAACAACCCTCCCCCCCGTGACTGACAAGAATTGGTGGCTAAAGACCCCAACTTTCTTACCACTCAGGTTGGCCAACACTGGTGCACGTTCTATAATTGGCCAGAGATCCCCTGTGGGATTGGGCCCAGCCCCCACAGCAGTCAGTGATGCTCCTTCTTGCATTTTTCCCTTCGTTCATTCTGCATTCACCCATCGGTGCTTCCTGGAATCACCCTCAAAATAATTACTTGTGCTCAAATCCTTGTCTCAGGGCCTGCTACTGGGGGAGCCTTTCCTAAGAAAGGGGGTTCATGCACTGGGTGGTTAGGTTGTGGGAGAAAAAAAACTGAATCTCACCATCTGGAACCTTGAAATCTAAACCTAGGAAGAAGAAAAAGAAAGACAATTGATAATGGTTTGAGGATGAAGAGGCTGGAGCCAGGACCAACTGAGCAACAACTGTCCATGCCCTGAGGACCAGGAAGAACTGAGGACCAGGAAGAGTTGCCCCAGGTATGACAGACACTCAGAGAGTAGCCCTGCATTTCCCAGAGGAAATGCATCCTGAATCCCAGAGATGATTGCAGGTGAAACTTCACAGCTACTTCTTACACCTCTGACTCAAGTTTGTTCTTTAATTTCCAAGGGCTTCATATGCTATATCTATGAAAAGATACTAAATGCACAGTAATAGTAAATGCACAGTAACGGTGGCATTGCAAATCAATGGGGAAAGCATGAGTTAGTTACTAAGTGGAGTTTAGGTAGCTAACATTTACAATTAATCTATGTCTTAAACTAAAATTATTTCAATTGTGATTAACATACTGAATATCAAAGAAAAGATTATAAAACTCTTAAAATAGATGATAGTCAAATATTTATATGACCATCGATGGGATGGAGAATTTTAAGAGTGACCCCAAGGCGAAAACTATAAAGAGAAAAACTGATAGATAAGTCAACCTAAACATGTAAGACTTCTTTACATCAACAACGAAATGAAAAGGGAAATGATTAAATGGAAACAATATAAATACAAATTGTTAATGGTCTTCATGTAGAGATTACATTTAAAATTCAATAAGCCATAGAGGAGGGGTGTGCTGAGAACACGAATACGCATACTATATAAAGTAGGAGAAAGTTTAATCTCACTAATAATGTTTTTAAATGACATGTTTTCCTACCACAAAGGAAAGGTCTATTAAATGTAGTGTCCCAGATTGGTGAAAAATGTGAGAAGGCAAATCAATACTATCCTGAAGTCCAGGTAGACACGAAGATTATTCTGAACCGAAGACTGGCAATACGCACCTGCAGTAGAAGCTCCAAAAATAGGCCCTTTACCCCAGGGGTCCGCAGTCCCTGGGCCATGGACCGGTACTGGTCCACAGCCTGTAAGGAACCCGGCTGCACAGCAGGAGGTGAGTGGTGGGCTAGCGAGCGACACTGAGCTCCGCCTACTGTCAGATCAGCAGTGGCATTCGATTCTCACAGGAGTGCAAACCCTATTGTGAACTACACATGTGAGGGATCTAGGCTGCATGCTCCTTATGAGAATCTAATAATAAATGTAATGCAATTGAATCACCCCAAAACCATCCCCCGGCCCCATCTGTGGAAAAATTGTCTTCCACAAAACTGATCCCTGGTCCCAAAAAGGTTGAGGACCACTGCTTTAACCCATGAAGTGGCCCATTCTACTTCTAGAAATTTAATATTCTTTTTCTCCAAATGTAAGCCATGTCCAAAAAATATATCTCAAAAGATGTTAATAACAAAGCTGTTTCTAAGGAGGAAGTATTAGAAGAGAAACAACCATCTAGAAACATGAATTCAATTAAATTTAAAAATTACACAATAAGATAGTATGTAGCCATTAAAATAACGTTGAGGCAATGCATATATTGGTATTGAAAATGTTCATAAAATGTAGTGAGGTGAAATCATAAGTTAAACTTTTAGTGGGAAAGCATACATAAATAGACTCTGAAAGCTACCAGCGGTTGTTTCTCAGTGAGTGGGATTATCATTGGTTTGGCCTACTGTATTTTCTGACTTCAATAAAAATCTATTACTTTGGAGGTAAGAAAATTAAGTTCTTAAATTTCATTTTGAATAAAAATAATAACAATAAATCATCTATACATTCAACTAAGACAGAAAAAAAGGGGACAAATATTTCTAATTTGAAAATACAAAAGGAAGGAAATAATAAGGAATAAAAAATAAATCAAGAAATTATGAAAGAGAACAGTGCCATTAATAAATAAAGCCATGTGTTCTCTGAAACAGCAATAAACAGACAAAAAAGAAGAATAAAAATATGCATGTGCGCTATGATCTCAATTATGTTTAAAAGCATAGAAAATACTCAGAAGAAAACATGCAAGATATTAAATGCCACATCTGGTCATTGCACTCATATATTTTTTCTATAATTTTATATTTTATTTTCCAAATATTCTATAATGACCATGAATTCATTTTGTAATCTTAAATTGATACTGGAAATAAGTATAAAGGAAAAACATAGAGTTTTAAGTGAAAACACTGACGGTGGAAATGATAGATGGCTAAAATAGGCTAAGGTAGAAATTAACATCAGCACGGGCAGAACCACAGATGTAGGTAAGGTATATTCCTACTCTGACTTATGCTCTTGACTGGGAGTCCCCAGGATCTGGGTGTCTCCTGTGCCCCCCATACGGTTCAAGGCAGAATGGCACAAGAAGCAAGGGATGGCAGGAGGGAGAAGGTAGAGCAGAAAGCATGAGGCTGTGCACAGCAGGACAAAAGGAAATCTGGACAAGTGGAAAGATCAGGAGGTACAAGTCCAGATTCCCAAATAAAGGAGTGATTATGGACCCTGCTAAGGAAAGGATTAGGCTCCCAGGTGATAATCGTAAACAGCTGCAAGGGAAAGCTGTAAAGAGTCAGAAGTAAGGCATCTACTGGACCCAACAATAAGGACAGTTGCAAGATGGGCAGCATGCTATAAGAAATGATGCCCTCAATGGAGGTAGAAAGTGTATTTCATTCTTCAAGTTGTTTTATATGAATTTATGTGTTTAAAGTTCCTGTCCTTTCCATTAACTTGTTAATTTCTATAATCAAGTGTTCGTTCAAGTTGCAAGTTATTTAGTTATTTGTATATTAAAAGCTTGTAGGTATGTTAAATCAAACATTCCAGGGTTTTTCAAAGCACAGTGATCAAACTGTTGGATTTGAAATTGTGTTGGGTTTTACAAAGTTGGACAAAATATTTTGGCAAGGCTGGAAAAGTGGTCACTCTCATACATCGTAGATGAGAATGCAAAATGCAATTTCCCCTATGGAGAGGAATTTCAAAATACCTAGCAAAACTTCAAATTCATTTAACCCTTGACCCAGCAATTCCACTTCCAGAAACATACCCAAAATATACATTGGGAAAAATACACTAATGTATATGCGTAAGATGAATCACTGTAACATTGTTTAAAATAGCAAAAGACTGGGAGCAACCTAAAGGTCTATCAAAGGGTACTAGCTGAATAAACTATGGTATATCTACAGTACTATATATATCTAGATATATACTATATATATCTAGAGTACTATACAACTATAAAAAGCAATGAAGAATATTTCTATATACTGCGTTGATGTGACATTTAGGACACATTCTTAAAAGAAAAAACAAAATGTATAACTGTGGTATCTTCAAGTTGATATGTTACCATGTGTTGAAAAAACAGGAGAATATGAAAATAAACATTTGCTTTTATTTTGAGACAGAAGGATAAAACATACATTTTCACAAAATTACCTGCAGGAAGATAGAGGGGACAGGGAGAGAAGCTGGACTTCTCTGAATATAACATTGTTTTATGTAAATAATTATAACATAAAAATCAATTATGAAGCAACTCCTAAAAATCAAAAGCAAAATGAAGCTAATGAACCTCAATGTGTATCAGGTGAGTGATAAGCAAAATGGAAAGCAGCTATTGAAGTGATTTCTAAACCTAATGATTTGACTAGTCATTCCTAGTAAAATAAACCCCAGGAAATCACATGCACATACACAAAAAAGTTAACGTTTTCAGTATTTATATTGCTAACACTTATTGTATTGGTCTCTACTTTTATCCTGAGGTTATCTTGTTTATTCTATAGGATAAGACAAATAAATAATTATGTTGATGTCATGAAGAACCAGGATTTTGAGCTTTGGAGAAAGGAGATGCATGAGGATCAATCAAGTTTAGTAAAAAGTAATGGTGCTAAATTTGAGTTGGAAGTAAAATTTTTAACTCAAGATATATTTTGTCTTTTAAAAAATGTGTATTTCCTAGTTCTGTCCACTGGAAACATCTGGTAATGAGGAAAATCCCAGTAGCAATGAGCACTCCTAGAGCCCAAATTGTGTTTTCTTTATATCATCTCCCTTTAAAGGAAACCATAGCTCCTTGGAAAAATGGCTGAGTCCAAGTCTGGAGCGGGAACAAACAGAATGCCCAGGAACATGTTGCCATACCAAAAGCAAGAAGGGTATCAGGTTGCACTAGGATCTATCAGTGGTCTCAGGACTCAACTTGAAAAAGCTTCTATTGGCCAAAGAAGGGACAATTTGAGCATAAGTAATAATAATGATTGAAATAGATTGAAACATATCAAACATGTTTCTATCTCATGAATTCATAATTACACTACTAAAAAGAGTTATTTGTCATCCTTGAGGAATACTATGAACAACTACTTAGAAAATGTATAAATATCTCAGACAAGCAAAAACTGAGGGAATTTGTCACCTGGCCTTATAAGAAATGCTCAAGGGAGTCCTACATCTGGAAGAAAAAAGATTATAATTACCATAATGAAAACATGCAAAAGTATGTTTAAAAACTCACTTGGTAAAGTAGATACCCAAAGGAGAAAGAGAAAAGAATCAAACCTTCTCACTACAGAAAACGACAAAACTGCAATGATAAACAATAAGAAAGGAATGAAAGACATACAAAATAATCAGAAAACAGTACACAAACTGACAGGAGTAAGTCCTCACTGGTCAATAATAACCTTAAGTACAATTGGATTAGATTTTTGACTGAAAAGATATAAATTTGCTGAATGGATTTTTAAAAGAAACCCAACAATATGTTGCCTACAAGAAACTCACTTGTAGTGAGTTTCACTATACTCACTTTACTAACTATACTATACTCACTATACTCACTCACTTTCACTAAACTCACTTTACTTCACCTGTAAAGACACATATAGATTGAAGAAAGTGAAGGAATGATAAAAGATATTTCATGCAAACAGAAGCCAAAAGTGAGCAGGAGTAGCTATACTTATAGCAGATAAAACAGATTTTAAGTCAAAACTGTAAAAAGAGACAAAACATGTTATTATATAATGATAAAGGAATCAATTCAGCAAAAGGATATAACAATTGTAAATATATACATACCCAACACTGAAGCACCCAGATATATAAATAAATCAAAAAAAATTTTTTTTTTTTTTGAGACAGAGTCTTGCTCTGTCACCCAGGCTGGAGTGCAGTGGCTGGATCTCGGCTCACTGCAAGCTCCACCTCCAGGGTTTATGCCATTCTCCTGCCTCAGCCTCCCAAGTAGCTGGGACTACAGGCACCCACCACCTCGCCCAGCTAGTTTGATCAAATATTATTATTAGATCTAAAGGGAGAGATATCCTGGACATGGTGACTTACACCTGCAATCACAGCACTTTGGAAGGCCAAAGCAGGTGGATTGCTTGAGCCCAGAAGTTTGAGACCATCCTGGGCAACATGGTGAAAACCCATCTCTACAAAAAATTGAAAAATTAGCCATGCATGGTGGTATGCACCTGTAGTCCCAGTTACCCAGGAGGCTGAGGTGGGAGGATCAATCACCTGAGCCTGGAGTTCAAGGCTGCAGTGAGCTATGATTATGCCACTGCACTCCAGCCTGGGAAAATGGTGTGAGACTTTGTCTCAAAAAAATACAGACTCCAATACAATGATAGTTGGGGACCTCAACACCACACTCTCAGCATTGGACAGAGCATTTAGACAGAAAATCAACAAAGAGACACTGAATTTAAACCGCATTTTAGACCAAAGAGGCCTAACAAACATTTACAGAGCATCTCATGTGACAGCTGCAGAATACATATTTTTTTTATCAGCACATGGAAGATTCTCCAGGATAGACCACATGTTAAGTCACAAAACAAGTCTCAACAAACTTAATAGAATTTAAATCAAATCAAGTGTCTTTTCTGATAACAATGGAATAAAAGTAGAAATGAATACAAGAGGAACTTTCAAAACTGTAAAAACACATAGAAATTAAACAAAATGCTTGTAAATGACCAATGGGTCAATAAAGAAATTAAGAAGGAAATTTAAAAATTTCTTGAAGCAAATGAAAATGGAAACAGAGCATATCACAACTCCTGGGATTATGCTTTGAAAGTAACTAGAAAGGCAAGAACAAACCAAATGCAAAATTAGTAGAAGAAAAGAAAAAATAAAGATCAGAGCAGAAACAAATGGAATTCAGACTACGAAAATACAAAAGATCAATGAAACAAAAAGGTGTTTTTTGAAAAGATAAACAAAATTGACATACTACTATTACCAACAGTTATATGTGAATAACTATACACCAACAAATTGGAAAACTTAATGAAAATGGATAAATTTCTGGACACATGCAATCTATCAAGATTGAACCATGAAGAAATAGAAAACCTGGATAGGTCAATTACAAGTCATGACATTGAATCAGTAATAAAAGTATTTTATCAAAGAAAAGCCCAGAACCTAATGGTTTTATTGCTGAATTCTATCAAACATTTAAAGAAGAGCTAGTGCCAATTCTTATCAAATCTTCCAGAAAATTGAAAAGAGAGGAATTTCTTCAAATTGTTTTACAAAACTGGCATTACCCTGATACCAAAACCAGATAAGGACACAATAAAAGAAAACTATAGGCCAATGTCCCTGGTGAACATAGATGGAAAAATCCTTAACAAAAACTGATAAACTGAATCCAGCAGCACATTAAAAAAATTATTCACCATGATCAAGTGGGATTTATCCCAGGAATGCAAGGATGGGTCAACATATGCAAATTAATAAACATGATACATCACATCAAAAGGATGAAAAACAAAACCAAATGATCATCTCAATAGATACATAAAAAGCATTTGATAAAATTCAACGTTGTTTCATGATTTTAAAAACTCAAAAAATTAGGTATAATAAAACGGAATACTGAAAGCTTTTTCTCTAAGAACTGGAAGAATACAAAGATGCCCACTCTCACCACTCTTATTCAACATACTACTGAAAATCCTAACCAGAGCAATTGGGCAAGAGAAATAAATAAAGGGCATCCAAATTGGAAAAAAGGGAAATAAAAATATTCCTCTTTGCAGATAACATAATTTTACACATAGAAAACCCTAAAAGTTTCACCAAAAACTCTCAGAACTGATAAACAAATTTAGCAAAGTTACAGGATATGAAATTTTAAACTACAAAAATCCACAGCATTTCTATACACCAATAATGAACTAGCAAAAAAAAAAAAAAATCAAAAAGCAATCCCATTTATGATAGCTACAAAAATTTAAATAATAATTATACCTAGGAATAATTTTTTTAAAGAGGTGAAATATATGTACAAGAAAAACTTTAAGACAGTATGAAAGAAATTGGAATGGCCACACATACGCACGCACGCGCACACACACACACACACACACAAAGACATCCCATGCTCATGGATTGGAAAAAGTAATACTGTGAAATGACCATACTACCAAGAGTGATCCATAGATTCGATGCAATAGCTATCAAAATACCAAGACATTCTTCACAGAAATAGAAAAAGCAGTTTTAAAATCCACATGTGGAATCACAGAAGGCTTCCTAAATGCCAAAGCAATCCTAAGCAAAAAGAACAAAACTGGTGGTATCACCTACCTGACTTCAAAACATACTACAAAACTATAATAACAAAACAGCATGGTACTAGTATAAAAACAGATACATAGACCAATGGAACAGAATAGAGAACCCAGATATAAGTCCATGTATGTACAGCCAATTGATTATTGACAAAGACACCAAAAAATTCAGTGGAAAACTTTCAATAAATGGTGCTGAAAAAACTGGATATCCATATGCAGACAAATAAACCTAGACTGCTATCTATCACCACATACAAACATCAACTCAAAATGAATTAAAAACTTAAATGTAAGACCTGAAACTATGAGAATACTAGAAGAAAACATTGGAGAAACATTTCAAAACACTGGATGAGCAAAGATTTTTTTGGGCAAGACCTCAAAAACACAGAGAACAAAAGCAAAAATAGACAAATGAGATTACATAAAACTGAAAAGCTTCTGCACAGCAAAAAGGACAATCAACAGAATAAAGAGAAAATCTACAGAATGGGAGAAAATATTTGCAAACTACCCATCTGACAAATAATTATTAATCATAATATGTAAGGGACTTGAACAACTCAATGGCAAAAAAATAATAGTAATCTGATTTTTAATTGGGCAAATGATTTGAATAAACTTTTCTCAAAACAAGATACACAAGGGGTTAAC
Organism: Macaca nemestrina; assembly: GCF_043159975.1. Classification (NCBI taxonomy): domain Eukaryota; kingdom Metazoa; phylum Chordata; class Mammalia; order Primates; family Cercopithecidae; genus Macaca; species Macaca nemestrina. Next base: position 136,755,646 of record NC_092135.1, on the reverse strand, counting down.
AGGTATATGAAAAAATGCTCATCACTAATTACCAGGGAAATGCAAATCAAAACAACAGTGAGATGATTTCATCAAAAAGACAGAAAAAAAAAAGATGATTGCAAGGATGTGGAGAAACGGGAATGACACTTCTGGTGGGAATGTAAATTATTACAGCCACTATGGAAAACGCTATGGAGATTTCTCAAAACACTAAAAATACATCTACAATATGATTCAGCAATCCCACTGCTGGGTATATATCCACAAGAAAAGAAAGAAAATCAATTGGCCAGGTGTAGGGGCTCACACCTGTAATCCTAGCACTTTGGGAGGCAAGGCAGGCAGATCACTTGAGGTCAGGAGTTCAAGACCAGCCTGGCCAACATGGTGAAACCTTGTCTCTACTAAAAATTAGCCAGGCATGGTGGCACATGCCTGTAATCCCAGCTACTTGGGAGGCTGAGGCAGGAGAAGCACTTGAACCCGGGAGGCAGAGGTTGCAGTAAGCTGAGATTGCGCCACTGCACTCCAGCCTGGGTGACAGAGTGAGACTCTGAAAAAAAAAAGAAAGGAAAGACGAAAGGAAAGAGAAAGAAAGGAAGAAAGGAAGAAAAACAAGAAAGAAAGAAAGAAAGAAAGAAAGAAAGAAAGAAAGAAAGAAAGAAAGAAAGAAAGAAAGAAAGAAAGAAAGAAAGAAAGAAAGAAAGAAAGAAAGAAAAGAAAAGAAAGAGAGAGAAGAGAAGAAAAGAGGGAGGGAGGGAGGGAAGGAAGGAAGGAAGGAAGGAAGGAAGGAAGGAAGGAAGGAAGGAAGGAAGGAAGGAAGGAAGGAAGGAAGGAAAGGGAAGGGAAGGGAAGGGAAGGGAAGGGAAGGGAAGGAAGGGAAGGAAGGAAAGGAAGGAAGGGAGGAAGGGAGGAAAGGTCAGTTATCAAAGAGACATCTGCACATCCATGTTCATTACAGCACTATTCACAATAGCCAAGATATGGAATCAACTTCAGTGTCCATCAATAGATGAATAAAGAAACTGTGGTGGCCGTGTGTGATGGCTCATGCCTGTAATCTCAGCACTTTGGGAGCCTGAGGTGGTGGATCACCTGAGGTCAGGAGTCGAGACCAGCCTGGCCAACATGGTGAAACCTCATCTCTACTAAAAATACAAAGATTAGGTGCGCATGGTGGCAGGTGCCTGTAATCCCAGCTACTCGGGAGGCTGAGGCAGGAGAATTGCTTGAACCAAGGAGGCGGAGGTTGCAGTGAGCTGAGATTGCGCCATTGCACTCCAGTCTGGGTGACAAGAGCAGAACTTTGTCTCAAAAAAAAAGAAAAAAGAAAAAAAGAAACTGTGGTACATATACACAATGGAATATTATGCACCCATAAAAAGGAAATTCTGTCAATTGAAGCTACATGGATGAAACTGGAAGGTGTTATGTTAAGTGAAATAAGCCAGGCAGAGAAAAAGACAAATATCACATTTTCTCACTCCTACGTAGAAGCTAAAAACATTGACCTCATGGAGGCAGAGGTTAGAATCATGGTTACCAGAGGCTGGGAAGTGGAAGGCAGTGGGGTAGAGATAGGTTAAGGGGTACAAAATACAGTTAGATAAAAGGAATAAGTTCTAGTGTTTAATAGCACAATTGGGTAACTAGTTATCAATAATTTATTGTATATTTTTAATAGCTAAAAGAGAAGATTTTAAAAGTTGACAACACAAAGAAATGATAAATGTTTGTGGTGATGGATATCTCAATTACCCTGATTTGATAATTACACATTATATGCATGTATCAAAATATCACATGTACCCCATAAATATGTACAATTATTATTTACCAATAAAAATATTTAAAGAAAATTTATAAATGAAGGGAAACAATAAAGTATGTATTCTGTCTTTTCTATATGGACTGTATTTCAGGGTAAAAAAAATTAATAAGGAAAACTTTTCTCCATGAAAGTGTTCACACTGACAATTGAAGAAGAAACAATAGAATTAGAATATCACATTTTTGCACACAGAAAAAAATTGAAATAATGGATCTAGACAATAATCACCACTGGTTTCTCACATAACAAATAGAGACACAACCAAACATTGCATGCCTCTTGATGAAAATACATACCACTGATGGAGCATTTTACTTAAAAACAGTTTAATCTGATAAAAATTCTATTTGCAGATAGAATCCATCAATATGTAGAAAGGATAATACATCATGATAAAGTTGGTTCCCTTCCAAGAATACAAGGTTGGTAATTCACCACATACATTAAAAGAAAAAAATTATAAGTTTATCTCACAAATGCTTCAAAAGTACTTGAACATTCAATACCAATTCATAATAAAAAATTTTACTGTCCTTAATCTGATAAATACTATCTACACAAATCTATAGTAAACATTATAGTTAATTGTGAAATACCTAAAACTTTCATACATTTAAAATGAGAAAAGATAAAGACATTTACTATCACTACTTTCATTTGATATTGTGCTACAGATCCAGGTCCTAGCTCAAAAAATAAAGCAAAAACATAGTCCTTGAGAACAATGCAAGAAATAACTGGTATGTAGATTATAAACAGAGAAAGAAACCTGTCATTGCAGATGGCTCAATACGTAATGAAAAAATTCTAACTCTATGCTATTAGAATTAATATGCTAATTTAGCAAAATCACTAAGTACAAGATAAACAAAAACAATTTCATTTCTATATACAAACAACAATTATAAATTGAAATAAAAATAACGCTATTTACAATAGCACTTAATATTCTAAAAAACCTGGAAAGAACACTACACTATATTATTTAAAGTAATTAGGGAACAGATGAACAGATATACCACATTCATGGATTTAAAGACCCAATATTGTAAAAGATGTCAGTCCTTTGATCTATAGATTCAATACAAGCCTTATCAAAAACCTCAACATGTTTTCGGTGAGAAGCTTAATGGGCTGATTTTTTAAATGTATGCAAATATGCAAGTGGCCATGAATAGTCAGTCAATAAAATATACAAGAAGAATAACTTGGAGGACTTACATTACAGGATTAAAATAAAGCAATAGTGGTTAACAGGAGGCTGAGGTAAGAGGATTACTTGAACCTAGGAGTTCAAATCCAGTCTGGGCAACACAGTGAGAACTCATCTCTTTGAAAAAAAAAAGAAAAAGAAAAAGAAGAAGGAGAAGGAGAAGAAGAAGAAGGAGAAGGAGAAGGAGAAGGAGAAGAGGAGGAGGAGGAGGAGGAGGAGGAGGAGGAAGAAGATATAGTGAAGACAGTTGTATTGACATAAAAATTTTTTTTAATGGCCAATGGAATAGAACAGAAAGTTCAGGAAGAGACTGACACATATTCATACCATCAATTAATGAAAAAGGAAACTGTAGAGCAGTGGCAAAAGGCTTATATTTTAAATAAATAGTGCTGGTTAACTAGATATTCATAAAAAGTAAAAGGAATCTAGACCTATATTCCATACTACACGAAGAAATGAATTCTCCACACTTTGTAGATCTAAACATGAAAGAACAGTAAAGTCTTTAGAAGACACCATAAGAGAGTGTATTTATAAATGTGTGGTCGGCAAATATTCCTTAAGCAGGACACCAAAAGTAGTACTAATCCTAAAGGAAAAGACTGATACATTGGAATACATTCAAATTGTCAAATATCATTCATCCAAAAAAAAAAATTTAAATAGTTTAAAATCCAACCCACACAACATGGGGAAAATAATTATAAACTCAAATAATTTGCGAAGGTCTTATATTCAGGAAATATTTTTGAACTCCTATAAATCAATAAGAAAAAGACAACACAATTTAAAAAGTAGGCAAGAGACTTGAACAGACACACTACAAGAGGATATCCAAGTTGCCAGTAAACATAAGAAAAGGTGCTCATCCTCTTTAAGTTATTCAGAAAATGAAAATTTAAATCACAATTAGATAACATAAAATTACTACCAGAATATCTAAAATTAAAGAAAGACAAAACCAAGTGTTGGTGAAGATGTGGAATGACTGGAACTCTCATACGTTGGTAAAAGAAGTACAAATGGAATAACCCTTTTGAAAAACTATTTTGCAGTATCTTTTAAAACTGACTATACCCTTATTCTATGATCTAGCAATCCCACTCCTAGGTATATTCCCAATAAAAATGAGTGTATATAGACACCAAGAACATGTATAAAAACATCTACAGAAGTTTTATCTAAAATAGCCTCAAGCTGGAAACAAACCAAATATCCATCATACCATAGAATTAATAAGTAAGTTGAGATATTTTTATACAGTGGAATACTTATGACATAGTAAAGAAAATGACTGAATCACTGTCTTCTACAACAACATGGATAGATCTCACAAATACCATGTTGAGCAGAAAAAGCCAGGCATAAGGATTGTATAACTCCACTCATGCAAATGTTAAATATGGGTATAACTAATACGTGGTGTTAGAAGTCAGGATGGCAGTTACCTTTGAGGAAGCATATAGGGGAGATGAATAGGAGGGGCATGAGGGGGTTTCTGGGGTGCTGGTAATGTTCTATGTCCTTATCTGCATGGTTGTTGTATGGATGTGCTTGCTTTGTGAGAATTCTTTGAACTGTATACGTGGAATTCATGCACTTTGTTAAAAACAATGGTGATTAAAAAAGAAAAGAAGTACCCTCATGTTTACAACAGCATTATTCACAATAGCTAAAAGGAGGAAACAACCCATGTGTCCACCTAAAGACTAATGGATAAGCAAAATGTGTCCCATCCATACAATGAAATATTATTCAGCCTTAAAAAATAAGGAAATTCGGCCGGGCGCGGTGGCTCACGCCTGTAATCCCAGCACTTTGGGAGGCCGAGGCGGGCGGATCACAAGGTCAGGAGATCAAGACCACGGTGAAACCCCGTCTCTACTAAAAATACAAAAAAAATTAGCCGGGCGCTGTGGCGGGCGCCTGTAGTCCCAGCTACTCAGGAGGCTGAGGCAGGAGAATGGCGTAAACCCAGGAGGCGGAGCTTGCAGTGAGCCGAGATCGCGCCACTGCACTCCAGCCTGGGCGACAGAGCGAGACTCCGTCTCAAAAAAAAAAAAAAAAAAAAAAAAAAGGAAATTCTGACACATGCTACAACATGGGTGAACCTTGAGGACACTATGCAAAGTGATATAAGCCAGTCACAAAAAGACAAATACCATGATTCCCACTCATATGAGGATCCTACAGTAGTCAGATTTATAGAAACAGGAAGTAGAATAGTGCTTGCCAGGGGCTGGGGCAGGAGAATGGAGGGTGAGTGTTTAATGGAGACAGAGTTTCCATTTTACAAGATGAAAAAGTTATTGAGATGGATGGTGGTGATGGTTGCACAACAACACAGATGTTCTTAATATTATTGTACACTTAACATGGTTAAAATGGCAAGTTTTATGTTATGTGTTTTTTACCACAATTTAAAACTTGGAAAAAAAAAAGAAAAAGAAACTACCCATATGTTTGGCAATAACAGAACTATTAGATGACTCAAGTAATCTGTGATACACCTTTGCTCTGCTGAGGGTGATTCTGATGCAAAGTGCACCTGCAGAATCAGCCAGGTCCCATGGCACCTACACTTACTCTGCTATGAAACAGACATTTCCTGAGGCAGAATGGATGAACACATCCAATTTGAATAATTTTATCTAATTCTCTAATACATGCTACTTCACATCCTGCTTCTTTCACTTAGCATACTTTCATCATGTCATCAGAGCTCCATTTTAAGACCACATAGTGTCTTGGCCAATGGATGGAGTCCTGCCCTGCATGGATCTTTTTCAAATTTCACTTCTCACTCCAACCCTATTCACCAAGTATCCTATGAAAAAAGCCATCTTCTCACCCACACTGATTCATGGCCTTAGCTCTGAATTAACTCTCTCTCTCCCTTCTCCACATTATAATTGGTCTTGATTCTTTGGTTAGGACACATAGTCACCACATGTGGAATGAATGAGTGAGCAGGCCAACATCACTGCTGTCCAAAGTTGGAATGAGCTTCTATTAGCTTCTGTTCAAGATGTTCAAGCACGGACTAATCAACTACTTGGAGAGGTGGGGCATAAAAAAATCACAAAACCATAACAGATCATATGAGCCTCTTAGACTTTGGGTATCATCCAATTCAAATATGTATAAACAGATAATCAAACTATGGTCCCAAAGTAAAATGACTTGATCAAATGCTATCAAGCAATTGCAAAGCTGACAACAACAGAATTATGTCCCCCAATTTCCAACTCAGGGCAGTCTCCCACCTTTACAATACACAGCAGACTCTCACAATGCTGGGGAGGATAGACTACATGCTGTAAGGAGCTGCTCATCCTAAAGATGCTAAGAGTCCAGTAAGGGGTGACAGGGGTGACATTAGTATATGGAGTTGGTATCTCCTGTAAAAGAAAAAAAAACTTAGCCAAATTAAATTTAACAGTTAATTTAACAGAGTTTAATTGAGCAAAGAATAAGTCATGAATCGGGCAGCCTCCTGAGCCACAGTAGGCTCACAGACTCCAGCACAGCCATGTGGGGGAAGAGTGGGGGAAGAAGATTTATAGGCAGAAAAAGGAAAGTGACCTACAGAAAAAAGAAGTGAGGTACAGAAGCAACCAAATTGGTTACAGCTTGGCATTTACCTTATTTGAACATGGTTTGAACAGTTGGCCCCCTTTGATTGCCCAAAGCTTGGTGATTGCCACAAGCGTAGATTATAGTCTGTTTATATCACCATTTAGGTTACAGTTTACTATGTACAGAGAAACCTTTAGGCTGAACTTAAAATATGTAAGAAGGCACCTTCATGTTAAACTTGATTTAACACTTCCTACCGTCTCTGAAATTAGAACTTGTTTTCATCCTATGTACATGGCTGCTGTGTTAGTTTTAGTTGCTGTGTAGCAAATCACCACAAACTCAGTAGCTCAAGACACTTCCACTTTTAACTCATAGTTCTGCAGGTGAGAAGTCCAGGCAAATGTAACTGGGTTCTCTTCACAGGATCTCAAAGGCTGAAATCAAGTTGTCACCTCTGCTGGGCTGGGCTCTCCTCTGGAGGTTCCACTGGGGAAGAATCCACATCTGTGCTCATTCATGTTGGCAGATCTAAGTTCCTCATGGCTGTGCAACCATAGTCCCTATTTCTTTGCAGGTGTCAGTCAGGGACTGTCCTCCACTACAAGAGGCAGCCCACATGCTCTGCTACATGGTCCCCTCAATAATCCAGCAACAGAGACTCTCTCTCATGTGTAATCTCTCCCATGTCTCAATTCTCTAACTTCCTTTGTCTCTGACCTCTAGAACCAAATTACAATGGTCATGTACTAAGTCAGGTCATCTCTCCTTCTTAAAGTCAACTGTGCTATGTAACCTCCTAATTGTGGGGGTAAAATCCATTATTCACACAGTCTCATACTAAGCAGGGTGTGTACACAAGGGCGGGATCTTGGGGTCATATTATGATCCCGCCTATCGCACTGCCCCAAAGCAGCCCCAAAAAACCTAAAGCCTGGTCCACAGACAGCACCACACCGTCATAGCTGTGCTTAGTGTTGAAAAGGTCCTCAGAAGTCAGGGAAGAGAGTTCCCTATATCTCCAGGTAACAGTGAATTTGACCTTGATTCTGGTTAGGGGTAAGCAGCTGTAGTTCAATGAAAGCATAACCACTTCCCTGCTCTGCCTTATTGGTTAGACTCAAGTTTTCAGCATTCCCAGATCTTTCCTCCACCTGCAAGAACCCTGTGGAAATTATGTCTAATGGTCCATGAAAAGATCAAGGACCAACCAAACTCAGATGTCTTCAGCTGCCATGTTATAATTTATTGGCAATATGTTGAGTAATGTTTTCCTGATTATTTCCTGGTTAAGTTGTTTTACCAGATGAAAAATGGCCAAAGACAGTTATTAATTAAATGAGAATGCAGCAACCAAATGTGAAGAACTCAAACTCTTTCATTCTGAAGCATCTTTTTTTAAAAGAAATGGTGGGTAGAACAGAAATGTGTCATACCTTTTAGCTTATAAATTTACTTTCAACATCCATATGCAACTAACTTATGGTTTCGCTTCCTATCAAACGATTCTTTGAACTTGTTTTCCTTCTAAAATCATCCCAATAAACTCATATTAACTACTAGTGAGTCAGACTGCTTTTGTTAAAGAAAAACGGTGGAAAGAAAATTGAATCCATCTCCAAATTTGAAGAGGAAACAGCAGTGAAAGAATAATTTATAAAATGTACTGCATTGCTAATTGGCAATGTTTGTCTGTTTTAGACAATGCTTTAAAATCCTAGCATTTTAGAGACATAAAGAAAGCAGAGGATGCTCTGATAAAATCTCTTTGTTTGACAGATAAAAAAATTGAGACAGAGAGATGAAATGACTTTCTCAAAGTCTCATGGCTTGTTAGTGGCTGACCCTGAGGCTCTGGATTCGCAAGGACCCTTCCCACTGCCAGGTCATCTCTCTGACCCCTGGAATAGGGCAAAGGAACAATCCCAAGGAATCTCCAGCTCACTTATGGTTTCATGCAGAGGATGTTGCTAACGGAAATACAAAATGACGTAAATTAGGCAGACTTTCATGTGTTACTGTTTTGAACAAAGACAGCACATGTGTCTTCACTTTGCCCCTTGCAGGAGAATCTTCTGCGTGAGCATGCTTTGCATCTACTCCAGTGATCTTTTGTAGAATGATCCAAGCAGAGAGAATGAGGTATCAAAGGGAGCTCACTGAGGGGGACCCCACTGCTGGGGGCCATGATCCCAGAGCCTTTCTCCCTGAATCTGTGGACTGTCATTTTCAGGAAGGTAGGGTAGATATCCACAATGACTTTCCAAGCATGCCATTCCTTTCCTTTTGTCCTTAAGATATACTGTCTCTGATAATTAAAGATTTGCACGTCTTTTAATAAGTTTTTCAAGGCTGTTTTTTTCTTATTAACAAAGAACATTTTGAAGCTTAATAATTATTGTAAGAAATCAATTTAAAAGTTATGTGTTGGCATAAAAGGCATCGATAGTACTTTTTCATAAACAGAAAAAATGAAAAACAATTACAAAAGTATATGGATTTTGTAAGTGAGAGCTTTTAAATACTTCTGTGCTAAGCCAGGGTGTGTCAACATTGGCAATACTGACATTTGGGACCAGATAAGTTCTTTGCTGTACATGGCTGTCCTGTGCATGCAGGTTGTCTAGCAGCATCCCTGTCCTCCACCCACTGGATGCCAGAGGCACAGCAACCCCCCACACTCCACTGTAACCATCAACAATGTCTCCAGACATTGCCAAACGTCCTCTAGCAGCCAAAACCACACAGGTAAGCATGTAGTTGGACATTGGCTGTGCATTTCAGATTTGAACGCAGACAGCACCTGCTGTCATCCAGAGCCAGGAAGACTTCAAAGACAGTTTTACAATAAATCCAATAATCGATATCACCAAATACACTTGCAAAGTTGTTTAAAGAAGAACCTCCTAACAGACAGAGCTGCCCAATGGAACTAGCTGCCTGAGGTGTGTGCAAGAGAAGAGTCAGAAACCACCCAGGACAGATTGATGTGAAGGTAGCAACGCTGCCAGCAGCAGGTGGAAGAAGGGCTAGGAGGGCCTCAGGTCAGACGACTGGCATGGGCATGCAAAAAATGTTGCCTTTCCACAGAACATTTACTGCTGAAAGCCCAGCCTTCCATCACTTAACATTTCTATATTAATTATAGTCATAATGTCACATTGTGGAAAATGTGATAAGTTCATAAAAGTACAAAAAGACATAAAAACGATCTGCCCCAATCTTACCATCAAAGAAATTGCTCTTGACACACACAGAAATTTCTGTCCAGTTGATATTCCACACACATTTTGTCATTATTAAGAGGCCCCTTGTTTTGCTTTAAAATTCTGTATTTCAGGAGCATTTCCCATCAAGAAAACTCTTCAGAAACAAAATGTGTTCTAGTTTAAGTAACTATCCTCCTTTTGTTGAACATTTATAAAATTCACCAAGATGAAACATTTTTGGCTCTTGATAGATATGTGTAATGCCAATAATGTACTTAGCTCAACACATAGTAAGTGCTCAGTAAGTCCATCCTTGGCATTATTACATTGTTAGATTGCTATCTTGAGAAGCTAAACTCCCACCAGCAGTAAGAGTGCTAGTATCATAAACCTTCACCCACATTAAATACTATCATTGCTTCATTTTTTGTAATTTAATGGGTATAAAAAGTATTCCTTGTTGTCTTAAGTTATTTTGCAACTCTTGACTCAGTGAGGTTAAATAATTTGGTTGTTTATTAAACATTTTCTGCAATACATGCTCTGTCTGTGACCCTGTTTTGAATTTCTTGGGGACTCACTTCTTTATCTACTTGCATGAGCCATTCTCTCAATGAAGACATTAGATATTAACCTTCAGCTTTCACTGGTGTTTGTTCACAACTTTCCTTTTTCTTTAATTACAGAATTACACACAAATTTGCTCAAGGTCCTTAGTGCACTCCCAGGTAAGTTGAGCTTTTAAATAAAAAGTATAAAACACTTGACTAAAATCTATTGCAGTAAGGCACAGTTAATGGAACCAACTCATGGGAGTAGGAAGTTGAGAGGGAAATTAAAGTGTTTCTAGATTCCTATCTCCTTTATTAAAAGAATTCAGAGTACATGAACAGTTAGAGGTGAACACTAAATGAACAGATAAAAAATGTTTAATTCTCAAATGGTAGAGCAGAGAAATAAAGAAAATTTTCAGTCTAGCAAAATTAGGAAAGAAAAAAGAAACAAGGAAAATAATGATCAAAAAACAAAAAAATGCTAAAAATAAGTTCAAATGTATTAACAATCACAATAAATGTAAATGAATTAAATTTACCTTTCTTAAGGCACAGATTTTTTAACTACCACAGATCCTAAAATTGAAGTTTTGAATCCAATTTAAAGGTATGTAAAAATGCTAAACAAAGTGCCAGATTTACAAAGGAAATGGTTAAGAATCTGTCTCCTGCCTTTGAACCTGCACTCATTCAAGAAGATAGAATTACAAGAGTAGAGAGAGCATGAAATTGTGGAGGTGTCTTTGGTGAAAGTGGTGCTTGTATCTCAAGCCCTCCAGAGAAGGAAGAGTGGGAGGGGCCAGACCTCATTTACCTCAAGCAAATGGGTTCAGCTCTATCCCTGGAAGAGCCTGATATAACCTGTAATCCCAGCACTTTGGGAGGTTGAGGTGGGTGGATCACAAGGTCAGGAGTTTAAGACCAGCCTGGCCAATATAATGAAACCCTGTCTCTACTAAAAATACAAAAAATTAGCTGGGCTTGGTGGTGGGCACCTGTAATCCCATCTACTTGGGAGGCTGAGGCAAGAGAATAGCTTGAACCTAGGAGGTGGAGGTTGCAGTGAGCTGAGATCATGCCACTGCACTCCAGCCCAGGTGACAGTGTGAGACTCCATCTCAAAAAAAAAAAAAAAAAAGAGTCTGATATAGATTTGATGCTGTGAGGTATCACTCTAGGCTGATGACTTCATCCTGCCCTAAAAAGAGGGGTTGGTTAGCTGCTTTGTCAGGTGTGGAAAAAGAGGGATGCTCCTTAGAGAATGCTACACAGAGATTGCTTTGGTCAGGCATGAGGATGCCAGAGAAGTTTTCCTGCACCAGATATGGGCCACATAAAAAGATAGAATCAGAGGGTGGAAAAGAGACTGAGACAAGATACAGACAAGAAACAGATCACACACAAACACACAGAAAGGCATTTTAGGTCCTGCCCCAGAGGACCACCTGAATGGGCTAAGGACCCTAAGTAGAAGAACCTTCAGAGAGCAGGTCGCTGAGATCCCGGCACTGAGGCAGAGTAACCAGGGGAATGGACCCCCAAGGCACAGCCCAAGAGTACCTACAAGAGCACAAGCAACTCTGAAAGACTCCAAAGTGGCCCACGAGAAAGCCAGTTAAAAACATCTGCTAGGCCTGCAGGGCAGAAACACCCACCCATTCCTCTCTCCTCCTCACATCCAGCCCTGCGGGACCAGGACAGAAGCCCTTGTCAGCCAGCTGGGCTGGAGGTAGAGCCTCCCTGAGGGCTGTAGCCTCACCAGCCGCAGGCTTAGCTAGTGTGGGAAGGAGATGGTAAATGAATAAAACATTTCGATTAATGGTTCAGGCTATGCCCTATTTGATTTCTGAACTGAGATATGTTTAAGGATGTCAGGCGGTAATCTGGGGTGAGGCTGGGACCTGTCCAAGCCCATAACTGAGCAAGATTACCACCGATGAACGGACTTTAAAGAGGCAGAGAACAGAAATTAAGTCATGCTTTAATTACAGCATGAATTGTGTTCACTCCACATACTAGTTATACAATACTTGGCTGTAGACACTTTATGAATAGAGATACACCCCAAACACAAAGAAAGAGCTACTGAAAGTAAAGAGACAGAAAAAGATATTGTCAATTGCTCAGCAAAAGGAAATTTAGATGGCTTTATGAATATTAAACAAAATAGGTTTTAAGGCAAAAAATCTTAGTAGGAATGAAAAAGAACATTTTTAATGATAAAAGCAATAACTCTCTAGGAAGATTAATAGTCCTTAACCTACACACATCTCCCAGTATAGCCTCAACGCATACAAAGAAAACTTTGACACAACTATAAGAAGTTGAAATAGCCATAATCAGGGGAAGAAATTGTAGTTCACATCTCTTGCTAACAGACAAATTAAGCTTTCAAAATATCAGGAAGAAGAGAAAATATAAAAATACCATTTCATATATACATATACATATATCCCCAGGCTCCCACAAATAGAGACTACATATTTGTTTCAAACACAGAATATTTTTCTAATTGGCCACATACATCATGGATCACAAAAGACGTCTTGAAAACATCCAAAGATTCAAAACCATGCAGCCCACAGTGAATTTAGAAATAAAATTTTAAAGTCAGCTAAAATTCACCCATACATTTGGAAACTAAATAACACTGTTAAATAATTCATGGGTCTGGAAGAAATTGTAATGGCAATTATAAGCACTGAGAACTGAAGGACAACAAAAGAGCTATGCACAAAAGCTGTGGATTGTACATGAAGGGCATATTACAGGGAATTTAAAATAGTAAATATATGCATGTATTAGAAAACAAAATGATTTTAAATTAATAAACTAAAAATTCAATATAAGAAGTTAAAGTTAGATAAATAAATTAGTGTAAAGCCAAAGGAAAAAAAAAAAGAAAAGCTTTTTCAAAAAAAATTTTTGAGACAAGGTCTTGCTGTCACTTAAACTGAACTGCAGTGGCATGATCATAGCTCACTGCAGCCTCAATCCCCCAGGATCAAGTGATTCTCCCACCTTAGCCTCCTGAGTAGTTGGGACTATAGGCAAGTACCACCTCACTTGCATAATTTTTATTTTTCATTTTTTGTAGAGATAGGGTTTTGCTTTGTTGCCCGGGCTGGTCTCAAACTCACATGTTCAAAGGATCCTCCTACCTCAACCTCCCACAGTGCTAAGGTTACATGTGTGAGCCACCATGCCTGGCAGAAAAGTTAAAATTATTGAGATAGTAAACAAAAAAGCAATAGTGAGAAATAAAAAAATCAAAAGTTGATTCTTTAAAAGAACTAATAAAAAAAGACAAACTTCTTATTTTCTTGGTTTATCAAGAAAAAATACACGAATAAAGTATATTCAAAATTAAATAAAAATAATTACTTATAAGTAGTGATTAAGAAACAAAAATAAATGAACAATTTTGGACTAATATATTTGAAATTGTATTTACAATAAGTGATTTTCCTAAAAATTAAATTACTGAAGCTTCTATTTGATATTAAGTTCTAGAGACTAGAAAAGGAGGGGAAACTATCCCCTTTTTCCTATGGCATCCCTCTGGTAACAAAACAAGGTAAGGCAGGAAAAAAAAAAAAAAGGAAAATTATGAGCACAGAGTCAAAAACCCTAAATAAAATACTAGCAAATAGAATCCTAAAATGCATGGGAAATAAATATAAGTCCAAGTTAAATGTATCCTAGGAATGCAAGGATGGCTTAATATTAGAAAATCTAGTAATGCAGTTTGCCATGAAAACAGATTTTAAAAATCATATGCTCATCTAAATGAATGCCAAAAAAACCTATAGAAAAGAATTCTTGCAACATAGGAATAGAAAGTAATTTTATAGTTTATTAATAGATATCTAATGAAAACCTTCAAGAGATATTCTAATGGGGGCACAATAAAGTGTTCTCTTTAAAAATACAAATTGAGAGTCACACCACAAAAAAAAATCACTGCCCTAGATTCTTCGAAAAGATCCCAAATAAACGAAGAAAGAAGAAAGTGGGGTCTAGGGAACTATCTCAATTAAAGGAGATTGAAGTATGACAACTAAATGCAATGTGTGATCCTTGACTGGATCCTAGATCAAGAAAAAAAAAAACAGCTAATAGATAATTTTATTAGGACAGTTGATAAAATTTGAATACATATGGCATAATAAATAATAGTATTATCATTGTTAAATTTCTCAATCCTGTTTACATAGAAAAATGCCTTTTTTCTTGTCTATAATTACTGAAATATTTAGGATGAAATATCACAATGTCTGCAACGTATTCCTCAGTGGTTAAAAATAGTAAGAGAGAACAAAAAGTCAAATGTTTAAACTAGATTAATCTAGGTAAAACGTTTGTATGTGTTCATTCTTTCACTTTTCTGAGGTTTTAAAAGTGGCTGAAAATTAGGAGATGTTTTCTTATCTTTAAATGAACAAGATAAGGAAATGCCTCCTGTGCATCTACTGAACAGTGTTCTGAGAGTAGGGCTAATCCAATAAGACAAGAAAAATAAATAAGATAAATGAGAGTTGTAAAAGAAAATATTTTTCACATGTAATATGATTCCATATATGGTTTTATATATAGAAAAATCTAAGAATGCAAAACAAATACAAATTAACAGTTTCTTACACATAAGCAGCAAACAATTAAAAGCTGCAAAAATCAAAGCATGCTATTCAAAATAGCAATAAAACTATAAAGAAAAAATCTAACAAAATTGGTGCAAGATTTACACAAAGAAAAGTATAACATTTTACTGAAGGACACAAGAGGATTTAAATGAGTATCACCTTGTTCGTGAATAAGAAGACATGATATCACAAAGATATCAGTTTTCCAGAAATTAATCTGTACATTAAATGCACTTTCTACCAAAATCCCAAAGAGTTTTTTTCCTAAAAATTTGCAGGTTGTTCCTGGAAAGTAACAAGGGCAAAGATGAACCAAAGTTCAAGAACAGCTGTGACTATTTAAAAGAATAATGAAGAGAAGAGATATGTCCTGCCAGATCTCAGGGCTGATTTGGAAATACGGAGACTGTAGTATTAGTACCAGGATAGATGAACTGATGTGAGGACAGAAGAGAAAAGCCAGAAACAGAACTTCCTATATCTGAAAACTTAGCATGAAGATATCATTTTCCTATCAATGGGGATAGAATGGGCTATTATTCAATGATGGTGACGGGAATATTGAAGGAAAACAATAGATCTCTTCCTTATACCACTCACCAAAGTATCATTATAATCCTGAAAAATATCATTTTCAAATGGATCAACAAATGACAAATGAAACCAAAACTTTAAAAATTCTAGAACAAAATATGGAATATAATCTGGATTGTAGAGCAGAGAAGATTTTCCAAACAAGCCATAAAATGCACAACATGTACAGGCAACTGGCCATCCAACCAGCCTTAGAACACACCCTCCTGTCCAGCTTCAGACTGATTTCAAGGAAACTGCCAATCTTTAGCTATTTTTTTAAACTACTGTTGTTGGGGACCAGCCTCAACATCTCCCGCAGGGAACCCAGAGTCCAGTGGCGACAAAGGAATGAGAAGAGACAGGTTAAGAGTGCATAAAGGTGGGAGCCAGGGGGCCAGTTGCACAATGGAGGCTGCAAAAGACCCAGAGCTCTGGTCTCCACACTATTTATTGAGTACAATCACTTAGACCTAAGAAGCAGAAGTTCAGGGCGAAACCGTGAAAGGGAGGCAGTGCGTCACACACATAATCTATAGTAGTGACGGTTTAAATGAATCTCCTTTGTGCTCAAACAGCGTATCTTTAACTTATTGGAGAGTAGCTAGTGGGAGCGGGCTTAACTAGGAACCTGCATGTCTGGCCATATTCCAGTGCTTCAAAGGAGTGTCTTTCTCCTTGAACACAGTGTTTATGGATAAGAGAGCAAGCCTCGCTCAGAGTATGGGAACATAATGGCGATAAAAAGGCTTTCCTCCTCAGAGGCCTCTCGTGGCTTTCCACAACTTATTGTCCCATATTTTTATGGCTAGTTTATGCAGGCACCACACAAGCCCTTTTCCCAACAACCGTCTTCATTATTCAGAAGAGGGCACCACACCTCCTGAGGGCCAGAAGCAAGGGATGAAGCAAGTTCTCAAAGAAAGGGGTGATGTTTCAGCACAGTGCCCACGAGGAATGTGACCAGGATCAAGTCCCCAATGGATGGACTGCAGCCAGGCCCAGAGGATGTGAGAAAACAGTGGTGGAGGCACCAGTCGGTCAAGTGAGGCTACTTTCTCCAACAGAACTCAGTTCTCCAGGCACATCCACCAGGAGAACGGCCAGGATTGACCTGGGTGTGGATTCTCACCCACGCCTGGGAGAAGCCTTGGAATTAGGGAGCTAGTAAGAGAGTTTGAACTTGGGCATTGGGTGTGAAAGAAAGAAAGCTAGAAGGCAAGAAGGGTCTGAAGGCTGGCATGGAGGGGAGGGGACCTGGAGGTGATGGGGCTGTCAGGGTGGGGGCAGCTGGGGTAGGTGGTGAGGCCCAGTGTGTCCAGGAGAGCATGCTATGGAGGCCGCAGGAGGAACACGGAAGCAGCCAACCCAGGCTCCCGAACAACCTCCTTTCACAGGTGAGCTCAGAAAGTCTCCTCACCCTGTCCTAGCTAGTTTCTGTGGAGCTCTGAAAGCACAGACACTTGTCGGTAGAGTCAGCCAGCCTAGCTGGAGAACCATCCTAGGAGAGACTGCATGAAGCGCAGGCTCTGCCGTTGCCTGTGGTCAATCCTAGGCCTCATAAATTAGAACCCTGGATCTGGTCCTACCACTTAAATGGTGCCCTCCTCATTCCTGGGCCCCAACTGTCTTGGGCACTTTTCCCTCCTGCATAATCAGCACCTTTCTCTTCTTGTAACCCCTGCCTTCAACCCGCAGGAGACAAACAGAGCAAGCTGCCAGCCCGCTACGATAGATGCAAGCACTTCTGGGGTGCACATTCAAATGTTACAGTCTCCAGGGAGAAGAGGGCTGCCGCGGCACCCAAAGTTGTTTTAGATGTGAGACATGTTTCAGGTCCCCTTTGCAAGGACACAAAAAATCACCGGAGCTCTCTGTGTGCCAGCTGTCCTGCAAAGAGAGTGACCGACCATCTGAATCTCCTACTGCGACCTATGTGGAAGCAACTAAGCCCAGAACAACACAGCAAAAGGAGAAGGGCACAAGCTGCCTCTCCAAGGCCCTGGCCGTTTTGTCATCATCTCTCTCAGTCCCCCTCGCATCATCGGAAGCACAAAGTGTCCCTTTAACTCTCGTCCCATTTACTCCGAGTCCTCCCCAGGCAGGGCTGTTGCATTGCACAAGTGGATGGGGCACCTGTGACCTGGCACACACAGTGACTGGGCTCCCTGGTGCTGTACAGAGCCTCTCCCAGCCTGTGTGGGCTGATGGAGGCTCAAGGTCTTCCCTGCAAAGGCTACTTGAAAGAGACCTAAAACTCTGAAAGTTCTAAGGCGTAACAATGGAGACAGTTCAGGCAGTGGGGTCGTGCAGAGAGGAGATCACCAAAGTGAGAACCCTGATCCCATCCAGCCCACAGCCTCCCACCTGGGCCCTCTGCCGGAAGAGCTTCTGCCGATGTGGTGCGAGTCTCTGTGCTCAGTGGGAAGAGCTCTGCTACAACAAGGAATTCCGAACACGGGGATGTCACCGGGCCAGAGACGGGGCGAAGAGATTTTGGCAAACACTCAGGAGGTTCCAGCTGAGCTGGCTGAAGCCTGGAAGATGGAAAGACACATTTGTTTGTTCCAAATTATTAAGACCAAAGAGATTTATTCTCAAACTGTAAAATCCTTCCAGGGAAAGCCCCACATCTCACAGGCACGCATGGGATTCCTATTAGCATTCATAATCATTTTTTGCAACAGTCTGATGAGATGGCTCCTGTGAAACCTTAATCTCCTCCATGTGGCCTCCCACTTGGCCAACTTCTCAGCTAAAAATAAAATCTGTTCATCAACAAATACTTTAATATTGACTTCGTTGCCTGTATGCATGCTGGTTACCAGATTACATAACCATGTAGAATACAAGGCCATTTGTACTGAACTATTAAATCAAATGACACTTGGAGACATGTGCTTCTCTAGAACCTTTTTAAATGTGGGAAACGTAACGGACTTTAATTGTGAAGCTCTTGCACCCTGAACAGAGAAGCAGACCTTCCCGCAGCAGACACGTCAGTGTTTCCCTCCCCACAGTGACCCACTCAGACCACAGTGCTGCATGGGTAGTCACAGGCCTGACAATGCATATTCCACACACACTAGTAGAGAGGGATGACAGGCGAAAGTATGCGTCTTTGAAGAAAATGGACTTAAGGTTTTATGGATTTTCATTTTGAGGGTTTGTCATGGAAAACCCAGCCAAATGCATTCTAATGATGAAGTCAAGTTAAGAAGGAAGCAAAGTTAAGACCCTCTCCTCACCTTTTGCCAACCCACCCATGACATTTCTCTCTTTCAAACTCCTTTCCATGAGTTTTGTGGAAAGTCTGTCCTCATTAGCCCTTGTCTGTTTCTGGATCTGTCCTGATTGGCTCTTGCGTGTCTCTGGGTCTGTCCTGATTGGCTTTTGGGTGTCTCTGGGTCTGTGCTTATTGGTTTTTATGTGTCTCTGACACCTTCAAGTTCATTCAAATTACATTCATGGTGTACCCGCTCTGGGGCAGGCCCATACTGAGGGCTGGATCCCCAGGTACATAATCTATGAGGTCTCTGCCCTTGAGGAGCTCTTGGTCTGGTTGGGGGTGGGGCAGGTGAACAGAGAGACAGGTTACAGGCAAAGGCTGGGAGATGGGGCCAGAGCAGGGCAGGCCCAGAGAACACAGCACTGGAGCTGGTCTCAATGGAGCCTTTTCACTACATTTTATTTGCATATCAAGGAATCGTTCTAACTTTGTTAAACATCCCATGTTCTTTACTGGGTTATCAGTTTCTTTGTTTCAGCTTCCTATGTGATTGCATCATCACTCTAGAATGATTCTAAATCTTTGGGGCAGTAGTCTCAGCGGCCTTCAAAGCCCCAGCCACCACCAACACCCTTATGAACGCTGCACAATCACTGTTGGTTGACTTAGCCACCCCTAGCAATGGGGAACCCCTAAAGCATTTGGCTTTTGTGTTTGACGAATTACATGAGCAAATGAATGTCCATTCTTGAATTTGACTTTGGGGACAGAAACCAGTGGCACCCTACTGATGCTGTTACCACTTGCCATGCCCGCATGCCTGAGGGTTCCTGTCTATTTTTGGTGCTGGAGGAGTTACAGAAGGCAACCCGTGGCTGCCTTACACTCCTCCTCTGAGGTCTTGTTTCCTCTCGCCATTCTCTGTGAGGCTGTGGGTCTTCCCCCACAACTGTAAACCCAGGTCCTCACAGGGAATGAAGCAGTTAAAGCACACCAACTTCACAGAATAGACAAAGAACAGGAGTGAGGTGCCAGGGTGTATAATGCAGTAGACAGTTGTCACACAAGAACTAGGAACTGGTCTACTGGTGACCTTCTCCAAGCGATTTAATCCCTGCGTGCCTCAGAGTCTCATCTGTTCAACGAATGAGCATGGCTAAGGATTCAGAGGTCATCTTTTGGCCTGGTTTTTAGGACTCTTGATAGGAGTTAGAAGCCAATGTGCCTCATAGAGTGCTTACATATTTCTAAAATACGCATTGCTGAAGCTGATTGGTGAGACCTCAAAACCCAGCTCTAGGCTTCTTGCACCTTGTGGGTGTTGGGTGGAAAGTAATCCTGATGGCCATAGGCCCCTGCTGCCCCTTGAAGAGGGACAGTGCTAGAAACAAGCTGTTCAAACCTGAAGTCCAGATGGGCAGTAGGGAGTATCAGCTTCCCTGGAGGATGAGATGAGAGGGAACATGCAAACCGTGGCTGCTTCCCGGGGCAGGACCCAGCACGCCTGTCCCCACACGGGGACAGTGGAGAACAGGTGACTCGCTAGCTGGCCATGGCCTACAGCAGTGGGAACAGCCAAGTGCGGGGCCCTGCAGGCTGCTCTCAAGAAGTCCAGAGGCCCTGAGGAAGAGCAAACCCTCAATTAACTGGTCCTCAGGGGAGGCTGCATTCTCATTATCTGAATGTTCTGACAAAAAGGTGAAACCAGTCCTCTTTTGTCTTGATCTTTGCTATTGGAAATCTTGTAAAATTGTTTGATTCCTTTCCAAGCCTTCGTAAACATGGAAAAGAAGCCCAGTTGGAACTTTCTTTGATGCCAGAGCATCCTGAATTGCCTCCAGATTTTCCTTCAGAATCTTTATCAGGAACTCCCTAGGCTGAGGGCAGGAGGGTGGGCTGTCCTGGGTTTACATTAGTGTTTCTGGTAGAGGGGCGGACCCTCATTCACCCTTGGTCTTCCTTTGGGGAAAACCCGTCTGGTCTGAACCAAGTCACTTGGGGGCTGGCATGGGAACAGGGGAGAAGCACAGGCCCAGGGCCCCAGCAGGTGAGCCAGCGGAGGGCTCATATGTCACAGATGCCCCACCAGCTCGCCTTTGCTTCCAATGCGTTGCCACATCCCAACCCCCACATGGTTCCTGGGGTCAAGAAATTGTTACTAAAAAATGTGAATGTTGAAATTCAATTGGGAAACCACTTGAAAGTCAGCTTTCTTTCTCATGCATTTACTCATTTTTCTAAAGGTAAGGAAATGAACACAGTTTAATTAGATACATCCACTCCTTTACCATAACCAAAACCCCAGGGCCGGGCAGCTTCCCTGCAGGCAGCACAGGGTGGCCAACAGAAAGGCAACTTTGGCTGCAAAGGGTGAGGGTTTGGGGAGTGTAATGGGGGCTGGTGGAGGTGGAAGAAGGGGCTGCTGAAAGGAAAGCTCAACTGTACCCTACATGTAAATCATTGGCCAGGGCATCAAGCCTGGGCATTTTCATTTGGTTGTCAGAGGTTTTTGTAAAGTAAGTGTGATTACTTTAGACCTTATTTCACAAGGAAAATGAAAAGAACAAAGCAACTGCGGATCAGAAGAGAAATAAAGTCCTTGATTGTAATCTTGTGGCAACACCGTGCGGAGAAGGCATTCGCTATTCAGCCAGCATCCCCCAGACAGGAGCTGCCCCCCCACCACACAGCTGTATGCAACCCACAGAAGCCCCAGGCTGCGTGGAAGAAGAGCAGGCCAGAGCCATCGCCATCACTGCCTGGCAGAGCTTGAGCACCCAGTGCCATCATGGGTAGAGGGAGAGATTTGGAGACTGCCACAACCAGAGGCTCCCATCCTCCCCCCACCCACAGTCACCTGATGGGCTTGCTCCTTGCTTCAGGAGGTGCAGGATGGCCCTTTGAAGGTTTGCCTCTGCAGTGTGTCATCTGAGCAGACACAGGTGACCTCTCCAGTGCCCATAGATGAATCTAGACAGCACAAGTGCATCGGTGTCTTAAGGCTGCGGTGACAAATTCCTACTCTCTCACCAACTGCCTTACAGTTCCAGAGGTCGGAAGAGTGAGAGGGTCACTCGCATTGGGCTAAAATCTGGCTGTGTTCCTTCTGGAGGCCCTAGGGGAAAATCTATTTCCTGTTCATTCAGGGGTTGACAGAACTCAGCTCCAGGCAGGTCAGGATTGAGGCCTGTCACCCTGCCGGCTGTCAGACGCCTGCCCCATGGATCTCAGAACAAGCAGCATGGCGTTGAAGCCTCCCTGAGGCTTCACATCATGTCACTTCTCTCTACTCTTCTCCCATTGCTCTCTCTCTCCACTTTCAAGGACCCTGGGATGACATTGGGTCACCTGAGTAACCCAGGATAATCTCTCATCTCAAGATCCTTAAGTGAATCACATCTGCAATCTCCCTTTGCCATGTCAGGTGACTGGTTCTGCAATGGACCACAGGACCAGTGACACACCACGGTCAGAGAGGCAGCCCGTGGCAGCGTGGGCCGGGACCAATGATTTGCCACAGCCACAGAGGCAGCCCGTTTGACCACAGGACAAACCTGCCCATTCCCAGCAGGATGCTCTTCTGCATCCTGGGACCTGCAAGGACCATGAATGTGTGAATATGCCCCAAGCAGCTCGTTCTCTCCCCACAGGGCCTGCTCCTTCTGTGCTCTTCCCCTCCCCCTTGATAGAAGACCTCCCCCTTCTATCAAGATTCACGTCTCAAAGATGACTTCTCTCCTCCCCGCTGTTGCCACTGCCCAGCCTTTGGCCAGGTGAGAATCCCCACACCACTACTGCTGATTCAGTAACCCAGGAGACCCCATCATGTATCTCCCAAACTGGGCCACTTTTGAAAATGAAAAGGGCACCATCAATAATGACATCAGGACATTGGCATAAACCAGGACAGCCCTGGGCCAGGCAGACTGAAGGTCACTCTACCTTAACCTCTCAGCTTCCCCGCCCATGAATGGCGGCTGGTGACGGCCATCCACCAGGGCTCAGGAAGTGAATTCCATTGTTTACATTGGTGGTGGTCTCCTGACTGCTCCCCCGCATCTGGTCAACCCCCAGTCCCATCACAGAGGTTTCCCACGACTGAGCTGACTGTGTCTCTCTCCAGGCTCTCCACTACCCAGAAGGTAAAGCTGAGACTCCTTCATATGGCAGCTGTGCTGGTTCTTCTCCACTACAGGCTCTGTTCAGGTTAGACTCAACCACAGGGAGCCAAGAGGAGAAGCAGAGGGGACCCGGCTCCCACAGGGCTGCAGCTCTCCAAGGCAGAGTGCTCTCCCTACTCCCCAGCCCTGTGCTGTAGCCCCAGGGTGGAAACGGCTCCCCACTGTTGCTAGTCAATGGTGTGCACCAGCCTGTGGTCCGGTAACACTGCCCACTCCTCTCCAGTGACTGTGTGGTCAGAGTCTCCTCGTTTGAACCCCTGGGGCCTGCGATGGTTTGGATATGGTTTGTTTGACTCCACCAAGTCTCAACTGGAAATTTATCCCCAGTGTTGGAGGTGAGGCCTGGTGGGAGGTGTCTGGGTCATGGAAGTGGAGCCCTCATGAGTGGCTTAGTGCACTCCTTGTAGTGACAAGTGAGCTGCCACTTAGTTCTGGTGAGAACTGGTTGTTAGAAAGACCCCGGCCCCTCCTCTCCTCTTGTGTCCCGTCTTGTGGTGTGATTTCTGCACTTGCTTATACTGTGGTCTTTCTGCCATGAGTACAGGCAGCCTGAGGGCTCGCCAGGAGCAGATACTGGTGCCATGCTTCTTGTACAGCCTGCAGAAAGGTGAGCCAAATAAACCTCTTTTCTTTATCAGCTGTCCAGCCTCAGGTGTCCCTTTGTAGCAACACAAAACAGACTACGGCAGAGATGAATTCTGATATCTTCTGGGAACTAGCTGGAAACATCCAAAAGCAGACCCAAAAAATGGGCTTCTGGGGCCAGGCTACTCAGATCCTTGATGAAGGCATAGATGACCCTTTACCGGGGAAAATAGGATCCAGGAAACCTGGGCAGGCAGTGGGGTCACAGTCACCCTAATTGTCATCGAGTTGGCGTGGGATGGCGTGCAGGTGGTGGGCAAAGAGGGTGAAGCTGCCAGGCTTGATCCCTCTGACAATGGTGGGTTCACTAATGGGAGCTTCACCCCAGGGGTGAGGCAAGTCCAGTTATCATCAGGCATGGACGGGGGCAGGGACGGTGGGAGTTTCCCATGCTGGGTGCACACGACCAGAGAGTGATTTTTTTGGCAGATAATTTAGAATGAGATAAAACTGATGCAGTCTGCTTTGTACTATGGCCATGTGATGGCAGATCCACAACATAGCAGTGATAACACACTCCTCTCCTGGCACTGCCCACCCTCAGGGCACAACACATTGACCACAAGAGGCCACAAAGACAGAAGGCCAAGATTGAACCTCATGAGGGGTCTGGGGCTGTGAGTGGCAGTCACAGGTTTCCAGGAGTGAGTGATAGAAGGGGGGAGCTATGATGACATATGTTGGCTTGACGACCAGTTATGGAAGGAGCTAGGAGAAGGCCAGCTATGGCAGGGGATAAGGGGCTCCCCAGCTATCAGAGGAAGATGGCCAGCTATGGGGGTGGCTGGAGCAGACAGGCATGCATTTTTTTTCTTTCATCCTATTCTTTGCTACTTCCTACATGATGGGCACCAGTGGAACCAGATGTCAGGTTCGGGCAGAGGAACAACTGCCTAACATCATCCCACAATGATGGGGTGGCCAGTGAGCCTTGGTGTCTCCTGGGAGGGGGCTGGAAGTTTCTCCATCTGAACAAAGGACAGGAATGCATTCTGGGGTCCTGGGGTCCTGAGGACACTGCACATTCTTCAGCCGATGCCCCCACCCTCTTTGTCCCCCTTTCCCTTGGGGCTGCTCGCCTTGGGTTGTGCTTGGGGAAGGCACAGCAGGAGCAGAAGGGTGGACGGAGAGGTCGGTGTTTCTCTCATACCCTCCTGCTTTGGTGCTGCACCAACCTCCCCACCCAAGCTGCAGCTTCTGCCAAGAGGCCTCTCTTTGTGGGCCCCAGTTAGCCCTGGGGATACAGCCGCTCCCCACTGTTGCCAGCCCCTGGGTGCCTCAACTTCCCTGTGGGCCCCCTTAACCCTGCCCTTCCCACAGGAATCCTCGCTGGACCCCAGGTTGAGCCTTGTTTCCTACTCAGTCCCTAACTGATCCTGTAGGGTACAAGGCCTGGATACACTGGCCCCAGTGGCAGCCCAACATCAGACCCTGGAGCCCCTCAGCCAGCTGCCCGCTCCACCAGGACGCTGGAAGCCGCACACGGAGCCTGGCTCTGTTCCTCGTGAGGGAAGCTGGCCTGCCCTGGTGCCCTGACCAAGCGCTCTTGCCGTCCATTCACACTGAACCACCTCTCTCCAGACCTTCCCTGACTGCCCACCCATGCCCACGGGCGGATTGGAATTAAGAGTGACCTGAGACCAGATGCAAGATGGCATGACTTCCAACCTAGAAGTCTATGCCCAACCACGTTTTAATCACTTATGAGAACAGAGCAAAGAGACTTTCAGACATCAGAAAGTTCACTTCACGTGGACCCTTTCTTAGGTAACATTGAAGGATGTCTTCCATGGTCAAATAAGGGATTCAGCCTCGAAGAAAGAAGATAGGAAATCCAGATAACAGAGAATCCCACCCAGTGGAAAAGCACAAGGAATTCCCAGGATGATGGTGAGGAGAAGCCCGGGGTCACCACTGTGCAGTGGCCTGGGGTGCCCAGCCTGAGGCAGGAGCTGGAGGATACTAGGAGAGATGACCCCAAAACAGAAAGTCACAGAATGTGACATTGAAAGGGGTTTAGGTTTGTTGTAAAGTTTGAGGTGGAATTTAAAATAAGTAAATAGAAAAACTTATTTTAAAAGAGGAAGGAAAGTTTCAGGAAAATCAGAGTTGACTTCCCAAAAAAAGATGACATGTTTTTGGTACAATATGTGCCTTAACTGTGAAAAATATTTATATGATAGTAATAAAAAACACCAAATATTGATTTAGCCAACAATTATGAAATGACTCAATGGGGAGTACTTAGTGGTGAAGGGATGTGTGGGCAGGTGGGCATGGGGCGTAATAGAAGGAGACTCATTCTCTTCCACAACAGGAAATCAGTCGAAGCCAGAAGAGAAAAGCCATGAGCATGTCACTTAGAAACATGGGGTCAGCACCGAAGAAAACAGCACAAAAACTTTTCAAACAGAAAAGATCCGCCCGCCTCGGCCTCCCAAAGTGCTTGTATTCCAGGCACGAGCCACTGCGCCAGGCCTTGTTTGACTTTTTAAACCAAGTATTTGCATATTTTAACTAGAAAGCGTTTTTAAAAATAAAAGAAAAAATCAAGCTACCTGAGACTTTTCCTAATTAATATCACTTAAATGCCTGAAATTTTAATTCCACCTATAAAATAACATAAAATATAACTTCCCATTTTCAGAAAATGTAAAAATATATACATTATTATATTCACAGAAACAAGACCAGAACAGATCCCCCAAAGTATTCACAGTTATCCTTGTAAATCTTTATAATCTTTCTGCAAAAAGGAAACAGCTCAAAACAGCCCAAAACCCAAAAACTCTGGGTGCAGGAATGAGAGATGGAGAAAGTAGAACAATCTTGTTTGACTTTTTTTTTTGAGACAGTCTCACTCTGTTGCCCAGGCTGGAGTGCAGTCACGCGATCTCTGCTCACTGTAACCTCTGTTTCCCAGATTTCAGTGATTCTCCTGCCTCAGCCTCCCGAGTAGCTGAGACTACAGGTACACACCACCACGCCTGGCTAATTTTTGTATTTTTAGTAGAGACAGGGTTTTGCCATGTTGGCCAGGCTGGTCGTAAACTCCTGACCTCAGGTGATCCACCTGCCTCAGCCTCCCAAAGTGCTTAGATTATAGGCGTGAGCCACCACACCTGGCCTTGTTTGAGTTTTTCAACCAAGTATTTGCATATTTTAACTAGAAAGTGTTTTTCAAAAGAAAAGAAAAAATCAAGCTACCTGAGATTTTCCTGATTAATATCACTTAGGTGCCTGAAATTGTTAAACTCTCAGATTTTTTAAAAACCTTTGAGGGCAGGAGAATGGCGTGAACCCGGGAGGCGGAGCTTGCAGTGAGCTGAGATCCAGCCACTGCACTCCAGCCTGGGTGACAGAGCGAGACTCTGTCTCAAAAAAAAAAAAAAAAACTTTTGAGGGAAAAAATTGTGACCAGAGAATCCTTCCACCAAGTATGAGGATAGTATGAAGACACTTTTGGATATGGAGACTCAAAAACTATCTATACACACATATATATACGTACTCTAAAAATTACTTAAACATTTTCATAGTTGAATAAAAAAGATTCCATATTGAGAGTTCAAAAATATGGAAAAGTTAAAAAATGGAGACCAATAAAAGCAGTTTTCAAAAAGGGATGAGTTTAAATAAATACCATTAGAATATTTATTAGAAGTAATAAAAATATTACAATTATTCTTGGAAAATAGGTTGCTTATGTTATGAAATTCAATAATAACATTTTTGGATATAAAAATCCCAGGATATAGCACCAAAGGTTGAAAGGAAAGATGCATGTACAAAGCCAACCAAAATATCTAGACATAAAGGATTAAATAATTAATTTTGGTAAATTCAGGTGATAGAACTGTATAGAATCATTTTTTAAAATTTGATTTAGGAGAATATTTCAAATCATCATTAATGCTCAGAACAGATCTCTTAGTAAAAGTGGCAGTCACCAAGAAACATAATGTAAATCTAAACATAACATAACCTATAACATAACATAAAATATAACTTCCCATTTTCAGAAAATGTAAAAATATATACATTATTATTATATTCACAGAAATAAGACCAGAAGAAATTCCCCAAAGCATTCATAGCTATCCTCATAAATCTTTTTTTTTTTTTTTTTTTTTGAGATGGAGTCTTGCTCTGTCGCCCAGGCTGGAGTTCAGTGGTGCAATCTCTGCTCACTGCAAGCTCCATCTCCCGGGTTTACGCCATTCTCCTGCCTCAGCCTCCCGAGTAGCTGGGACTACAGGTGCCTGCCACCTCGCCCGGCTAGTTTTTTCTTTGTATTTTTTAGTAGAGACGGGGCTTCACCGTGTTAGCCAGGATGGTCTTGATCTCCTGACCTCGTGATCTGCCCGTCTTGGCCTCCCAAAGTGCTGGGATTACAGGCTTGAGCCACCACGCCCGGCCCCTCATAAATCTTTATAATCTTTCTGCATTTTCCAAGTCTTCTATAATGATTCTGCTTTACTTCTATTAGACAACTAGCAAACAAAGCGTGAGTCTGTGGCCATGCCCACAGATCATACTAGACACACAAGTCCCCAGGACAAGGTTTAGCAGCTTGGAGCCTGCTTTTTCTTCTCTTTTGGGTATGTCTTTTCTTCTCTTTTAGAACATTGAAATAAAAAGTCCAACATGTACACTTTGTACTCAGTAGCAACTCTACTCTTGCCAAGATGGTGGTCTTGTGATGGCCTAAGTGGGGAGCGAGGGAATGGGGCTGAAGGGTACTAAATAGACGATGCACTCAAATTGGGCTTTGGAAGGCATTTTGAAATTGTCAATCATGATGTTGTGGAAAGACTGATGGACAAGAAATCCAAGCAAGGGCGCTGTCTAAACTATGAGAGCATCGTAGACCCTTCCAAGTCTTGGTGTCTATCCCTAAAGCAGAGATAATATGGTTCTCACCTGACTGGTGGAGATGTGGTAAGGCCATAAGGATATAGCAGGCATCTAGTGGAACCCTCTGCGTACTTCAGGCTTCCAGACCTGGAGGCTCTCAGGCTTATTACCTGGCATGAAGGCTGCCAGCCCCACCTCCCTCTACCTGTCTTTTCCTGGACCCACCACTTTCACTCCCGCCTCCCTGCTCCCCTCTCCCCCAATTGCTAAGATGAGCTCGTTTCACTTTCTTCCTTCCAAAGGCAGTTGCAAACTTTATAGTCCCATTGTTTGAAATTATCGAAGATGCTAATGTTTGATGTGGAAGTTTAAGCCTGTCAGGAAATTTCACTTTCAAAGTCCTTCAGTTGGTTCAAAAATTCCTCACATGAGATGTCCTCTTGATGGTGTTTCCAAACCCCTTGGAGCCTGTCTGGAGTGACATGGTCCACACTGAAGCCTCTCTTGGGGATATGACAGAACCCTAAAGATGGTTAGCACTGTCCATTTTTAACCGTGGTCTGACATGCATATATTGTCTTAGGAGTGATTGTTAGTGCTGAACTCACCAGTGAGCATTTCAGAGCTAAATAATCCAGAGGTTTCCTGCAAAAGTAAATACAATAGAGAGAGCTACAGCCTGTGTTTGTGACAAATGCCAAGGCTTGGCAGACCAGGCCTCTGCAGGGCTCTGGACTCAGGGCTCCAGCCTCCGACAGCCAGAAATCCCACCAACACCAAAGAGACTGTACACAGAAAAGGTCGCCCAGAAATCCCATCGCTTTTGGACCATGGCAGAATATTTCCCTCTACAGAGGTTGAAACAGAGTGTGAGTCACTTCCAAAATTATTTTGCAAAAGAAAAGTTAACATGTTTCCTTTAAAAAGAAAAATCCTATCAACAGAATGCAGATTGGTGGTTGCCAGGGTCTGTGGGGGTTGAGGAATAGGGAGAAACTGCTTAATGCATAACAGGTTTTGCTGTGGAGCGACGGGAATGTTTTAGAACCAGGTAGAGGGGGTAGCTGTGCAGCATTGTGACTGTACTCCCTGCCACTGAATTGCAAAAATCGTTAGTTTTATTTCATGTGAATTTCACCTCAATAAATTATCGTAAAAATCATTTCAAGTGATTTTTCTCCCCTCTGGCTGGCAAAGCTCATCATCTTTGAGTGAGGGTGGTGGCACTTATGGTGGATGGTACAGCAGACAAAGCACAAAATTGGCACCAGCCTGACTGGTGTGCCCACTGGATGACCTAGGGCAAGTTGTTTACTTACACTGTGTGGTCAAATGAGGCCAGTGATCTAGCTGTTTATTAAATAATCTGTACATTTTTCTGAAGAACAAAGCAATCCTGGTATATTATAAAACAGCGGTCCCCAACCTTTTTTGGCAGCAGGGACAGGTTTTGTGGAAGACAATTTTTCCACAGGCCTGGGGAAGGGGGATGGTTTCAGGATGATTTGGGTACATTACATTTATTGTGCACTTTTGTTCTACTATTATTACATTGTAATATATCCTGAAATAATTATACAACTCACCATAATGTAGATTCAGTGGGAGCTTGTTTCTTTTCAACTAGACGGTCCCACTTGGGAGTGATGGGAGACAGTGACAGATCATCAGGCATTAGATTCTCATAAGGAGCGCACAACCTAGATCCCTCACATGCACGGTTCACAGTAGGGCTCATGCTCCTAAGAGAATCTAATGCTGTGGCTGATCTGACAGGAGGTAGAGCGCAGGTGAGAATGTGAGTGATGGGAAGTAGCTGTAAATACAGATGAAACTTTATTCACGTGCCCAATACTCACTTCCTGCCGTGAGGCCCGGTGAGGCCCGGTTCCTAACAGGCCACAGACAGGTACCAGTGCCAGTCCATGGCCTGGGGGTTGGGGACCCCTGTTATAAATTTTATGTAAAGTAAGGCAAATAAAAATCATCCAGAACTTCACTACTCAGAGGTGACATTTTGCATTTTGTTGTCTAGCCGTCTAACCCTTTTCATATCCATGTATATTTTTAAGTATTTTAGATCGGCATGCTTTTCTTAGCCAGTCCTTTGTTCTTGGACTCTGCCTGTCCTGGGCCATGTCAGTAAGAAGCTTGCAGACACCTCCCTCCTTCACGCTTAGGGAGCATTTCCTGGGGTGGGAGTGGGAATTGGAAAGATGTTTGAATCGCCCACCACTGGGATTTGCTCTTTTAAATCTCTAAGTTTCTGTTCCTTCCTTTGTCTTCACAGTTTTTATTAAAACAATGCCAGTTTTCCATCTCCTCTGCGGCATCTGTTTATTCTCTTTGACTTTCAGAAAGCTTAACATATGACTCATTTATGTGTGCGTGTGTGTGCGTCTTTGTGAAGCAATTCAGAGTAAAAGAGAAGTGAAGTCGGGAATAATTACTGAACCTGATTCTTCTGTGAATGTTTCAATGAGAAATAAATCTTGTTTACCATCACAGGAATTTGCAAGTTTGCTACAAGCCAAACAGAAAGACTGGTCCAGGGCTGTGAATGTGGTCAGAGCCCCTTCCAGTTAGAAGCAGCAGCTCTTTGCAGCCCTAGTAACAGAAAGTCCATGTGAGTGCGCTTGGGCCCTGCGGGACCTGACAGACCCAGGTACCTTTCACGCGGCAGGTGCGGAGCAGGTCAGCCCTGTCAGCCGATGGAGTCAGACATTCCCAGGCTCATCTCTCCTTCTAGGACTTACTGCCACCTCTCCAAGCCCCTCTCTTCAGCTTGCTGGCGCCCTCCTGACCCTTCTCCCAGCCATTAATATCCATCCATAGCCTCCTGTCACCAAGGGCAGCTGATAGCATCCGACTCACCATAGACAAGTGACTAACCCCCATGTGAAGGGTCGCTCCTCTCCAGCATGAGACAACAGAGTGACTAAAACAACTAGATCTCCAACAGTGGAGCCTAAGGCACCGGTGAGAGCTCAGTGAGGAGGAAGCCACTGTTCTTATCCAGTGAGTGAGGAGGCTGCTAAGTAGACTTCAGGAAGCACAGTCTGGGATGGCCCCTGGATATCTGTCTCCTGGAGTCACACTGGAGCCTGCTCTAGGACCTGGACCAAAGTCTCCTGCCTAGGTCTCTTCCCACCCTGCGCTACCTCTACCAGCGGATTTTCTACCTGGATTATTAACTACTCAGAGCAAACCCCACAGAGAAGGGAGTCTCCCTCCAGGGGCACTCAGAGGCTCAACGTGCCAAGCTTCCTGAGATGGACTGTCCCGTATTTGTCTCACTCGACTTCATTTGTGGCTCTTCGTAGCTTTCAGTTTACAAAAAAAAAAGAAAAAAAAATCAATGAGCGAGTCCACATCATCACTGGCTTCTAAGAGTCCCCCCAAACCCCAGTGTAACCTTGCCTTCCACAGCAGCAGCCTCATCCACAGTTTCACTTTCTGAGGTTTCCGTTACCCATGGTAAACCAAGGCCTGAAAATAGTAAATGGAAAATGCCAGAGATGGACAGTTCATGCATTTTCAATGGTATTCCATTCTGAGCAGTGTCACGAAATCTCACACCACCCACTCCATCCCCCGGACAGGAATTGTCCCTTCGCCCAGCTCATCCAACTCTAGATCCCACTTAGCAGGTGTCTCAGTGATCAGATGGTCAAGCGGCCCTTATTTTACTTAATAATAGCCCTAAAACACAAGAGTGATGGTGCTGGCGATTGTTATAATTATTATATTTTATTATTAATTATTGTTAATCCCTTACCTTACCTAATTGATAAATTAAGCTTATTGTAGGTATATAGGCATACAGGAAAAAGCACAGTACAGGTAGTTTGGTACTCTCTGAGGTTTCGGGCATCCACAGGTATCTACAACTGTACATGGAATGAAAGTTCCGATTCTGAAGAGCAACCTGGAACAAGACAGGCCATCAGCACTTCCTGACTCCGGCCCTCAGTGGGGTGGTGCTCCCCACAACCAGGGATCCCCGACACCACCTTGCCAGACACTGTGCATCTGGGAGGCTTCGCAGGGAGATAGACCCCGGAAGCAGGAGCAGTGGAAATGAGGCCCCCCCAGTAGCGGCGTGGCTTTGGTGAAGCAGCCTTGGAACAAGCGGCTCTGCTGGGGGCTTTCACAGAGTGGCTGCCTCTCCTCCTAAACCCAGATCCAGGCCTTGGTGTCCAGTCCTCCCTGCACAGGATGGTCTCACCAGAAAAATCCTAACTTACTGACATCTGCGTGCCCACCATGGGGCAGCAGCCCCATCACACCTTGGTGAAAAACTCTCTCTCCAGCGAGTAGAGGGACCATGTCTGGAGCCCAGGATGCTCTCTAGGATGCCTCAGCACTTCCATGCCCTGCAGCAAAGGGTGATATAAAATTACAGCAACCAAAGAAGAGGCAGCAGGATCAAAGATCCAGACACTTTATGAATGAATGTCAGGGTCACTACACTAGGCAAAGGACTGCACGAGTGGAGTTTCTAGCTAAAGCTGGGGAAATGCAGAACAAGTCATTGACAAAGGAAGCCAAATATGCCAACTATGGCCTCATAACCAATACAGAAACAAGTAGTTTTGCATATTTTTTCTTCTCTGTGTGTTTTTATTTAGATGTCCTAACCATTTTCTTTTTCTCTCCTACCTGTATTTTTGTTTGTTTGTTTGTTTGTTTTTGAGACAGTGTCTGAGTCTGCCACCCAGACTAAAGTGCTATGGTGTGATCCCGGTTCACCGCAACCTCTGCCTCCCAGGTTCAGGCGATTCTCCTGCCTGAGACTCCAGAGTAGCTGGAATTACAGGCGCCTGCCACCATGCCCGACTAATTTTGTATTTTTAGTAGAGATGGGGTTTTGCCATGTTGGCCAGGCTGGTCTCGAACTCCTGACCTCAGGTGATCCACCCACATTGGCCTCCCAAACTGCTGAGATCACAGGTGTGAGCCACCGCACCTGGCCCCACCAATGTATTTTTACATGCAAGTTGATTTGGCCTCTAAGAACAGAATATGCAGTGGCCCTGGGCCACATCCCTTCCCGGGGTACCTGGGGTGGGGTGCTTTTCCTCAGTGTGTTCCTTCCCCAGGGCCCTGCCTCAGCCCTGGAGGCAGTACTTGCTCCCTGCACTGCTGTTCCGTGCACTTTTTATCCATTAGGAGCTCGTCTCTTTTCCGAGTTAATAATTAGAGTAAATGCTCCCTGGTCAGTTAACGGATGTGATTTTTCTCATGACTAGGCCTTCGTCTAATATAAATGGTATTGTATGAATGTCTTAGTATAAAGGCAAACTTTATAAAAAAATAAAATAAACCTCCTCAAATGCAAAAATACCTACTGAAAAATAGAGAAGGCACAAATTACAAAGACTGAATAGGGAAAGACAATTTATACAGATAATCTGGTAGAACCGAAGGCACACATTAATCATCTTAATAAATGTCCATTTTCAATCACTCTGCATCCTGCAGCCATGCTGGGGACAGGGAAAACGCCAATGTTTCTTCCTTCTTCTTTGCTTTCTGATTCAAAGAGATTTTAGTACACCGTGGGATCCTGAATGTGGCCACAGTTGAAAGAAATAATGAGTTGCATAGTTGGATTTCAAAGTGCAAAAAGCCTGTAAGACAAGTATTCCTTTTAAGCATTTTACAGATGAAGAAAATGACTTCCCAACATTTACAGTTGGTTAACAGCAGACCCAGAATTTAAAACTAGAACTTCTCTATAAATCCAAGTACAGAAGCTCGTCCTTGTACCTCAACCTTCCTCGAGAGGGAGAGTTGCTTGGCACTTTCCGCTCACCAGAAATGGAATCATCTCACGGATTATTTTTATTGTAATGAGAATTATCATGAAATCAGAAAGAAATGACATTCATAAATTGTTTGTGATTTTGGCATTTTATTTCTTCATCTTCAAATCCCATTCCTCTAAAGTATAAGCCATATTTGTCTTGCAAATCCTAGCTCTGTAGGAAAAACAAACAAAACAAAACACAATCTTTGAAACATGTGTGTTGCCCTTAAAAACAAACAGCAATCATGGCTGCCTCAGTCATGGAAAGTCTGAATAGCTTCACAATGCATAATTCAAACACATCAGAATATGTTTTGTTTTAAAATTTTTCCCCAAAGTTGTCTCCTACTGGTTTATATCTTCAACATGTGCATTCGTCTGATTTTTAGCAACTGGTGCTCAGTGTTACATATGCATCGGAGGAGGAGGATTTGAGGTGAATTAATTAATTTTCTAAGATGTTCCATGTGTTCTTGTTTGCTGAGAATTTCTTTAAGGGGCATATGTGTTGAAAAAAAACTGTCTACTTTTTTACTCAGTACTTAGCACGACGTGACCTACCAGAAGCAGGATGACCACAAACAGCAAGTTATGCTTCCTGGCTTTTAGGAAACAACCACCTTCGTGGCGTTTTGTTGGGATGTTGCATCTGGAAGGTGATCTGAGGGGCAGGCTCCTGGGATTCAGTGGTGCCCTTCCCCTGCACCCCATTCCAGGCAGGGCTCTAAGGACAGACCCATCCAGTTCTAAGCACCGAAACTGACCAGTCCAGTAGGAAGCCAAGAGCATCCCATGCATCACTAGAGAGACCCCGGACGCTCAGGAAGACAATGAAAATCTTCTTCCACATCTTTAGGCTCACAACTGCAAGCCAACCACAGATGGACAAATGTGCCAGAAATCACAGTGCCTGGGGACATGCGGGTCGCAGATTGATAGAATTTTCTGGAAAAGTGGAGCTACCCAGAAAACTTTTTTTTTTCAACTTTCTCATTTAAAATATTTTAATTCACTTCTCTGCCTTGATTTGTAAAGGAAAGGATTTATTTTATAATCACATATCTTGAGTGGTCCCAGAGAACTAGGGAAAGAAACATTCCCACAGCACCAAACAGGTAGCTATAGAGATGTAGACATTGGACTAAATGTGTCAGAGTTTTATTTCTTTTAATGAATCCTCAAGATAAATTTGATTCCTCATGCTTTTCTTCTTTCTCCTAAAGACAGAATGTACTGACTTTTGGCCTGGCACGGAGGCTCACGCCTGTAATCCCAAAACTGTGGAAGACCAAGGCGGGTGGATCACCTGAGGTCAGGAGTTTGAGACCAGCCTGGCCAACACGGTGAAACCCCATCTCTACTAAATATACAAAAAATTAGCCAGGTGTGGTGGTGGGTGCCTGTAATCCCAGCTACTCAGGAGGCTGAGGCAGGAGAATCACTTGAACCTGGGACACAGAGGTGGCAGTGAGCCAAGGTCGTGCCATTTCACTGCAGCCTGTGCAACAAGAGCTAAACTCCGTCTAAAAAAAAAAAAAAAAAAAAAAAAAAAAGAATGCCCTCACTTTTTTCTTCCATTTCATTGAAGGCTTCCAACATTTGAATTCAAAGAGTTTCAAGGTCTCTTGCCTATAAATCGAGTTGTACATGTGGGCTAACATGAATCTTTCCACAAACATTAGATTCAAGGTGGAGATGGACCAAGAATTCTATTTTAATAACAACTGAAGCATTGGGAAAAGTTAATATTCAGAACCTAAGCTGTCAAGAGCTGCCAGGGAAAGTGCTCTGAAGACAAAGAGATGCTTTGTTCTTATTCTCAATTGCACCTCGAAGCTGAGCACATCTCATTCAGATAAACAGAAAATTGAAGAAAATTCACCTCTGAGTGAGATTAAGTATAGAAAATTTGAGCCTCAAAGGGAAGATTTGCCAGAGGCCTCAGGCAAGGAAAAGCAGGTAATATGAAGGCAGCTCTGAACTGTTTCTAATATGCTCAGAGCTTCTCAAAAGAATGGGAAAGCTGTCCTTCCAGTGGGGACGGAAGTGTTGCTTTTCTTGCTTAAGCCACCTGGCGATGCAGTTCGTTTCATCTCTGGGCCCCTCTTCCTCACCCGCAGAGTGTCGCGGCATAGTCATTCCGGAACCACCAGCGCCTCTGAGTCCCCTCAGGTGAGGCGTGGACTGAGGTGCAGAGTGGGTGAACACCTTCCTTCGCTGTGTGGCACCAGCGACGCTGCATCTGCGCATGGACTCACCACGCAACACAGCCGCCACCACCCTTGGCACACGCTGCTCTGGATGAAGGCTCCCGGACCCAGCGACAGCACTTGACTGCAGGCTGTGAGGCATCTGCAGCCACGGTCTCTCACAACAGGCATTCTTCCAGCCTTCAGATATGTAGGCTCCAACCCAGAGTGAAGGCAGCACGTAGAGGATGCTGCCCACCCCTTCCCTGGGACCTGCCAGACAGCCCTGCCCTCAGGCAGAAGCGAGTCCTGCACCCAGGGGAGGGCCACGTCCTGGATCCCACGTGTCAAATGTCTCCTGGCTGAGCTGGAAACTCCTTTGCTCACAGGTTGTGACACCTTGCATCGTGGTGCCTGCAGCTTCCCCAGAGATACCACACCGTCTTTGGGATCCCCAACACACAGCGCCCAGTGCTGTCTCCTGATATTTCACGGTCGCCCTTCCTTCGCGGGGCGTCAGCTCTCCAAAGACAGAAGACGTTCAAAGGCCACCGAGGCAGGCAGCACCAGCTACAGACCATCAAGCCTATCAATCAAGCGCTGCCTAAATCACATTTACTCACATCCACATGACTGTCACGTGTCCAAGCGACCGTTGTCAGGACAAAAGAAAGGGCTCAGGGGACAGATTCTCAAAGTCTTCGAAAGTCAAGCGCGCTGCTTCTGCGCCCATCTCACGCAGAATGCCAAGCGGGACGTGTATTTTCATCCATGCCACACGGCTTTACCATAAAGCAGTACGTGGGCCCCAAAATGAACCAAAACACACTGGGCTGCAGAGGCCATCTTGGGGCGCCACTTCCTGCCTCTGAGACCCTGGGCAAGTTACCGGTCTGAGCCCCGGGCTCTCGTCTCCCAGGAGAAGACCAGCCCACCAGGCTGGCGAGGGACTCACAGAGGGCGCTGTAGGTGAAAGGCCTGGAGAATTGCGACTTCGACCACAAAAAGACCTTCTGGGGTTTCTTTTCATTTTTTTTTATATTGAACGACTTAAATGTATTTGGAAGCTTAATTGGAGAAAAGCAAATTCCAGCCTTGCAGGCTCTGTTTTTCTTAGAATGCAGGTCAAGCAGAGGTAGACCAGGCTTAACCGCCTGCAGCGATGCCGCCTCACGCCAGGAACAAACCTGCAGACAGACAACGCGATTTTGTGAATCACGACCACAGACACACTCAGTAAAGCACTGCAAGTGCAGGTAGAATTCTAGAGCCAAGACACCTCTCACACAGATGTGTCTGCAGATTCGAGTAATTTAGACATAAAAATTAAAGCACCATGGCCATCAGGCAGCATTTTGTCCACTGCTCCTCACCCAAAGCTCATCTGGGAAACAAACTGCCCCATGAGACTCCTCTGTCCCGTGTAGACCTGTTAGGGGAGCTGCCCTGGCTTCTCAGCTGCCTGTGCACATGGGCACGGCCGGAGGCAGAACGATCCATGGGCAGGTGGTCAATGTCTTTCCAATCCATTCTCACTTGACGGAGTGTGTGGGGCACCCTCTGACAGTCATCTTGATTTTCCTCTTGCCCCACTGGACTCCACTGGACTTTGACTCTTGCTGGCGGGACTTGGGTCACCCACCTCAAGACACCTCTTCCACTCTTGATGTGGGATCCTGGGTGTCCCTGGGTCTGGCAGCTGGATGCAAAGGCCATTCTGTGCCCCAGGCTCAGCGCTTGCCCTCCAAATGTCCACCTCAATTCTAGGCAACTCCATTTTCCTGCCTTAGTCCTTTACTCCTGGTGTCCCAGAATGCTCCTGCAGTCCCTCCTCCCAGTTTCAACCTTGTTCCCTTGCCTGACCCCCGGGCTATTGTTGCCAATGTGTGGATGATCTGAGCCACCCCCGCCCCCTCTGCTTCAGGGTTTGCCCGAGGAGCAGGCTGCCCTCGCTGCCCCAGGAGCAACCCATCGTGGTCCCCACTTCCAGCCAATACAATAACCAGTCCTCTGGCTTACGTGCCCTGTGGGGACTGTCATTCTTTTGCTCCCATCTCCACACCTTGCCTTCAACATGGCAGGAGCTTAGGTGATTTCCTTCCTTCCTTCCTTCCTTCCTTCCTTCCTTCCTTCCTTCCTTCCTTCCTTCCTTCCTTCCTTCCTTCCTTCCTTCCTTCCTTCCTTCCTTCCTTCCTTCCTTCCTTCCTTTCTTTCTTTCTTTCTTTCTTTCTTTCTTTCTTTCTTTCTTTCTTTCTTTCTTTCTTTCTTTCTTTCTTTCTTTCTTTCTTTCTTTTTTCTGAGACAGAGTCTCACTCCGTCGCCCAGGCTGGAGTGCAGTGGCACTATCTTGGCTCACTGCAAGCTCCGCCTCCTGGATTCACGCCATTCTCTTGCCTCAGCTTCCCAAGTAGCTGGGACTACAGGCACCTGCCACCACACCTGGCTAATTTTTTGTATTTTTAGTAAAGACGGGGTTTCACTGTGTTAGCCAGGATGCTCTTGATCTCCTGACCTTGTGATCCACCCACCTCGGCCTCCCAAAGTGCTGGGATTACAGGCATGAGCCACTGCGCCTGGCTGGTGATGTCCTTTTCAATCTGAACAGCATGAGCCCTCCTGAAGTGCACCCAAGAGAGTGGCTCTCTGCCCAGGCTGCCACTGGACTAGGGCCACTGTGGGCATGACCAAGTGTCCATTGGATCAGTGGGATTTTTTGCCGAGTAACAAATCACCACAACCTCAATGGCATTAAACAACACACACTTGTCTCACAGTTCCTTTGGTCTAGGAGTGCAGGCACATCTCCCGGAGGATGGGCACGGCTCGTGCCACATGGCCCTCTCCATAGACATCCCACAATGTGGTGCCTTCCTTCTTCCAGGTCAGCAGGTGAACATCTCCCACAAGTCAGCTATGACAGAGTCTCATCGAATAAAACAAGAGGAAGGCGCCTGCCAACCCTGTGCCATATCTGTGGGTCAGAAGCAAGCTGCAGGTCACCCTCACCCCCAGCGGAGGAGATCACACAAGGAGGCAGGGACCAGGGGCACCCTAGGGCACACCCACCACACCGTTCTTCCCGGATGAGGTATTCTTGGTGGTTTCATTGGTCTTCTGGGTGTTTCCTTATTGAAGGGTGTTCTGGAATGCAAGCTCTCAAAGACCACAGAGTTATACCCGGAAAGTTGGAGGGGCCTGGGAAGTGATGGAGTCCGCCCCCTCCATATAGACAGGAGGACTGAAGCTAAGGGGAGTGAAAGCACCTGTTACAGCTCATAGATCTTGTTGGAGTCAAAGTTGGGATTGAAATCTAAGCACCCCCTTCTACTGCACCCCTCTAAAGAAGCACTACTGCCATATCTCTAATTCAATGTCACTTTGCCTCCTGCCAGAGGAGACGAGTCGGCATTCTCCATCATTTCCAAGCCGGCACCATTTGTCCCTTCTCAGCTACAGCGCATCGCTCATTCCAGGTCCCAATACTTTGCTTTCTGAAAGCTCTAAACTGATAGAGTTATTATGGAGGGCTAAGATTTGTGTCACTTGTTCTGCTGCACATCTGCATGGATAATGACCGTCACGGGAGGCTCAGCTGGGCGCTCCTGGAGGGAGATGCGTTACATGGGAGTCATGCGAGGCAGGGGAAAGTTGCATAGGAAATAGCAATCTCTCCTGGGATCTGATAATAATTTAAACATTCCTCTGAGACATCTGAGATTCGTAGAAAGGAGGGGAAAGTTGCTAACACAGAAAGAATGTGAGCAATAAAGCAAGCGTCCGGGAAAGCACTGGCTGCCTCCACTGGGGAGCAGATGTCCCTGCTGCAGCCTGGCCACTGTCACCACATGCCAATGCTGTGTGTATGGCCCACACAGTGTAGCCGTTACACCTGCAGGCCTGAAACAAAACAGGAACCAACAGGCAGGAATAAGCAAGCAGCCGCCATGCCGCATGGCAGCGTTCTCCGTCTACAGTGGCTGCAGTAGCTCCATGTGCGTGCGTGGAGTTGAGATCCCTCAGAGGGTCCCGTGAGCCGTGGGCCTGGCCTCGCCTGTCAGGCTGGCCAGGGTCACATGTTGATCCTGCTCCAGTTCTTCCTGGTCTTTTCAGGAAGACAGAGAAAATAAGCAGATGGGAAACAGAAACCCTCCTTGTGGATGAGGACTTGAAAAACATTTTTAGATACCTAGCTCAAGCACCCAAATTAGGTGTGTTTCGATTAAAGTAAATTCTCTGGCCATTCTACTCCCCACCCCACAAAACAAGAACCTCATAAAAAGCCTTCCGGCAACTTCTAACCAGTGTTCACTGTGCTCTCCCACCCCCACCCTCCTGGGACATCTGTTTGTGCGAGCAGATTGCATTCCGCTGATGTATTCACCAGATGAGTGGGACGTGCCCCTCGGCCTACAAGAGTTGAGTGTGTGCTGGGGTGGGTGGTTGTGGGGGACACAGATGTCAACCAAACGTTTTTAGTGCACAGAACCTCTGACGCACAAGTGTCTGCTGATGTTAATTCGGGGTGGCATCTCTCCCCATGACTCACCAGTGGGTCCAGCCGCCCACTGACCTCTGAAGCCGTTTGGGCCCGCCAGAGTGTGAAATTTCAATTTCTACATCAGAGCTTTGTATGTCAGTCCTGGAAAAGATGCTTTATGTGAGAGCAAGGTTGATGTTTTCCAGGTCAGCATTTCGGCTGGGGAAAGCGGAGAGAGAAAGAAAGCACTCATGTCTGCCAGGCACACATCAAGTTTGTAAACACAGCGTTCTCCCGGCACTGGGGTCTACTTGAGAGCGGAGGGTGGGAGGAGGGAGAGGAGCAGAAAAGAGAACTGTTGGGTACTGGGCTTCATACCTGGGTGATGAAATCATCTGTACAACAAACCCCCATGACGCAAGCTTACTTATGTAACAAACCTTCACGTGTACCCCTGAACCTAAAGTAAAAGTTTACAAAAAGACCCCGTTCTCCAAACTCATGTGAAAGTGCTGAGCTGCATCCAAACACTGGGGATTCCCCAAAACGCCAGGTGCCTGCATTTGACCCTCTATACAGCTGGACGTGAACGCAGGCCCAAGAGAGAACGGAGCCCACAAGAGGCTGGGTTGCCTTTGCGTTGCCCTCAGAAGAGGGAGGGCGGGTTGGCGTGGTTACCCAAGATGGTAGCCTTGGCAGGGCCTTTATCCCACGTGGGCCCAGACAAATGGCTTCACCTCTCTGTTTGCTCACTGCAAGGTGCCCCCACGCCTGTGCCCGCCCGGCCTCCCAGTGTGTGCTGTCTCAGGCCCAGAGGAGCTCTTCCCTCCAAACGGGATCAGTCAACACAAAAACCACCTGACTCTTTACTCTGGGGAAGGACGTTAAAGATGCCCCATCCACGTCTGTGGGATGAAACCACTATGTGCCGTCCTTCCAGCACTTGTAGTGCTGCCATGATGGAGGGGGAATGGGACAAGCTGGGAGACATCACTCTCATTGGAGGGGCACCCTCGGCCCCTCCTCCCTCTGGTCACATCCACTAGTCTCCAAGAGTCCCTTCCTGGCACCGAGCTCTACGATGCAAATCTGATGGCTGCAGGGTCATCTGTCCAAAACAGTGGAGTTTGTGGGGCCTCCCTGCATTGTGAATGGTCACAGTCACTCTCCGCTGTCAGAGGGGACCCCAGCACAGCTGGAAAGTCGTATCAGCTCTTGGAGAAAACTCTGCAAACCAGCCGGTTCTGTCCACAAATGGAGGATTCTGGGGCATTGGGCACCCAGGCTAGACCCACTGGCATCTGAAACTAACGTCATGCAGGTAATGTGGGGTCACCTGAAGAATATCGAGGCAGTAAATTAATCAGGACTCAGTGGTTAACCAGACAGAGGGAATGAGGAAGGAGAAAGAGTTTAGGGTCCCTCTTAGCAGAGGGTCTCAGCCACTGAGGAGGAGAGTGCACAGAGGGCAGGAGGAAGTGGTGATGTGACCTTCCCAGGAGCTGCAGGTGTCTCTGTGACAGCCAACTCCCCAGAGCTGGAGAGCTCGATTCTGCAGCCGTTAGACTCAAAGGATTCGGCCAGGGTGTTTTTTACTGTAGGTTTTTTTCATGAGTAGTCTGGCCTGAGATATGTTATTTGCATTTTACTTAACTATATTTACTGCTGGCTAGGAGGTGAAAATTCAGTGCACATGAATCTAAGGTGATGTAATTAGAAGCAACAACACGGGACAAGTTGAGTTCCTGAGCCAGTGGCCCCCAAATAAGAAGCGACACCCTGCGGGCACAAGGTAACTCTCCAGGGTATGGGGAAAATATTAGGTTTTTACAAACAAGAAATTAAGTTTTACCAATATCTAAAATATACATTGAGTGATGTATGTGTAAAATGTATACAAAAATGAATGTAATGCGTACCGGTAAGGATCTGCCGTGACCGGTAAGGATCTGCCGTGACCAACGTCTAGGAAGGGCGAACTGACTGACAAGGAAGGCGACGCGCTGGGCATCTGGCCACTGCCCCGGTGAGCACTCTCTGAGCTTCATCTAGTAGGAGCAAGAGAAGAACAAAAAAGAATATGAGTAACAGAGGGGCCTTTTCGTTTATAAAAGAGTAAGATTCCACTTTGGAAAACTCTAGGAAAAAAGTTAATATTGAATAG
The DNA here is from genome assembly GCF_043159975.1 of Macaca nemestrina. Lineage (NCBI taxonomy): Eukaryota > Metazoa > Chordata > Mammalia > Primates > Cercopithecidae > Macaca > Macaca nemestrina. Next base: position 136,712,505 of record NC_092135.1, on the reverse strand, counting down.
AATAATCGCTCACAGCCTTGGATCCCGAGCTTCCATGGCCTCTCAGCACAGCAAATATGGCTGCTTGTTGGGGCCTGAGGGCTTCTGTGTAGTATCTGGAGGATTCCCCCACACACCCCCCCTTCATGTATGCACACCCACCCCCCACACACAACACATACACAACACACAAAACACACACAACACATACACAACACACAACCCATCACACACACACACCACACATCCCATACACACTGCATACACCACACACATCACACACTACACACACATCACACACCCATAGCACACATACTGCATACACCACACACATCACACACTACACACACATCACACGCACCCATAGCACACATACTACATATACCACACACATCACACTCACACACATCACACACACCCATAGCACACATACTGCATACACCACACACATCACATACTACACACACATCACACACACACCCATAGCACACATACTACATATACCACACACATCACACTCACACACATCACAAATACACCGCACATGCATCCCTGGTTGGGAGAGTGTCGGGATCTGGCTAAGCCAATGGAGGGGGCTCCAGCCCCACACTCTGTACTTCAAGTGGGAAAGGAGAGACGTCTACCTGAGATCCCACCTGAAGAAGGTGTCCTGTGGCCACATGAAGTGGTCCCGGAGAGGGACCCCCTTTGGGCATGGCCAGGTCTCTGCACATGCTCTCCAGGTGCATGGGGCATTTTGATGGTACTCGTCATCCCCAAGGCTGGCGTGGGTTTCCCCTCCCCAGGGCCAGCGCCCTTGAGAGCCAGCTCAGCCTCATTGCCTTCTCCCCGGCGTCTGGGTGGACAGGTCCTGGCCCTGGCCCCTCAGGACCCCCTCACCCTCGGCACTGCCAGCACCACCGCTGGTCACTGGAAGAGCATGGAGCTCCCCGTGTGGGCAGCGTCCAGGAAGGCCGCTCTCTTGCGCAGTGCAGGCCGAGAACCTCTGCTGCAGGCAGTGGTCAATATTCCAGGCATGGAATGATCTCCAAGTTGGGTCGAGCCCTGGTTCTGCCACTTCCTGGCACATGTACCTGAGCCACAGTCTTCTCTGTCAAATGGGGGAGCCAATACTGTGCCTTGCCACTGTGTTGGTGAAGAACATCACGCCCAAAGCCAAACCAGCCCTCTGGAAATAGCAACCATGTCATTCCTACAGACACTTCTAAATACACACAGAACTGGGGCAACGTAAAAGCAAGTAGAAATCAGCTAAAAATAAAATCAAAAGGTTGGTGACGTGTGCTTAGGTCCTGGATGGTCCTAAGGAGACAGGCGGCCTCAGCCTGGTCTCCTGCCCATCAGCAGTGGAGCCGGGGAGGGGTGCCAGTCCCCGGATTCCAAGGCCTTTCTGCCTTTGGTGAAGTAGTTGATGTGCCATCAGTTGTGCTTAACTTCCCTCATGCCTGTCTCTGAGTAATATTCAATGTCAGCCCTAATTAAACCCAGGAGCACTTTTCCAACTGAAAGAAGAGATAATGGCCCGTGCTGGGCTGAACAACTGTCTCCTCTGGGCCCAACAATCCCATGTTTGATCAATAAACTGAGCAGCCAGAGACACTGACCAAGGGTAGGAATTTCAAAGTCTGGTTGTTGTCCCTGCCCAGAAGAAGGCCTGGCAGGAGGCAAGGATGTTCTAGGGAAACATCCTCCCCAAGGCCCCAGCCTGAAGAGATGCCACATAGTCAGTCTTGCAGCGTGCCCCGTCATCACAATGCCCAGGCTTGTAACATCCATTTCCTCCTCACAATAACCTGCAAGGCAGAAGTTACCATTTACTGTAAATGCCCAAACAGAGCTACAGATGGTCCCGTGACCTCAGCCAGGGTCTCACTGTGGGGAACTGTCTGTTCGAACCCAGGTCTGTCTGGCTTAAAAAGTTGTATTTCTACCCACGGCACTGCACTGATGATCCGCACATTAGTTTAATCAATTGTATGCCCGGCTCTGCGAAGAGCCTGGGGAAGCAGAGATTGCAGTGGGCACCTGGGGGGAGGAAGCAGTGACCAAGCGCCCCTCCCCCTGTCCCAAATCGCCATCTTCCTCTGCACTGTGTAGTCCTGGGCCTCTTTTATTAACCCTCAGCCACCCCTTCTGCCACTATTAGGCATTCTTAGACTTCACCATGGACAGGTGCCTCGGGGCTCAGCAGGGAAGGCCAGACCGGAGTCAGCTCCACACCAGGTGTGTGCTGTTCACTCTTAGGGGGCTCCAAATGCCTGCCCAGCCAGCCCTCCCTCCCTGTGCCTGCAATGGTGCAAGCCCCCTCGCAAGCATGCCCCTAAACACAGATTTCCAGCCGACTGAAAACTATTATCAGGCCCAGTGCAGTGACTCACACCTGTAATCCCTGCACTTTGGGAGGCCGAGGGGGTGGATGGATCACTTGAGGCCAGGAGTTCAAGACCAACCTGGCCAACATAGCAAAACCCCATCTCTACTAAAAATAAAAAAATTAGCCCACCGTGGTGGTGCACACCTGCAGTCCCAGCTACTTGGGAGGCTGAGGCGGAAGGATTGTTTGAACCCGGGAGGTGGAGGTTGCAGTGAGCCTAGATCAGGCCACTGCACTCCAGCCTGGGTGACAGAGCGAGACTCTGTCTCAAAACAACAACAACAACAAAAACTATTGTCATCGCGCTGGTAGTGTCTGATAGATTAACAAAGATGAGTTTATTTCATTCAGCAATGAACTGTGTGTTCCCCATGAAATAACAAGGACAATTGTATTTTCCCAATAAGTGAATGGGAGCATAAAAAGTAATATGCTGTTTAAAGTAAAATATTGAACAAATTAAAAATTATCAAATGCCAAGAAACTCCAGGCTTTCACCCAGTTGAAAGTAATACACCCTAAAAAGAAAAAGAGACTAGATTTCATGGGAGAAACAACATTTTTAGGACACGGGAGTGGAACATGGATTGCGTCCCAACAGTGTTTCCACGCTGGAGTCTGCAGAAGAGTTGATGCTCGCTGTGGTGCTATGGAAAACAGTATGTTGGCTCTGAAAAGGTCGAGAAGGCTCCTGTAACCCAAAGGTAAACACTTCGCTGCAGGATTGCTGTAAGCCTTCAGCGTGCTAATGAGCACAGTCAAGCTGAGGGAGGTAAACGGAATATACCGTTTCCAGATTTGTTTGACTGCAAGGATCCTTTGCATGTGAGTAGTAGTGACAGCGGGGAAGCCATCTGTTGATGGATCCCAGAAGACCGTTCAACAGAACCGAGTTTAGGAAATTCTGCATTGGACTCATGCCAGTCCCAGAGGGTACAGGACGATGCAGTCTCTCGGAATCACTGGGCATGGTCTTCCCAGATCTGCTAGAAGATGACAAGACCTCACCTGGAACAAGATCTGGCCTGAAGCAAGACCTGCAGTTTCCCAGGAGGGAACAGCCACAGTCAGCCTCGAACATCCCCACTTCCTGCTGCTCTCACGTGAGCTTCTGCCTTACATTTACTTAGAGTTAGTAAGTCTGATTCCCTTACCTTGTCATCAGCAACTAACAAAGGTGATTGGCATGGCCTTAGTGAACGGCCCAGGCTTCCCAAATTCACCCTCGTTGCCAAGTGCTGCATGATTTTTTTATTTTATTTTTTATTTTTTATTTTTTTGAGACAGAGTTGCCCTCTTGTCACCCAGGCTGGAGTGCAATGGCACGATCTCAGCTGACTGCAATCTTCGCCTCCCAAGTTCAAGCGATTCTCCTGCCTCAGCCTCCTGAGTAGCTGGGATTACAGGCACCTGCCACCATACCCGGCTAATTTTTGTCTTTTTAGTTGAGATGGGGTTTCTCCACATTGGAAAGGCTGGTCTTGAAAGCCTTACTTCAGGTGATCCTCCCACCTCGGCCTCCCAAAGTGCTGGGATTGCAGGCATGAGTCACTGCACCTGGCCAAGTTCTGCATGATTTTTGCCACAGGTTTAAGGGTTTGAGTATGTGAGACCCCCGTGCTCTGCCACTCCTCCTAAGCCTCCTGCCTGCACTTGCCACGAGGCCTCCAGGTGGACATGGAGTCCAGGCTGTGGTTACAATGCCAAAGCGATTAGGCTGTCCATGAGTGTTGGTGCCATTAAGGGACATTGATTAGGACACTCTACTCTTTCAATAGATTTTCAATTAAAAGGAAGAAAAGATTGAAGACCATTCTGCCCTTAATTACCCACGTGGCCACTGGATGAGCCACTGAAATCCTCAGGCTCTCAGAATTCTAATCCAAACATTGATTCTCACAGTCCCTTAATCAAAATAAACGCACACACCCAGATACAATGGGATGTATCTCCGCTCTTTTCCAACAGCTTTCCCTCTGCCGTAAGGATATCTATCACTAACTGAGCTGTCACTGAGAGCCAGGTTGTGTGGACATTTTAAATATGTATCTTATTTAACCTCTCAGCCGCTCTATCAGGAAGTGAATGTGACCTCAGAGCCATTTGGCCTCAATTTGAGGTGCCCCTGGCAATGTGCTGTGCAAACTGCAATCCGCTTACTCCAAGGAATAGAATCACACTGTTGTGTGGAGGCCTCATCGCTGCTGTTCCCCGACCCGAACTCCCAATATTCCAGAGACCCAGGACCTATGGACTGTGAAATTAGGAACCAAAACAGACACACCACTCAGAGCAGAGCCGTGCTGGAGGCTGGAGAAGTGTTGGGATTTGCAGACATTTAAAAACTAAACAATTAAAATCATCTGCAATGGGTGTGTTATGAATAAAATCATGGATTCACTGTAAATTTTTTTCTAAATACAAAACAGATTCAGGCACACTGTGTGTTCCTGGTCCAAGCCGACCTTCCAGTTGGTCTCTCCAAGGTCGGCGCCCCCTCCTCCTGCCTGTTTCCACAAAAGCTTTAGCTGTTACGCCCAAATGCTGGCCACATCTCCTCACTCACCTGGTGAAACTGAATAACCATTTCCTCAGAAGTTATGTGCAACACACAATACAACCAGGGGATTTTACATGTAGAGCTTCCTTATTTTAACCTCACACCATCACATTATCGGGGTAGAGTCAGAAGGAGGCCGACATTTCCATTAGATTGGAACTCACAGGGTCAGGCTTTCAGAGGTGGAAGGGACGTCAGAAGGCTACTTCTCAGAGGGTCCGTTGTACAGAGAGGAAGCCAAGATCATGTGGGGGACCCACCCGAGCTGTGGTGATGGGGTGGTCTGTTACTGGGCCACGAACCCAGATCTTCAGACTCCAAGACCAGGTCTCGTCTTTGGAGATTACATGAACCCTTTCTTCAATCCACATGAAAACTAGGTCACAAAACACAGGTTAAGAAACATTTCTGATGTGTCCTCTATTGCTTAGGATGACTCCAGTTGGAGAAGGCACTCTACTCTGTTTATGGAAAATCACCTCCTCAGAAACTTTTTTTTTTTTTAGCCATCATCATGTGCTTATGGAAAAACATCATTCAATAATAAACACCAGAATAGACACTCGGGAGCAAACCAGAGTTCTTTGTTTTGTTTTTGGTTTTCATTTTCTTTTGTTATATAAAGAGGATTTTCATTCTTGCCACCCTCATAAACTGTGTTCAAACTTTTCGTCTCTAGCTGCGTGTCTCTGAGCTAAAGACAACTGCTGCCTATACTGGACATAGAGCAGAAGTGGAAACTTTTTCTGTAAAGGGCCAGATAGTAAATATTCTAGCTTTGCAGGTCATATGGTGTATTAGTCAGGGTTCTCCAGAGACATAGGGCCAATTGAATACACACACACACACATATGTGTATATATATACACACACACACATTGTGTATATATATACACACACATATATACACACAGATACATATATATACATCTACATATATATTATATATACACATATACAATTTATTCTAAGGAATTGACTCACGTGATTAGGAAGGCTGAAGGCTGAGCCGTCCCATGATCTGCCACCTGCAGGCTGGAGACCCAGGAAAACCCATGTAGTTTAAGGGCCTGAGTGTGGGAGAACCGATGGAGTCAATTCCAGGCCTGGTCTAAGATCCCGAGAACAAGGAGTAGTGAGGGCAGGAGAAGAGCCATGTTCCAGCTCAAGAGATCAGGCAGAGAGCAAAGTCAACCTTCCTCCACCATTTTATTCTATTCATGCCTTCAATGGATTGGAGGCACCCACCCACACTGGGGAGGGCCATCTGACTTAGTCCACCATTTAAATGTTCAACTCTTCCAGAAACACCCTTGCAGACACACCAGAAATAATGTTTAACCACATATCTGAGCATCCTCTGGCCCAATCAAGTTGGTGCATAAAACCAACCATTACATCTGGTCTCTGCTGCACCTACTCAACTCCACCCTTGTGGCATGAAAGCAGCCAGAAAGTATAAACAGGTAGGTATAGCTGTGTACTAATAAAACTTTATTTACAAAAATAGGCCATTGGCCAGGTTTGCCAATCCCTGTTATAAATAATGACAATGTTTTTGTGTAGAACGCTGAGTGAATTATTGTGGCATCAGTGGATGTATTTTTGAATTTTACAAGCATTAATTAAGCACTTTAACATTTTACTGACTATCAACGTTTTGCCTGGGCAAGCTGTCATTGTGTAGTCATTTGAAAAAACATTTCAAGAACACTGTTGTCAAGACTTGTAGAGAAGCCAACATTCAGGACATTCAAGAGGAAGGGTCAGGAATGAGTGAGCTGTATTTATTCCAGTCGTTCCACAAAGCTAAGAAGCACCTAGAAATACACCAATAACAATAAAGGTCTTGGGTACAGGAATTTTTTCTCTGTCACTACCACTTTGTGAAATAATTCTACACACCCTTCTTCCACATTGGGAATATTTCCAGTGGTCTCTAGAAAAGCTCTGCCCCTGGATTTCTATGGCATGGATTGTGTTACATTCTTACAAAACACAGCACAATACCCATCCCCTGCTGCAAACTACATGTTAGGAAAAACCTGATCAAAAGTTTTCTGAAGGAATTTTCCAGGCGCGGTGGCTCATGCCTGTAATCCCAGCACTTTGGGAGGTCGAGGTGGGCAGATCACTTGAGGCTGAGAGTTTGAGAACAACTTGACCGAAGATTATGGTGAGCTCTGACATTGAGGTGATGCACGGGGTCTGGTTCCTGGCAGAGGGGAGAGTGTGGGAGGGGAGAGGAAGGAACTACTTGAAGAACTGAGGAAGACAGGTGTGACCAGAGAGAAGAACCAGGAGGGGCGACGAGAGAGGTAACAGAGGTGATCACAGAAGGAAGAAAGATGAATAGGCCTCAGGTGAAGCCAGAGAAAACTCCAGAAGCCCACGAAGCACATTCCAACAAGCTCTTCAGGGACATTGTGCCCAAGAATTCCATACACAGCCCAGGTGTTGGCCACAAGAAAAGGTTGTAGAAAGACAGTGTCAGATGGAGAGGCCGGGAGGATGCAACACCCCCGCACCGCTATTCCATCTGCAAACTCCAGCCAGCAGAGGCCAAGTTAGAGAAAGCAGCACAAGAGGGGGCGAACATGGCAGCAAAGGTGGTGATAAGTAAGAAACCCTGTAAACAAAGGCATTCGGTCCAAGAAACTGTAAATGGGAGTAATACAATCAATGCAGGCTGGGCACAGTGGCTCACACCTGTAATTCCAGCACTTTGGGAGGCCAAGATAGGTGGATTGCTTGAGCCCAGGAGTTCAAGATCAGCCTGGGAAACATGGTGAAACCCTATCTCTACAAAATATACAAAAATTAGCCAGGAGTGGTGGTGCATACCTGTGCTCCCAGCTACGAGGGAGGCTGAGGCAAGAGGAATACCTGAGCCAGGGAGGTGGAGGTTGCAGTGAGCTGAGATCATGCCACTGCACTCCAGCCTGGGTGACAGAGCAAGACCCCATCTCGAAAAATAAAATAAAATCAATGTAAATGCCAAAGCAATTATTCTTAGAAGGTACCAAAAAAATCTCAATATACTAAATTGTGATTTAAGAACAGTCTGTTTCTAGAATCCCAAAGTCACAGAAATAGGACTGGTAAAGGGGAAAAGTGAATGCATGCTAAGTGTTTAATCACATGTGGGTTCTCAATAGGAAGAAATGAGAGTGAGAACCTCCCAAGTGCTGGCAAGCAGTGAGGGGTGTGTGCTTAAAACAAACAAACAACAAAAAAGCATAAAAACCAAAATAAAGAGGGGCAAAAAAAGACAATATGCATATAAGGTAGAATAGTACACTGCATTAAAAATCATGTTCTAGGCCAGGCACGGTGTCTGATGCCTGTAATCTCAGCACTTTGGGAGGCTGAGGTGGGTGGGTCACCTGAGGTAAGGAGTTTGAGACCAACCTGACCAACATGGCGAAACCCCATCTCTACTAAAAAATACAAAATTAGCCGAGCATG